>NW_016810977.1:1277596-1334260 GCF_001698545.2 Rhinopithecus bieti | reverse complement strand
AAAAAAAAAAAAAAAAAAAAACTTAATGATCCTTATTCCCAGATATGGCTGAGCCAGATACTCTGTATGAACTGAACTTTCTAATAGTAGTGATGTTGGTTTCTTCCCACAGATTGAAGAAATTCATGTAGGTCTTGAGGCTTCATTGTTGGTGAAGGCCCCAGGCACAGGGGAATTGTTTGTAAACTTTGACCCTCAGATATTAATCTTATTTAGAGAAACAGAGTGCATGGCCCAGATGGGTCTGGAAGTCTCTCCATTGGCAGCTTCCCTCTTCCAGAAACGAGATAGATACAAAAGGAACTTCAGTAACATGAAGGTATACTACTTTTATTTTTTTCCCCCTTTCTTGGCTAGCTCTGGAATGTATTATAAAAAATATGGCAATGTGTCATATTCAAGGAGCAGAAAGTGGCCAGGATGAATGGAGTGACTGAGGGGACAGTGCCATGGGGTGCGGCTGCAGAGTTGGCTGGGGCCAGGCCGTTTCAGGTCTTGCAGGCCAAGTTGAGAAGCTTGGGTTTTATTTTGAGTGTACCAGGAAACCATTGGAGGATTTTGAGCCACTGAAAAAGGCACAATCTGTTTTTATAATAAAAGTTATTCTTACTGCTGGGTGGAAAATGGATGTTAAGGGGAACAAAGGTATCAGTGGGAAGCCAGTTTGTGAAGTGTTACACTGGCCCTGGATGAAGATGAGAGCTTGAACTAGGATGACAGCAGAGTTGTTTGGAGAATTTAGAGTTATGTCAACAGTCGGGTTAGGAAAGAACTTGGGAATAATTCCTCTGCTTTTGGTGTGAGCAATTCAATGAATTAAAGTAGGAGTGCCATAGAGTGCTGTGTAGGTTGTGTTCTTTATAACTTGCACAATACCATGCAGGGGCCCCGACTGTAAGTTCAATTTATGGAGATGGCAAGAACCAGAACTAGTGTATTTGGGGCAGCAGGAGGGAATCACTAGTTCCCAATTGAGTACAAGATAGTTTCTAGACAGCCAAGTGGCAATGTTGTCCATGCAGTTGGATATGTAAGTCTAGAGTTCAGTGGAGAAGCCAAAGTTGGAGGCATACTTCTGAGAGTTATCAGAATATCATTTTTATTTAGTGTCATTGTCCTAGATGAGATCTCTTAGGGGAGAGAATACAGACAGAGAAGAATGGAGGGCCACTGGACCAAGCATTGGGTTGTTCCAATATTAACAGATCTGAAAGAAGAAGACAGATATGCACATAAAACAGAGGATTGACCTTTGAGCTGAGAATAAACCAAGTGTCAAGGAAACCAAGGATGGCAGGGCGCAGTGGCTCATGCCTGTAATCCCAGCATTTTGAGAGGCTGAGACCGGCAGATCACCTGAGGTCAGATGTTCGAGACCAGCCTGGCCAACATGGTGAAACTCCGTCTCTATTAAAAATACAAAAATTAGCCAAGCATGGAGACATGTGCCTGTAATTTCAGCTACTTGGGAGGCTGAGGCAGGAGAATCTCTTGAATCAGGAGGCGGAGGTTGCAGTGAGCTGAGATTGCGTCACTGCACTCCAGCCTGGATGACAGAGCGAGATCTGTCTCAAAAAACAAACAAACAAAAAACAAACAAAGGAAGCCAAGGGTATGAAAAGGCTACAGAGAGAAGGACTGGTCACCAGTGACAAATGCTGCTACCCAGGGGATGAAAAAGGTGAGATCAGAGATGCAGCCATGGAATCTGACAACATGGAAACCGTTGTTAAAATTTCATAGTGGTTAACATCACATGACAATACTAAGTCCATGCACTTGCATTGTATTTTATATTTAAAACCATCTTCGTGCTCATTATCTCATTTGATCTTTTCTACCACCATGTTAGGTAAGTAGGACAGAATGCTATTATTTTATTTCATGGATGAAAAAACTGTGGCTGAGAGAAGTTAAAAGATTTAGCAAAGGTCTGATAGCTAGAAAGTGGCAGAAGTAAGACCAGAACCCAGACCTGTAGTGCACTGTCTTCCCACCACTTCTTGTCATATTAAAAAGTTGTATTGGCAATAGATGTTCCTCAAATGTAGACTCATAACATACCAGTCAGCATGTTGGGAGATATCCTTTTAGACTGTTTCACATTAGGAAACTCACTTAGTCAATTTACATATTCATAAAGAAAATCATATTTTTACTAAGAAACCATAATTATACGATTATGAAATTACTGATAATTTAACTTTATTTGCAGAGTTGTTGTTTCGGTTGTCTGTTTCAGGCAACGAACACTTGTAAGCACATTGAAGTGTTTGCAATAACCATATCATGACTTTATGGGTAAACAACTTGAGCGGGGCTTGGCTACGTGATTCTTCTGTTCTATGTATTGTTGACAAAGGTTGTTTATTGGTATTCAGCTGGCAGATGTTCAATCTTTAAGGTCCAAGAAGGGCTCTTCTAGTGTCTGTTTCTTTCCTGTGAACAGGCACATCTATACGTGGCCTTCCAGTATGGAGGCCTCTGGCTAGTAGAATTTCTTATATGGCAGCTCAGGGTTTCAAGAACAAGTACTACAGTGAACAATAAAGAAGCCACATGGTCTTTATAATAGCCTCAGGTGTCTCATAGCATCATCTCTGTTGTACTCTGTTGGACTGTAAACCTACCCAGATTCAAAGAAAGGGGATATGGTCCCCACCCCATGAAGGGAGGAGGATCAAAGAATGTTTTAAATGACAATTCAAGGGAGTAAATTATCATCTGGTTAACATCTTGGAGGTTGAGAGTTAAAAGTTCCTGCTCAACATGAGTAGCTGGTCCAAGCAGATCTATTGGCAGGTTTAGGGGACCATCTGAAGTGTTGCAGTTATTGTGCTGAATGTTTGCTAGAGCTTTCAGGTTTCTGCGGATATGCCAAAGTAACTGGGAATCTGTTTCTTCATCTATTCCTTGGAAGACAGTTTAACTAGAAAGAAAAGACCAAGTACAGGCTAATAGTTACAAATATAGGTTCTGAAGCCAATTTAGTCTGGATTCAAATCATTATCTTTAGGTAAATGACTTCACCTTCTGAGCCTGGGTTTCTCTTTTGTCAAAGCAGTTGAGTAATACCTTCTGGGATTAAAGGTGGGAAGTAGAATGCCTGCTAGAAGCAGATGCTGAGAACTGCTTCCAGATAGAATAACTGGTGGACATTGAAAAAAGACAAGCAGTGGATACAAGTTTCAGGAAATGTGTAAGTAGCTGCTAATAGAACCAGAAAATTTAGACTTTTCTAAAGCGGCTTTTATGGAGATTGAAAGAATCTTATAGAAATTGTGGAAAAACATTATATGAGGAAAGGATTATGAGGTCCACTTAGGAAATACTGAGTTTAACAAAATTTTCAAAGCCTTGCAAGGCTTCTTACTTCCTTAAGCAGGTTTCTAAGAATCATTAATATTAGCTGTGATCACTCAAGAGGGGAGATATTGTATGCAGCATTTTAAAAATTTATCTATCAAAGGGCCATTTTTCTTACAGAATCTCTTTGGTCTAGTACTCCAGGCAGAACAGTTTGGTAAACATTAATCTATTATCAAGGTAATACCAACATGCACATAGATGGTCTTAATACCAACTGTATTTATGAGGCACATTAATGTTAGTTTCTTACAATTAATGTTTATTAATATTGACATGGTCACATATGAACAAAATATTGACACAGTTTGACATTCTGTAAATAATACTGACAGTTCAACATTATGTACATTTCAATAAAGATGAGAATCTCCATTTCAGATGAAAAGTCCTTCCGATAACAACTAATTAGTTTAATAGATATTGATTTATTATCTCCTATGTGCCAGGCACTGGTTCAGGCTCACTGGACAAAGCAGACAAAATTCTTGTCCTTGTAGAACTTATAGTCTAACTTATAGTCTAACAGAAAACGAACACTGTAAGTAGGCAAATTAATATAGTTTATTGTAATAAAGTGATAGTTATTGTGGACAAAAAAGGGGGATAAAATGTGTGAGTGGGTTTGGTGGTGGTTTATAATCTTAAACAGGTAGTCAGGACAGGTATAACTGAGAAAGTATAATTTGAGTAATTATTTGAAGGAGGTGCAAAGGCCCTGAGGCTCAGGATCAGAAAGGAAGACAGTCAGGCAAGTGCAGGTAAGAGAGGGAAAGAGTGTTTGGAGATGAGATCAGAGAAGTAATGGGACAAAATCGGGTAGATCTTTCTAGACCAAGCACCTATCCAAGTCCTTTGTATAAAAGTTTGTGGCCCTGAATTAAATGGGAGGCTGTGTAACCGTGTGAGTAGAGGAGTAACATGATCTGAATTCTCATTTTGAAAGGATCATTTTTGCTGCTAAACTGTACCTAGACTTATTGGGAGGGTGAGTGGAAGCAGAATCTGACTTGCTTTCCACATTTGCAGTTACTGCCATCATTGGCTCCTACCTAAATTATTGGGATGGTCTACCATTGTCTCCCTGCTTCCACTCACCCTCCCAATAAGTCTAGATATAGTTTAGACAGCAAACAAGGTATCCTAATAAGTTACCTGTGTGCATAAGAGTGAAAGAGGAATCAAGGATGACTCTGGCTTTTGACCTGTGGACTGGAAGGATAAAATCACCATCAGCTGAGTTGGAGGATGCGCTGGGAAGAGGTTTTGGGAAAAGAACAAACTTTCAGTTTGGGACTTATTAAGTTTGAAATATCTGTTACATATTGATGTGGAAACTTTGGGAGGCTGCTGCCACTTGTGAATCTAGACTTTCAGGAGTGAGATCTGGGCTGGAGATGTAAATGTGTTTGTTTCTGGCATCTGGATGAAATTCAAAGCCGTGACACTAGTTGAAATCAACACTGGTTCCCCGTGTGCTTTGGGTCTTGGCAACAAGATTTGGCCTATAATCCTAGCAAAGGGCTGAGGTGGACCTCTGGTGACCCAGATGTTTTGGGTGATGAGTGTGGTCTGCAAGAGGTTCCCAGAGGAGCAACTGCATGTTGTACCCGTGTGCAAAGAGGAACAAACAAGGCTGGTGATGAGCAGGGGAAGGTGCCATTCCCGTGTCTCTGCATGGTTTAGAAAAATTATTGGTCTTAGATATTCTTCCTTTTTAGGCTGTGTAGGAGGTAAGGCACTCTTAGTTTTAAATTCTTGTTCATCTCCAGTTGTATTTTTTTGGGTTAGGAATTTGTAATTATGGAGAGAGTCCTTGTCTTCTTTTCTTTTTATTGTTTTGGCTACTCTACCTGCCAGGCTATTAGAGCCCTACAGTTTGACCCTAAATAAAAATAGTCATTTTGTATAAAACATGAGATATTAACAGACATTAGAAGTGAGATATTCATTGATTACTTAACCCCAATTTCATTGCAGATGATGCTAGCCGAATATCAGAGAGTGAAGT
Organism: Rhinopithecus bieti; assembly: GCF_001698545.2. Lineage (NCBI taxonomy): Eukaryota > Metazoa > Chordata > Mammalia > Primates > Cercopithecidae > Rhinopithecus > Rhinopithecus bieti. The sequence goes on along the minus strand of NW_016810977.1, from coordinate 1,328,883 downwards.
CGAAGATCCCTTCTGCCATTGAGCAACTGATTGTCCCTCACTTGGCCAAAGTGGATGAAGCTCTCCAACCCGGCTTGGCTGCACTGACCTGGACATCACTGAATATAGAGACATATTTAGAAAACACTTTTGCAAAGATCAGTAAGTCTGCTTTAATAATTACTATCTCTGAATTCTAAAGGCTGAGTTCCTAACATCTGTTGTATAATTTCTTATAAATATGGAGATACAAATAATGAAATGGGGAGTGTTATTCTTAAGCTGTTTCATAAGGAATTGTTCCAAAGCATGTGAATTCAGTAATTTCCTGGAAACTATAAATATTCACTATTTAATTTTATCCCCAGAGATTAACCACATATTTTCATTTATTTGTATTTTTGGACATTAGGATTTAAAGTATCTTTAGAGTTATTCAGCTTTTTATATAAATAGGTTAGTATATTTTGAGAGCTTGATTTGAAAGATGTAGAGATTTGGATAGGGTACAGTGCTGAACAACAGGATAAATGGGAAATATTTAAAATAACACAATTTTCATTAAAAAGAGATATAATAGTCTAAAATATAGGTAAGGTAGCATATTCCACAAAACGCGATTTTCTGGAATGTGTACAGGTATGTTGCAAAGAAGGGCTCAAATATGTCTGAAAAATCCAGGAGGAGCAGTTGGACAGGTTTCTTTGCTGGATGACTTTTCAGAGCCTTTAACATGCCCATTAGGCATATCCATTAGGTCTCCAAAAGTGGCCTTTTGTGTGTGGTATTTCCCAGAATTCCTTGGCTGTCTTCCAGGAGGACACATTAACACCTTACAGATCTTCTGTGGCAGACAGTGTAGCACAGTTTGGAACATGGTAAAATTTTTTTTTTCTCAGAAAGACTTAGACATTGCTATTCTCCTTTCCTAGCCAGTGTCTTACACCCTCTCCTCTTCATGGCCCAATCCTCCCCGATCTTATAGCTCAGAGTAAGTCTTGCCCCCAGAAGCCTACTCTCCTTACTCTGCCTCCTGTGACCACTTCCTTCTGTGACCTCCTGTTGGATTCACATTTGGGACCACAGACTTGATATTTTGGTTGTCTTCTAATGGTTTAGTACAGTTTCATCTTTCTCCTTAAACAGACTGCAAAGGGCCTGAACATCAGGCTGTTTAATTTTTTAACTTTTTATTATAAATTGATAATTGATAATGGTATAGATTTGTGGATTCTGTGAAGAGGGAGTTGTGTGGGGAAAAATTGATGGGGTACAAAATGGTGTTATGATTTATGAATGCAATGTGAAATAATTAAATCCAGGCTGTTTCATTTTCATACTTGTTTTGTGTTATTCTCAGTTGGGTGTGTAGTAGACACCCATATACTTACAGATTCATAATTGCAATAATTTTATATAGTTAGTCTCTCTTCATTTTTTTATCATTGTAACCCCAATCCTACCCCTCAAGCCCATTACCTTATTTCTGGATACCTCTTCCTGGGCTTCCCTTTTAGATAGCTCTCATGATGCCTCCTTTTATCCTCTCTCTCTCTCCCCACACTCTGCCCCTCAGGTCTCTTTCTTGTTCTGGTATTTATGGCTGTTAACATAGTACCTAGTCTATTTATAATCTAAATTGTCAAGAGCTTGTCTTTTCAGGAGGTTTTCACTGTACTTTCCTTAGGTTCCAGAAGGTCCAGCTATTTAAATAGCCAGGTGCTTTATGTTTAGGAATATTTGAGAAGTACTGGGTTGGAGGGGAGTAGAGTGAGAAATTATGGTTGGCCCATACCTCACCTTTGTTGTGCTTTATAGATTGGGAGCTGGACTCAAAAACAAATGATAATGGAGTTTTTGAATATGAATGAATATCAAGCTAGAGATGCTAAATGGCTTTTAATATTACAGAGGTGTAAGAAATAACAATGAGTTTAGAACCCAATTTCCTTGCTCTAAATTAATATTTCTTCCAAAATGAATATTTCTCCCCAGGAAATAAAACAAGAGGAAATTGGCTAAAATTTCCTAAGGAGGAACTTATGAAATGTATAACAACTTCATAATGAGTTATCATAATCAAATTAGAGCAGATGACCAAGGTAGAATTTAGTAACATCCTTCCTTTAGAACGTTAGTATTAGATTATCAACAATTTGAATGTTTTATTAGAAAGTTAGCTGGAGACAAGCTAACTAGTTAGTTTCTAGAGAAACTTCTTGTTCTTGTTTTCTATTATGTTTTTCTTTTGTAATTTAAGGAACTAAAATAGAACAAAGATTAAGTTTCTTTGTGAGAAAACTATGTAAAATCTCAAGAGCAGTTGGATTTTTATTGGATTGGTGAGCCAGTCCTACTTACAGGTTGTCATTTGCATCATACATTTAAGAGAGTATAGATAATCTGGGACACTCTCCACATAACATAATCCTTAACTTGATCACATCTGCAAAATCCCTTTTGCCATAAAAGGTAACATTCGTAGGAGATTAGGATGTGGACATCCTTGGGGACTATTTTTTTTCAGCTTAACACAGATGTCCTTAAAGATGAAGCAGTCTGTTAGAAAGAGTAGAGAATTGTATTACTCACACATACTTAAATGAAAGTGTTGGCTCTCTTTTGGTATTGAATCCATTTACCAGGCAGAACTATTTGGTATCTTGAGTAGCCTCTTTAATAATTAGCTTAGAAACAATAGAAAACTTTAAGGATTTTATTCTTTAGGAAATAAAGTTATTTATTTAAGGAAGTGTGTACATCTCTGATACATCATTGGTATGTAACACTGACTTTCCTTTATTTAATTTCAACTTTATTTTCCAGGAGAAAGGAGTATTAGAAAAAGAGAAATCTTACTGTATGGCATTGCTGAAGAATGCATTGCCCTTAGATGGATATCCATTAGTGACCCTTCCTACTTTGGATGTGCAGTTGTTAGTTTGCTTCAGAGTCGGCCTTTGCATCAATTGAACTTAGCATTCAATATTACTTCAGCATAACTAAAAAAGTGGTTCCCTATGATATTTACACTGAAAGAAAAATTAGGGAACTTTCCCTTTAGTAAAATTTGTTGAACACTTCTTGTGGAATAGGCACTGGGTTAAATGTTGAAGATGTAAGGATAAACAAAAATGAATTCTAAAGAAGATAAGACACATGGGTAGACAATCTGCAGAGATTTAAGGCTGTTCCATCCGTGGTTTTACAGAAGGAGGGACCACTCCAGTGCACACGGATTCACCCAGGGCCTCTGCGGGGAAATGCACTTGAGCCAGATCTTCAAGTATGAGTGAGAGTTAGGCAGGGCAGGGGCTGAGAAACTGGTTACAGAGAAGGAATGATGGCCCCAGGAAACAAGACAAAAGGAAATTGGCTAAAATTCCCTAAGGAGGCATTTATAAAATGTATTAAAACTTCATAATAAGAATTATCATAAATTAGAATGGGCTACCAAGATAGACTTTCTATTCTCCCTACAGAATATTAGTATTAGAGAGTCAACAATTTGGATATTTTGTTAGCAACAACCAAGTGTGAAACAGTGGGGATCGGGGGGACACATGTAACTGTGAATCTTTAAAGCTGATTTTACTACTGTCATTTAATCAAGTGTTGATTTTTTTAAAAAACAAAATGTTTTACTTAATCTCTTTTATTTACTTTTATTTTTTCCCGAAGAGGACCTGGAGTTGCTGCTTGACAGGGTCAATGATTTGATTGAGTTCCGCATTGATGCCATTCTAGAAGAAATGAGCAGCACGCCTCTTTGTCAGCTTCCCCAGGAGGAGCCGCTTACCTGTGAAGAGTTTCTCCAAATGACAAAGGTCATTAAAGGCTTGATTTTTTTGTTTAAAGTTTTTTGGTGATTCATTTTCCTATAAAGGTCGCTTTTTTGAAGTTTAAATTAGATTTTTTTTCTCTACTTGCAATGCTCTGTGATAGATGTGGTTCAAACATGAAATCTTCTGACAATAATTAGCCAATGAAGAGAAATGTATGTAAGTAAACAGTCACTTAGCTATGAGGAGCACATCATTTCAGATCAGTAGGAAAGAAATTGCCATAGAACACTCTTGGAATTTTTCCTTTCTTTTTTTTTTTTTTTTTTTTTTTTTGAGACAGGAGTCTGCGCTCTGTGCCAGGCTGGAGTGCAGTGGCTGATCTTGGCTCACTGCAAGCTCCGCTCCGCAGGTTCACGCCATTCTCGTCTGCCTCAGCCTCGCCGAGTAGCGTCGCTGGAACTACAGGCGCTGCCACCACGCCTGGCTAATTTTTTGTATTTTTAGTAGAGACGGGGTTTCACCGTGTTGGCCAGGATGGTCTCGATCTCCTGACCTCGTGATCTGCCCGCCTCGGCCTCCCAAAGTGCTGGGATTACAGGCGTGAGCCACCGCACCCGGCCTAGTTTTTCCATTTTTTAATGAAGGATAGAGCTGTCTTGCGGAAGTGCTTCTCATCAGCTAGGGTTAATTAACAAAAGAATTGTTTTGAACAGCTTCTAGACAAAATTTCTTCTTAAACATTTTTGGTGAGGGGGGTTTCCCAAACTGGTGTTCTATAGCACACAATTCTGGAACCATTGCTGGGAATCCTGAGAGAGGCAGGGAGTGAGTGCAAACTGCTTAGGGTGAAGGCTGTGCTTACAGATCCACTACACATTAACAGATTAAGATAAAGGCCCTCAGAAGATCTCCATTTAACTTTTTTTTTGAGAGACGGAGTCTTGTTCTGTTGCCCAGGCTGCAGTGCAGTGACATGAACTCAGCTCACTGCAGCCTCTGACTCCCTAGTTCAAGCAATTCTCCTGCCTCAGCTTCCAGAGTAGCTGGGACTACAGGTACATGCTTCCATGTCTGCCTAATTTTTTGTATATTAGCAGAGATGGGGTTTCACTGTATTTCCCAGGCTGGTCTCGAACTCCTGAGCTCAGGCAACCTGCCCGCCTTGGCCTCCAAAAGTTCTTGGATTATAGGCGTGAGCCACTGTGCCTGGCCCTTCATTTAACTTTTCGTAGCTCATTATTTCTCCAACACATTTGCAAATGGGACACTTTCTTCCCTGTGCCAGGAGCAAGCTCCTGGGAGCAGCGCTCCACGAAGTGCCCCTTCAGGCATGTCATGTTAGTGTCATTTACAATATTCCCAGTGGGCATCCTGAGGATAAGGACTCCTCGATCATGATTCTAATACGGTGTGTCGGGGTCTCCAAGACCACCCCCACTAGGAGGACTCACGGAACTCAGCACGTAGTTGCACTGCCCTGACATAGTTAAGAGACGCAGCTGGATCATAAGGAACAAAGACAGGTGGTGTCTGGGGAGTCCCTGTCCAGGCTTCCTCATGCTTTCTCCCTCCTGTGAGGCTTGCCTGGAGCTCACTGTCCCCTCTGTGCAATGTTTCTGCCCAAGGAAACCTATTAGAGACTCAGGGCCCAAGGTTCTTACTGGGTCTGGTCACACACTGTGCTTAGCATGGACCAGAATTCCAGACTCCCAGAAGGAATCCGGTGTTCAGCATAAGCTACATTGTGTGCACTAGCAGTTTAGGCACAGCGAACTATCTTTATCAGCAGGGCAACAGGGGGAACGCTCCCAAAATCCAAGCTTACAGACAGCGGCCAAGGTACCACCTCCCAAGCAGGACTTTCTAAGGAGAACAGTTTCAGGCCTGCTGTATTCACCCCTTTCTGCATGTATGGCAGGTTATATTAAGTCATTTTATACTCAAAACTTACTGTCTACATGTTAGAAATTTCTAGTCCCTCCTCCTCACATTCACTAACTGTGGGTACACCTAACCCTCCCCTTGTTCTCCCGGATCATTTAAGAAACGATCTCTTCCTCTGAGAAATCACTTGCCTCCATGGTTTTACTCTTACCCCTTTTCTGATGATTGTTTTATAAAAATACACTTGTTTTCAATTTAAAAGAAAGTCTTAGAATACTTTAAAAATGGAAAGAAACTAGTATTTTAATCAATTATGCCATCATTATTATAATATTAATGCATTTTAAGCTTTTTAATAAAGTTGTGGTCTCTACTCCATATATATCAGGTTTTGAGTAGTACTTTTTTCTCCCAGTTAACATTTCCTCACAAAATATTCTTCATGTTGCTACATGGCTTTCATAGGCAGCCTTTTAATGGTGCCTTCAGAATATTCTACTGTGTTGATATACTGTAATTTACTTACCAGTTTCTTATTGCTGAACCTTTAGATGGCTTCCAAAGTTTTGCTAATTTGTGAAGAGCTGCAGTGAATATATGCATGTATCATGTATTTTCTTCTTTAACATTATCCCCTCCTCCAAAATAAAATTATTGTGTCAGAGAGTATGGCCTTATTGGATGGCTCTTGATATTGGTAGCCAAATTGCTTTTCTAAAGGATGTTATCAACTTAACAATGCCACCAGCAATGCAGTAGTACCAGTTTCACTTCCAACAAACACTGTTTCATTATAGTTTACTACTTTTAGTTTAAGTAGCAAAATTGTGGAACCCAATTTGAATTTGCATTTTTGATTACCAATATAGGTATTAGTAAATCATTTCTCTTGAATGTGTTTATTTTTCATAATTCAATTATGGAGAAAAATGAAAAGGATGATGGAGAAAAATGACAAAGATGATGGAGAAAAGGAGTTACCTGACAGAAAGTTGTGATTTTATGTCCATGGTCAATGATGACTTCTATGGTTAGATTTGAAGGGAGGGAGTGAGAATGCAAGCCTTGTGAACATTTTAGGGGAAGAACATGCCAGGCAGAGAGAACAGCATGTGCAAAGGCTCCGAGGTGGAAGCATGTTGCAGCTGGAGAAAGGTGTTGAGTTGAAGTACACTGGGTGTTCATATGCTCAGGTGGAAAATCAATAGAGAGGAAGAAAGGGGTAGGCTTGGTTTCTGAGGAAGCCAGAGAAGCTGTGATTCAGAACTCAGGTTGTGGAGTTAGCCTTGAATAAAAGGAGAATGATTGCATTCACTGAAACAAGAGGAAAAGGAGCTCCTGATGGAGGCCGATTTGTCTTCTGCATGAGGGCAGTGGGAGTTGTTTGAGTCCCCGTGTCATGACCTCCATTTGCTTTGTGCTGTAGAAATCAGGGTCATTCTTTGAGTATGATAAGGAACGATGGTGTAACAAATTGAGGACACAGAGATTTGAAGACACAGCTGTTATGGAGCTTGTTAGAGGGAAGTGGCTATAGTCATGTAGAATGATTCCCGAGTGGCATTAGGGGCCAGTTTGAGTTTGGGAACCATGAATTCCCAGTGCCAAGCATCTGCATCACCATGACCTATGCGTGCCAGTGGAGAGGGTAAGTCACTTGGTTCATTTGGGCTGGGCTTCTCCTGGGTGGGGCAGTGGAAGGTTCAGAGAGTGATGGATTAAAGGATATTAGCACAATAATGGTTGAAGTGTGAAATCATGTTAGGAGAGGGCATGAAGCAGGGAGTAAGGGTGAAGAGACCTGGAGAAGACGTGGCATCTAGTGGGTTCCTGGTTTGCCAAAGCTGAAGCATCATGGGAATGAGGAAATGGTGGACCTCCACGCTGATTATTCAAGGAGGACACCATTCAGGATTCAAAGATAGGCCCTTTTGGTGGGTTTCAGCTTTTGGGTGTCATCATGGAGGTTAGTTGTTGAAATGAATCAGGATAAGTGGAGGCAGTATCTTTCAGTTATTTTATTTGTCCTAGGGGATATTTTAATGAGTCTATTTATTCTTTTTCCTCATTGCATTTATATTCTGCTTTGTTAATTTCTATGCTGTTTACATTTTTATGGTTATGCCTTCTCACAGAGAGAAAGAGTTAAGAGATGTAAACAATGTTGTTGGAACTATGTTAGTCTTTGAGAGGTTATCAATCTCATCTTCTAGAACCCTCAATACAAAGGAATTTTGTGATTTCAAACACGTGTTTGTGTTCCTGAGAGGGCTGAAAGAGCTGCAAGTTACTTGAGGATTCCCTGTGAGAGCTGGCCCTGAGAATGGAAACCACATGTGTATTTCTCTCCAAGGTAGAGTCAGAGGACTTAAGATTCAGACTTTAAAAAATATTAGTGTTCTCTCAGAGAACTGAGGAGTTAGCTTACGTAGAATGAGATGACTAACCTTTGCAAATATTTAGGTCCTGTGGATGCTTGTGATTTTCCAACGAATAATAATAACGAGCACTTCTTGTGTGCTTACTTTATGCCAGGCACTGCTCTTAGTGTTTTACTTGCATTTGTTTTATAGAATACTTGCAAAAACTACAGTGAGTTCTACTATTATCACCATTATACATATGAGGGAATTGAGACTGAGAAGGATTTTCAGGATCATGCAGAGCAAGGATTTGAATCCTAGTTTCAAGCCGTATAAGTTTAAAGATGTATAATGCTGGAACTTGGAATGGAGCTGGACACTGTGCCTAACTGACAGTCTATTGTTTCACGGGCTCACTTTCCGACTAGGTAGTAAATCACTGATTCTGTCTGTATCATCCATCTATAACTATCCGTCTACCTAATCTCCTCCAGAATTGATCACCATGCCCCAAAATCATGTTAGTTTGTATTTATTAAATCCATTCTTGAGAAATGTACAATATAGTTAGAGGGGTGGGTAATGTCTTTGAAATTAATGAGGGGATGACTATGGTTTGTTGGCAAAGACAAGGAGAGAAAGAAGGGTAGCTGGATCCGATTTATGTGATACGAAGGAAATGTGATGGGAAGAGAGGCTGCTGATGGCTTTTGAAGGTATTTTCTCTACTGATGGAGAAGTGCCTGTAATTTTGGTCCATCTACACTGATCCAGTTGGTTCCCTTGTCCTTAACACTTTCCTTTACAGGACGCCTGGCCTGTGCTAATGTGAAGGATGTGGCCAGGCATCACTGGGGCTAAAATCTCACCTGGAGGCTGAGCCACAGCATTCCTTCCACTGCTTCTGTGCTCTCAAGAGCTAGATAAACAATATACCACTGTGCTATCTTTTTTTTTTTTTTTTTGGTTAGGATCTTTGTGTAAATGGTGCACAAATACTACATTTTAAAAGCTCATTAGTGGAGGAGGCAGTCAATGAGCTTGTAAATATGTTGCTGGATGTGGAAGTTTTATCTAAAGAAGAAAGTGAAAAAATATCCAATGAAAATAGTGTTAATTACAAAAATGAAAATTCAGGTAAGAGATGGGGTAATGAAAGGGTCTTGTTTTTCTATGACATTTACTAAAACTAAAACTGAATTTTCTACATAGCAATTAATTTCATACTTCTATAAACATCCTTTCAATTTTCTAATGATATGTATAAATCTGAAATTATGGCCCTGAACATATTTTAGTGACTCTATGTTGTTAATTCTTACTACTTTTGGTTAAACTGTGAAAACACGCACTTTTCATTGGCCCTTGTTAGCTTTCTTTACATTTATGTATGGGTGGGTGTTTTATTTTACCTTATCAATAGAGTTGGATGGATTATTGATTGGAATTCCCCTCGGAGAGCATCTAGACTGAGCAAACCTTTTGCAGGACAGAGGAGAACACTGAGATATGAAGAAGGGAAATTATCCCCCCAAAGGTTTAGGGCTGTTGGTGGGAGGTAGCACCAGAACCCAGGCCCTTGGGGGCCAGTATAGCTTTTTCAGTTCCTGCCTCTCTTGTTGGCTGTTTTCTCATACTGAGAAGGAGATGCCTCCATCAATCCATCTGGTTCCTTATTTCCTCCTCCTACTTTTTGATGTCCTCACTTCCTAAGAAGTGTGAGGTTTAAGTGATATTAAACTTGCATGTAATTTATGCTTTAGTTGTAACAAATGATTCTATCTATCTATCTATCTATCTATCTATCTATCTATCTATCTATCTATCCATCCATCCATCCATCTAACTTATCGCTATCTCTTTCATCTTGTAACAGCAAAAAGAGAAGAAGGAAATTTTGACACCTTGACATCATTCATTAATGCCAGAGCCGATGCCCTGTTTTTGACGACAGTGACGAGGAAAAAGAAAGAAACTGAGATGTTAGGGGAAGAAGCCCGCGAGTTGCTGTCTCATTTCAACCATCAGAACATGGATGCTCTTCTGAAAGTTACAAGGAATACACTAGAGGCCATTCGCAAACGCATTCATTCCTCTCACACAATTAACTTCCGGGGTAATAATCTCATATGGTTTGCTTAGTGGATGATCAGGCATAGTTGCTGGTATGTGTGTGTGTGTGCACGCATGCATGCGTCCGTTCCTGTTAAAATTAAATAATTAAAAATATCCATCATTTTATTTTATTTTATTTTATTTCTGAGATGGAGTCTCGCCCTGTCTCCCAAGCTGGAGTGCAGTGGCACGATCTCGGCTCACTGCAACCTTCGCCTCCTGGGTTCAAGTGATTCTCTGGTTTAGCCACCCAAGTAGCTGGGAGTAGCCACCATGGCTGGCTAATTTTTTGTGCGTTAGTAGAGACGGGCTTTCACTGTGTTGCCCAGGCTGGTTGCGAACTCCTGAGCTCAGGCAATCCACCCGCCTCGGCCTCCCAAAGATTACAGGCGTGAGTCACTGCGCCTGGCCATATCCGCCGTTTATTTAGTGCCTTCTTGTAATTTTAAACATTATGAACTTGATCATCCCAACAATTCTATTAAGTAGATACTATCTTTACTCTCATGTTAAATCAGAGAACTAGAGCACAGCACAGGGAGGTTAAATAGTTTGCTTAAGCTTTTGTTAATAACATGAAAATTGGTAGTACGTTTAGTCTTTTTGTAATAAGATGAAAATATATAAAATTATTTTAATTGGTGAAAGAAAAAGGTACATACTTTAAAAGAAGTTATATGGAAAAGATTCTTTCATTGTTAAATCATTAGGTTTGTTAGCCAGTCTTACAAAGTGGAAACATCTTACTAATGTCACACTCTTCAAAGGATATATATGTATTTTACTATTTTTATGGTAATTTAGTACTTTCTAGCTGGTTTCCTCATTTTCAATAGCATCGTCTTTTCCTCAGCACAGTTCAGAAATAGGTGATATGTTTCTCAGGTGGGCCACAAAAATCCGTCAAATCTAGAGGCATCCTGAAATTAAATTTTAAGTTAAAAATGGTAAAAAGAAAACAAATAATAGTAATTAATGAAAACTCAAATAATAGGATAAAATCTTTTTATGTATCTTGAATATTGGCATTTGAAAGAAAACATCTTTAATATTTAATTAAAAGTGGGTAAATAAAAGTGGAAACTCTGAAAGATTTTTGTTTGGTGCCATGGCGTATTATGTTTTACTTCATTCAGGATGGAGGATAGTTCTTTCCCTTGACACAGAGTTATTGTTAGAACTTAATAAATGTTGGCTGATAGGTTAAATATTCAATCACAATTATTTATCAGCTTTTGTATTACAGATATTTGCAACTACGTAAAGTATGATACCCAGACACATATACATACATGTCTTTATCTACATACCTATACCTGTGTTCCACCTTTTAAAACTCCTTCAATATGAATGGCAAATTGTGCTTTATTTCTTTTCCTTTTTTTTTAACTACTCCACATTTGGATTTTATACACCATGGTGGGAAAGATCTATGTTTTATCTGAAATTCCAAAGTGGTTATTTGTTCTAACTTTGGCTTATGCCGATAGTCGTTCTTCATTCCTGGCTTACTTAGTTACATTTAACTAATTTGTTGGCATTATGTTATTTGGAAGAATCATCTTTAATATTTTAGAGAAACGTTTATAATTTAGCCTGATCCCACACAGTGTGTTTCTTTGTGGAGAGTATTCTAAGAAGCTGTAAACAGCAAAAAATGCCTTGGGTTCCCCTGAACTGCTTTGTTATATTGAGCAATACCAGATCCTCCATGAGTTTTAATTGACTCATTCATTCAACAAGTATTTATTGGATTTTATACCTATCATGTATTGTTTTAATTCTTATGGTTACAAAGGAAGCAAATCTTATTTTAAATTAAAAATGTGAATTATTCCTTGTTTTGGGTTAACTCAGACAGTAACAGTGCCTCTAACATGAAGCAGAATAGTCTGCCCATTTTCCGGGCAAGCGTCACTCTGGCCATTCCCAACATCGTCATGGCCCCTGCCCTGGAAGATGTACAGCAGACCCTGAACAAAGCCGTGGAGTGCATCATCAGTGTCCCTAAGGGGGTCAGACAGTGGAGCAGCGAACTGCTGTCCAAGGTGGGTGTGGGGTGCAGAAATGGTTTCATATGGAAACCACTTCTTTTACAGATAGGACAGAGCTGAAAAATATCCTTTTACATTGTAGAAAAGATACAAGAAAGAAAATGGCTGCTTTGCAGAGTAATGAAGACAGTGATTCTGATGTTGAAATAGGAGAAAATGAACTTCAAGGTAAATGTTCTTTTAGTCTTTTAAAAGAGGCATTGTAAATCAACATTCATTGAGCTTAAATGTTTTTTAACCCCTCCATGTAATTCTCAATTTATTTTAGAACAGAATATTAATCTATGAGCCAATTTGAAGTTGACAAAGTATCAAGGTCCATATATTTTAATATCATCATTTTAGTTGACTTCCGTTAATATGGTGAATCACATTTATTGATTTGCATATATTGAACAAATCTTGCATCCAGGGGATAAATTTCACTTAATCATGACGAATGATCTTTTAAATGTACTGTTGAATATAGTTTGCTAGGATTTTGTTGAGGATTTTTGCATTTATGTCCACCAGTGATATTGGCCTGCAGATTTTAAAAATTGTAGTATGTGTGACTAGCTTTGGTATCAGGGTAATGCTGGCCTTGTAAAATGAGTTTGGAAGTATTCCCTTCTCTTTAATTTTTTGAAGTGCTAGAGAAATATTGGTATTAGTTCTTTGAATGTTTGGTAGAGTTTAGCTGTGCGACTGTCTGGTGGTAGGCTTTTTTTGATGGTAGACTTTAAATTACTGATTTGATCTTTTTCCTTACTATTGGTCTGTTCAGATTTTCAATTTCTTCTTGATTCCATCTTGGTAGGTTAATTATATGTTTCTAGGAATTTATTCATTTCTTCTAGGTTGGCACAAAATTGTACTTAGCATTCTAATGATAATTTGTATTTTTGGGTTATCAGTAGTAATATCTCCTTTCATTTGTGATTTTATTTACTTGAGTCCTCTTTTTTACTTAGCCTAGCTAAGGATTTGCCAATTTTGTGTAGCTTTTCAGAAAAACAACTTTTCGCTTCATTGATCTTTTCTATTGTCTTTCTAGTCTCTATTTCATTTGTTTATGCTCTTATCTTTATCTCCTCCCTTCTGCTAACTTTGGGCTTGTCTGTTCTTCTTTCTCTAGTTCTTTGAGTTGTAATGTTAGGTTATGTATTTGAGATCTCGCTCCTTTTTTGACTTAGCTGTTCATTTTGCTATACTGTTTCCTCTTAGAACTGCTTTTGCTGAATCCAGTAAGTTTTGATATGTCAAGTTTCCATTCTCATTTGTCTCAGGATGTTTAAAAATTTCTCATTTAATTACTTCTTTGATCTGATTTGAGAAGTTTTTTTAGAAGCATATTGTTTTATTTTCACATATTTAAAACATTTGCATGATTTTTCCTGTTTGATTTTTTTCCTGATTGATTTCTAGTTTCACACAATTGGTTTGGAAAAGATACTTGTTATAATTTGATCTTAAGTTTGTTAAGGAAGACTTGTTTTGTGGTCTAACATATGATCCATCATAGAGAGTGTTCTGTATGCACTCTAGAAGAATGTATATTTCTGTTTCTGTTAGATGGAATATTCTGTCTGTTAGGTATATTTGGTCTAAAGTGTAGTTCAAGTCTAGTATTTCTTTATTGATTTTCTGTTTAGATGATGTGTTCAATCATGAAAGTAAGGTATTAAAATCCCCTACCGTTATTGTGTTCTAGTCTGTGTCTCTCTTCAGATCTCTTAATATTTGCTTTATGTAGTTAGATGTTCCAATGTTGGGTGTACATGTATTTACAATTATAATATCATTTTGAAGAATTTATTCCCTTATTATTATATGATGATATTTGTCTCTTTTTACGCTTTTTGATCTGAAGCCTATTTTGTGTTTTCATTTATATGAACTATATTTTTTCATCCCTTCACTTTCAGTCTATGAGTGAACTTTAAGGTGGAATGAGTCTCTTGTAAGCAGCGTATAGTTGGGTCTTTTTGTGGTCTTTTAATCCATTTGGCTACTGTATGCTTTTTGATTGGCATATTTAATACATTTACATTCAAAGTAATTGTTGATAGGTACAGACTTACTCTTGCCTTTTTGTTCATTGTTTTCTGGTTGTTTTGTAGATCTTCTGTTTCTTTTTTCCTTTGCGGTTTGATAGCTTTCTATAGTGATACATTTTGGATCTTTTCTTTTTTTTTCTTTTGTGTATCTGTTGTAGCCTTTTGTTTTGTGTTTACCCTGAGGCTTACATAAAACATGTTATACTTATTATAGGCTATTTTAAGTTGGTAACAACTTAATTTTGATTGCATATACAAATGATATACTTTTACTCCCCACCTTATACATTTTAAATTTTTTGATGTCACACTTTACATCTTTTTATAATTTGTATCCCTTAATAAATTTGTGTAGCTCTAGTTGTTTTTAGTAGTTTTGCCTCTTAACTTTTTTACTGGAAATATTAATGATTTACCCACCACCATTACAGTACTGGAGTGTTTTGGATTTGCCAATATACTTACTTTTATCAGTGAGTATTATATTTTCATATGTTTTCATGTTACTAATAAATATCTTCTTCCTTCAGCTTAATCTCCATTTAGCATTTCCTGTAAGGTGGGTCTTGTGGTGATAAACTCTCTCAGCTTTTGTTTGTATGAGAAAGTTTATACCATCCCTTTGATTTTGAAAGATATTATTGCTGGATATAGTATTCTTAGCAGTTATTTTATTTCAGTATTTTGAATATATCACTTCACTCCCTTCTAACCTGCAAGGCTTCTGCTAAGAAATCTACTGATAGTCTTATGAATGTTCTCTTACATACAGTAAAACACTTTTCCCTTGCTACTTTCAACATGAACTCTTTCTTTATCTTTAGCTATTGACAATTTCATTATAATTTGTCTTGGTGTGAGTGTTTTTGAATTAATCTTATTTAATGTCCTTTGGGCTTCCTGGAGCTGGCTTTCTATTTCCTCCCCCAGGCCTGGAAGTTTTTGCCATTATTTCACTGAGTGTGTTTCCTCTGTCTTTCTTTTCTCTTTCTGGCAAGCCAGTAATTCATAAGTTGTTCCTCTTGATGGTGTCCCATAAGTCTGTTAAGATATCTTCATTCTTTTCATTCTTTTATTTCTTGCTCCTCAGATTGGATGATTTTTCAGTGACCTCTCTTTGAATTCACTGATTTTTTTTCTCCTTCTGCTTGATCTAGTCTTCTGTGGAAACTATTAAATTTTTGTGTTCAGTTATAGCATTCTTCAGTTCTATATTTGCTGTTTGGTGCTTTTTTAACTTTCTGTCTTCGTTGAAGTTCTCAGTTTGTTTTTGTATTTCTGTCTTGATATTGGTGAGGATCTTTATGAATATTACAGACGGTCCCTGACTTACAATGGTTTGGCTTCACATTCTTTTTGACTTTAATGGGGTTATCAGGATGTAACTTTATAGTAAGTCAAGGAGCATCTGTACTTAGAATAGTTTGACTTACAATTTTTTAACTTTATAATAGGCTTACTAGGGTATTAAGTGCATTTTTGACTTATGATGGATTTATTGGGATGTAACCTCATCATAGGTCAAGGAGCATCTGCATTTTGAATTCCATGTCAGATAAATCACATATGTCCACTTCACTCAGAACAGTTTCTGGAGATTTATTTTGTTATTTTATTTGAACTGTGTTTCCCTGTTTTTGTTCATTTTCTTTGACCCTCTGTGTTGGTTTCTGTGTATTATAAAAGACAGCTATCTCTTTCAGTCTTGTCAGACTGACCTCATGTGGGAGGATCTCACTACTTTGACTAGCCAGAGATTTCAAGATGCCTCTCTAATCTTAGTGTTTGTCCAGACTGCTTTCTCTGTTTTTTGTCCCCCCTACCCTGGAGGTTCGGATATGATATGTCCTGTCAGTACCCCTTAGATTGGTAAGGTAGGAGCCAGATTCTCTAGATGTAGCTGGAAATGTTGGTGTGTTGAATGCATGCTCCAATTTTTCCTGTCTTCACCGTGAAGCTGAGCACAGGCATTTATCTTCAGTTCTCTGCATTAAGCCAGAGAGAGGATCTGTGGCAAATGCCTGCAATCATGTTCAGGCTGCATCATCTGATTCTGGGGAGATAAGTAATGGAAATTGGCCCGTTGTACATCTACCTCTTTGTTTTCCATGGTCTATGGCTACTCAAAAGTGCAAAGACCCACTGACTCCAGAGCTAGCTAGATCATTAAAGAGACAGTCCTTTGGGTAGGAGCTATAGAAGTTATGGCACTTGGTGCATGTCATAACTCCTTCCAGAAAGAATGGCTAGGCCTAGGCTTATCACTAGGTGAGCCAGAGGGAAAACTCATGAGGTGCTGAGCTCTGGCTCCAGCTGCTGGAGGGGTCCTGTTTGTTTGCCTCATTAGCTCTCTGATGTATGGTTTTTTAGAAGCCAGGCCATCAAGTAGCCACTAGGGGGTGTGCCAGAAGCCCCTTCCCAGAAAGAAAATGGAAGCTGCACATTCTTGATCCTTTCTGCACTGTTCTGAGGGGATGTAGCACCTGGTAGTGTTTCCATGTCCATTTAAACTTCCTTTTGGTTTTGTGATCTAGGAAAATTCACGTATGCCTAATGCCCTTTCTTCAAGTAGCTAAGAGGTTTAGGATTGAGTCCTTTGGGAGGTGGCTGCAGAAGTTGGGGCACTAGTGCCTAGCATTAACCCCTTCTGGACAGAAGCAGAAACCTGTGTTTTTTAAGCCCCTTCTCTGCACTGCTCCTGGGGGACAAAGCCTGTTGAAGTGCTTATGTGCTCATATTAAATGGCCGCTTCTTCCTGTGGTCTAGAGAGACACAAATGCCAGTCCCATCTGCTCCCAGAGATGGGAGTTTTAGAATGTAGTCCCTTGGGTAGAAGCTGTAAATGTTGGAGCACTTGATGTGAGGGAGAAACAAGGGCCCATGGTTTTAAAGCCCCATTTCTGCACAACTTCCACGGAATGAAGCCTCTGTAAGTGCTTCATGCCTTGTGAAGCCCTCACTTTTTTCTTGTGGTCTAGGGAGACTCTTGTGTGTCTAATCCACTCCACTCTCAGAGCTGGCAAATTAAGAGCCATGGGGAACCTTAAGAGTTATGGTGATACATGTGAGGTCCAAAGTCTCGTTTCCACAGAGAGAAGCTGTGTGTTGCAGATTCCTTTCCCAATTCTCTGGTTCAGTGCCCAGGGCAGGATCTGTGTCCAAGTGTGTCTCCACTTTTCCTGCCCATTTGATGTGGATGTGTTTTTGGTTATAACATAAGTAGGGGTCTCTCCATAGGTCTCTGACTTTCTCTCAGATGGAACTGATCTGAGAATAGATGTGTATTGGGTGTGTCCATGGGTGGAAGTAGAGCCAGGACCTTCTTATTCAGCCATGTTACTGACTTCATTCTTCTCATTCCCCAGATTTTTAACTTCTTTGGCCAATCTCTTATTTGCCCCCAACTAATATCATTGGCTCAGGCAGCTGTGAAGTTAAGCAATTGTTGCTGATAGTCTTTTAACAAATGCCCTGGGGATAGGACTTTTTTTCTCAGAGAGTTCTGAATCAGGTCAAATAAAAATAAACTATTTGAACAAGGCTTTTCCAGGGAGCTCCCAGACAGCTCAAAGAGTGAGAATTCTATGGAGCTCCCTAAGGAGCTCCAAGCCTAGGTTGGCCCTTCCAGGGACTGCTGGCTTTTATTCCCCTCCAGTAATGGTTGTAAGACGGCTGTTTTTCAAGGCTACCCGGCTACCCTACAGCCAGAGAGCAGCAGTGGGACTAGAGCAAGTCAAAACACTACAAAACTTGCTGTTGTTACCAAGATTCAGCATTGTTCTTGAATAAACACTTTCTGAATTATTGCAAGCTTTGATTAATTTACAGAGTCCTGAAAAGTTGACATTGACAATTCTTTCCATTATTTTCATTGCTTTTATAAAGGAGAAGATTTTCAGAAGTCCTTGCTTTACTATTACAGAAATATCCTCATCTTCTAAAAGTACATCTTGTGCTAGTAGTGTAAAGTTTTCTCTTCTTTTTTTCTTTTTAGATACCTTGGAGATAGCATCTGTAAATTTACCCATTCCCGTGCAAACCAAGAACTATTATAAGAATGTTTCTGAAAACAAAGAGATTGTAAAATTAGTTTCTGTGCTTAGCACAATTATCAACTCCACCAAAAAGGTATGTCAAGAGGGTCTGGCAGCTGGACCTTTTACTTTGCAACATGCACTTGTGTGAAGGTGATCATCACAAAGTAGTTCTGTATGTAGCCTGGGTCTCACCCACTGTACTTTCTGGGGGCAGCTAATGGCATCTTGTGTGTGCTCAGCAAATGTTTATCTAACTGAAGATCTCATTCTAGATTGCAAGGTGAAAGAAAATTATTCCTACTCTCATACTGTGTTTTGTTTAATGCCTTTAATATCTTCTTTTAATACAAATGAATCTAACTTAAAAAAAATCTAAAATGTTCCAAACTACAAGTCAGACTGTTGTTATAATTCACCTTCGAAGAACCAATGATACTAACATATTTTAAACAGAATAAGGTTTGTAGTCATTTTTTCATATTTGAGTAGTCAGGCAAATGTTATAAAATACCAGATAAAATTTTATTTATATTGCCACATAGAAATTAGATGAAACTGAGAATAAAGAAGATATTAGTACTATCAACACAAACTTGAACTGGAAATGAATGTACATTCAAGGCAATTTTTTCTTTCAACATAATCTCCTCTCAACTTCCCCTTTTTTGTTCACACAAATCTATTTTACAGACAAAAGGATTTAAAACCCTGAAGTCATCTTTTATTTAAAAAAAAAAAAAACTCTTCTAATTCACATGGCCAGTAAGACTTGTTGACTTGTTAATAATGTTTCCCAGTGTGTAAGGAATAGTTGTTGTTCAGTAAGTGCATTTTTCTATTCCTCAGTTTTGATACAATGAGTTACATTCATTTGAAAGCACTCTGAAAAGCTACCATTGCTATAACAATGTGAGGAAATATTATTAAGTTTAGTTTTAATGTGTTCCCAAGGGAACTGAAAATCTTTTGCATTTATTCACTTTTACTTTTCCTTTCTTAATGTATCGAAGGTCCTGTATTTAATTTTCCCCTAGGGACAGTATTCATATAACTCAATAAATATTTATCTAGTACTTAGATTATTAGGCTCTATACTGAATGATAAGCAAAGTATTCCATGATAACAATAAATATTCAGAAATATTTTCACGTGTCTCAGTATTCCTAGAAAATGAAATAAAATAAATCAGCAATAAGATCCACTAGTTTCTCTAGTATGATCAACCGCTATTATGAAAATCTAAGAGTAAGAAATCATAGATAAAATTAATACACAGTGCTGGCAACAAAATACTTATCTCTGTGTCTTTTTTTGAGAAGAAGTTTCACTCTTGTTGCCTAGGCTGGAGTGCAATGGTACAGTCTTGGCTCACTGCAACCTCCGCATCCCAGATTCAAGTGATTCTCCTGTCTCAGCCTCCTGAGTAGCTGGGATTAGAGGCATGTGCCACCACACTCTACTAATTTTGTATTTTTAGTAGAGACAGGGTTTTGCCAAGTTGGTCAAGCTGGTCTCGAACTCCTGACCTCAGGTGATCCGCTTGCCTTGGCCTCCCAAAGTACTGGGATTACAGGCATGAGCCACTGCGCCCCGCCTCTGTGTCACTTTTATTGCATTTGCTTTTACATTATATGAAGGAAATGCTCAGATACTTGTTTTCTTAAAATAGTAGAAAAGGTTGGCGTTTATAACAACTTGAAGAACTTACTCCAGATTTATAGGATAGCCAAATTGTTTCTGGGAGAATATATGTACTCTTAGTCATAGTATTAGCTATAGCCAGCCCTTCACAGCCATAGACCTTTCTGAATGATTCTGCCTCAACCACAGAAAATCCTATGATCCCTGCCCCTTTCCTGTTGCTATAGCTGAGTGGATTAGAATGTAAACCCAACCTGCCTTTATCATGCCCTTAGGTTGGTCATCAACTTATAACACAACCTGGCTTGAAAAGATGAGCTGAGGCTGGGTGTGGTGGCCCATGCCTATAATCTCAGCACTTTGAGAGGCCAAGTTTGGGGATCACTTGAGGCCGGGAGTTTGAGACCAGCCTGGCCAACATGGCAAAACTCTGTCTCTACTGAAAACACAAAAATTAGCCAGGTCTTCATGGTGGATATCTGTAATCCCAGCTACTCATGAGGCTGAGGCATAAGAATTGCTTGAACCCAGAAGGCAGAGGTTGCAGTGAGCTGAGATGGTACCACTGCACTCTAGCCTGGGTGACAGAATGGGACTCCATCTCAAAACAAACAAACAAACAAACAAAAAGTTGAGCTGGACCAAACAATCAAAATAACCTTGGTTACATAATCAGAACAACTCTACATGTGTAGTTCATCTAATTTTCCTACTGAGGTCATTTTCCTTTCAGGGTCTAGGTTACCTCCATGTGAAAAACTTCCAATTTAATAAAGACAAACACTTTAATATAAAAGAATACCCTCCAACATATTTAGTTAGGGTATATTCTGAATATTATAAGCTTGGGTGTTGAGAGAGCTCCAGATTCTGGAACTTCTATCCATTTCTGGGAATCTTCAATAATCTGTAATTAATTCTTCAAACCATCATACATATGTAATTATGTCTACATGCTGTTGCAATGCATTCTTGGTCTGCATGTCAACACTTCAGTTCATGCAAACGAATCATTTGTGGTTGGGACAGGCAGTGATAGGTTTAGCTTTCTGCATTTTAATGGATGGGAAGTATCAACATCCATTAAACCTGGGGCTCTGAGGGAGTTGGAGTGGAACTGCTTCTTGGTTTGGTGCAGATTGGTGCAATTTACTTAAAATAATCAGACCATTTAGAATCCTGTAATGCTTAATTATTTCAAATAATTGCATTTGTTATTCTTTATCAGTTAAATTTATTTTTCATGCAGATGTGACTCTGAAATTATAATATAAGGCAGTGGAAAAACTTGATTCACAAAGGAATTAGAAACAAAGAGACAAATTTTTTGGCTAGGCACAGTGGCTCATGTTTGTAATCTCAGCACTTTAGAAGGCCAAGATGAGAGGATCACTTGAAGCTGGGAGTTTGAGACCAGCTTGGGTAACACACTGAGATCTTGTCTCTACAAAAATAAACAACAACAAAAAAATTAAATAAAAAAGAAAAGACAGAATTTTAATTATTTGTAGATGATACAGTTGTCTACCAAGTAAATCTAAGAGGCTAATCTGAAAAAGAAATTGTGGCCCAACAAGAGTTAAGTTAGTCATCAATGGAAAGATAATTATATGATTTTTTCATAGAATACAATAAACATGTTCCTGAAAATCATCCTGTTTTGAGAAGTTGCATATTTAATATTAAATAATAGGGATTATGAGAAAAACAAGATTGAGGCAGACACAAAATCTATGCAATTTGTAACCAGTGTAGTAATAAAAACAATAATAATCATAGTAAAATGTTAACAGTAGCAATCATAGTAAAATATTCACACATTTAATAACGCTATAGTAATTACAGAACTTTACTATAAAAAATGAAAGAAGCTTGGTAGAAGTGGGAAAAGGAACAGTTGAGGTTGTGGAGCGTAGAAGCAAAGATAAACTCTACAAAAAACAGGCCAAACTCGGCATTCATTCATTCTTTCTTTCTTTCTTTCTTGTTGTTCTTTCTGCTTTGATTGGTATTTATTTATTTATCTATTTTTATTTGTACACGTTTATGGGATACATGTGCAATTGTGTTACATGCATAGATTGCATAGTGGCCAAGTCTGGGATTTTAGGGTATCCATCAACCAAATAATGTACATTGTATCTATTAGAGAATTTCTCATCACCCTCCCTTCTGAAGCTGATGAGAAATCTGACTCTTTTGAGTCTCTATTATCTATCATTCTGCTATGTCTTTGAGAAAACATTTTTTAAGCACTAACTTATGAATGAAAACAATATGCAAAGATATTCTTAAGACAAGTGGTAGCAAAATCAGTCCAAAAGGAAGAAGTGATGGAGGGGGCGTGGCACACAGGGCTGTACTCCTCTGTGGCTGGCTGCTTTAGCTGGTACAAAGCAGTAGCATTTGTTTTGCTGGGGAAAATAGCATTTGAAAACATGACTTCTGCATTAGATCAACACTATCCCCTATTTATCGATTGCCAGAGAGTCATTTCATCTTTACAGATGCATACTTGGTTAGCAAACTAGACTGTTCATTTACAAATACATTTTTAAAAATGTATATGCCATTCATAGCCAGTTATAATAATAGTGGAAAAGATCTTGTTTACAATGACAACATCGTTGGAAAATACCTAGAAACATGTGTAATAAGAAGTATCTGGGGTCTCTATGAAGATTACCCTAAAACTTAATAAGAAATGTTTGAAAAAGATGACAAGATATGGAAATATGCACTGTGTTCCTGGTTGGTAAGATGCAGTATTGTTCATATGTCAATTCTTGTTATATGAATTTATACATTTTATGTGATTCCAGGCAATCTCTCATTGGAGTGATGTTGGCTATGTTCTGTTTGTCCTTCATGCCCCTAAGATCTAATCTCCACCCCCTCCACCTATCTGACCTTAGGCAACATGTCAGTAGATTCCCATTGAGGCTTCCAGTGGGTTCAGTCAATGAAGAAGCTTTGAGGCGATCTGAGGGGAGCGGGGACAGAGGAGAATGACCTCAGAGGATGTGTTCCATGGCACCCTCCCTGTAGTGGGACCTTGAGCTGTGGTTTTTGACCTAAGGCCCAGCTCCAAGCAAGAGGGCCCTGTCCACAGCATCTTCAAGGACTCTCTTCTAGTTTTTAGAAACTGCTCCTCTCCCAGTTGACTAGGGATGATAACAGTGAAACTGTTACTAGCCCTGGGCCACTGTCCACACTCTTGTATATAGTCCCAGTTCAGTTCTTTGGCATTTCCAGATAATCACACAGTTCACTCAACATTTTAATAAATCCATAGGAACCACCAGCAGTTGGCAAATATTCACTTATATCATCGTGCCATTCCAGATTCTTCCTTCTTAACATAAATCTGTTGTTATTTGCATTCAGGAAGTTATTACATCCATGGATTGCTTCAAACGCTACAATCACATTTGGCAAAAGGGGAAAGAAGAAGCCATTAAGACATTTATTACACAGAGCCCCTTGCTCTCTGAATTTGAGTCCCAGATCCTCTATTTCCAAAACCTAGAGCAGGAAATTAATGCTGAGCCTGAATGTATCTGTGTGGGTCCCATTGCTCTGTACACAGGTTGGTTCATTTTCTTTTATATAGTTATATCAATTAACCAGCATTGTTCTGTCCCTTTACCTAGGTTAGTATTCCAGAGAGTTCTACCTGTCTTAAAGACTGACTTTATGGGCCTCAAGCTTTAAGACCAATTTGTAGATTTTTAAAAAATTTCCTTCTGCATAATTATTGATTCTGGACTATTTTGAACACTTTGCTACTAAACCTTGAAAAAAAAGGCTAAGTCAGAGAAAGATGTGTATTATGTTTTGAATTAGAATTTACCCTTTATTTAATAAGTAACAATAACAAACATTTGAGGATTATCCCAAAGGGTTCTGATATGTGCTTTTTTTAAAAAAAGCATTTTGACATGTGTATTGAATTGTTGTAAAAACAAACTTTATAAAATGAATGAATATATAATGACTAGGAAAAATTATGATTTTTTTCTAGTTCAATTTTTTTTATGGGCTAGAGGGCTATACGCTGTAATGTATTTACTACTGGAGAACAGTGACATTTTGACTTTTCGTACTGGTTCGAGTTTTTAAAACTGAACTGTAGACATTTGGGTTTTTACAGCTGACTTGAAGTTTGCCCTGACTGCTGAGACAAAGGCCTGGATGGTTGTCATTGGACGCCACTGTAACAAAAAGTACCGGAGTGAGATGGAAAACATTTTTATGCTTATTGAAGAATTCAATAAGAAACTAAATCGTCCAATTAAGGACCTAGACGATATTCGGATTGCAATGGCAGCACTGAAAGAAATAAGGCAGCAGCAAATCTCCATTGACTTTCAAGTAGGACCTATTGAGGTAACTAATGATCATTTGTTCATTATGGAAATATTTCTACATGTTTGATGCTATTAGCTGAAATATTGACTGGGTCTGGAGTGAAGTTACTAAATGGTTGCTAAACCGAGACAATACTTTCAATATTGTTGTTGATACCAAACCCCTATAGCATGCCTTCCATGGGCCAGTTCTCACCTTCACGTGTCGCCTAAGGTCCTTCAAAGCAGAGCCTGAGATAAAGATTTCTGTGCAAGTGATTTATTGATGAGTGTTCACTAAAGAAGGGGAGCGAGGGAATCAGGAAAGGAAGCCAATCAGCTATGGACTAACTTCAGAATGATCCCATGGGCGCTCTACAACATCTATTGAGTTGGGCCCTCCTTCATGCAAAGGAGACTACCCTTTCTACTCCTAAGTCAGTGGGAAATTGGCTATAACCTCCCCATGAGAAGGCTTACATTCAGCTGAGGAAAATCTTCCAGGGAAGTAGAGAGCTGCAGTCCTGATAGCCAGCATTCTCAGTAGTCGGGGATGGGAATACCAGCTGGTAATCAGGACCTGGATAGGGCACTAACAATGTCCATGTATGCATTAACTCATTTCAGACTTACTATTGCTCCTACTCACATAAGGACACTGAGGGTCAAAGAAGTTGCATAATTTGATCAGTGTTGCACATCACTTTTATTTGTATACCATATCATACTATCTTTTCCAGATGAAAATGTCTTCTTTTTGCAATGAAGTCTGCTTTTATTGACTTATTAATTATAATATTATCAACATACATAGTGTAATTTAAGCAGTGGCAAAAAAGACAGTTAATTGCTTTACAAGCAGACATCCTTAAATAGATTCACTTGAGTAAACATCATCTCTTTCTAAGGAGTCTCCTTAGAAATCTCATGTTAAGCCACCAGCAAAATCACTCTTAGCAACAGCCCTTTTTTAAAAAAAAAAAAACTATTTTTTCCCTAATTAAAAAATAGCATTGCAGAAAAATCAGAAAACACAAAAGTGTAAAATAAAATTTCAAAATTACCATAATCTTATCAATCAAGTACATACCAAGGTGTTGGTATGTTTCTTTCCATCTTCTTTTCATGTCTGTGTATGTGTGTGCAATTTTGAAGTCCAATTTTTATTCATCTTGTAATACTTATATTATTAGAGATGACATAAGAGTGTGAATTATTAATATCATTAATAACTCTTCATAATGAGAATTGATGGTGCATGTCTTTAAATCGTATTTGCCACTTGTGATTGTTGGCAAAGACCCAAGATTAGAGACATTAAGGAAAAGAACTTCTCAGCCATGGTGGCTCTGTGGGGTTGGGGGGTGGTGTTAACCTCCAGATGAAAATGTCTTATCAGAAATGGGTCACTATATTTGTTATTTTTAAATGAGACTAGTATAATTGTAGAATTAAAAAAACTCCAGTTGTAAGAGCATCATCTTTTCATCACACCATAATTGGAATGTCTGTACTTATACTCTGATGGTCCAGGTCAGACTCTAGTCTCCCATTTTCTGCATCCCTGTTTGAATTTTGAAAAATTTCACATTACCCTGAAAATTGTGCATACTACTACATGTTTTCACTTCTCCTGTGCTGGGCCAGGGGGATCACATGGTCCATCCTGCTCTCCTTGGATTGAAACATCAAGGTACAGAGACCTTTCTTTGTGCAGGATCAGGCGAGACCCTTGAGTATGAAGAGGAGGTACAGTAACTGACAATCCTGTTTTCTCCCACCTGGGAATTAAGAATAGAAGTAGAATCAAGTAGACAAGATCAAAACATCACCTTTATTCCTGATGGAAGTTATTTGGAAGACATAATTTAGTGTATTACTCCAGTTATTCCCCTCCCTTCCATACCCCCAAACACACACACATTATAAGATAGTGAATACTAAATTCCATGATTATTATACATCCTCATCCATCAGAGACAGTGTTGGAAAGCTGTAGGTCTTTGTATTGCCCTGATCCAGTTTATGGAACTGAGGTGCGGACCACAGGCATGCCTCCACGGAGAGGGAGGGAAGAAAGAGAAAGGCACTGGGCTATGCTTGCTCAAATCAACAATTCTTTTTGCCTCAAATTGACAATCAGGCACTCCTTCCACCTCTATGGGGAGGAGTAATGGTGGAAGAAGAGACTAGGGGTATTTAGAGAAAATTCTTTCTTCTGAAAACCAACCTTAGCCTCATTTTAATCTTTTAGCGAAGAAAGCCGTCCAGGATTTTACATGCTGAAGGCTCTGATTCCAGAACCCTCCCTTGTGTCTTACTATTGGAACCTCTTATCAATCATGTGAAATAAGACAGAGTTAAAACCCTGATTTATTTTGTTATTCCAATATTAGAAGTTAAATTATTTTGTTTTTCATTTACTTGATATAATTTTGTAGTCATCCAATACAATTTGGGGACCTAAGTCAAAATATCTTTTATGTGTCTAATGGTTTATTGTTTTCAAAAGCATTTAAAATGACATTTTCAATACTCTCAAAGATCCTCTGAAGCAGCCAGAAGATTTTCCCATTTTATAGATGAGGAAACTAAAGCTGAACGGCTCAGCTGCTCAGTTAACCTCTTGCAGTTTAAGGTAGAGTAACTAGACCTCTCAGGGTGGTTTCACTATTATTCTGGTATTTTCCATTCTTATCGTTTAATAAATAACTGTGTGTACATTTATGCATCTGACTGGCCAAAATTAAGTTTTTCTTCTTTTTTTTTAAGGAATCTTATGCCCTGCTTAACCGATACAGACTTCTAATAGCAAGGGAAGAGATGGACAAAGTTGATACACTGCACTATGCTTGGGAGAAGCTGCTGACACGTGCTGGCGAAGTCCAGAATGAATTAGTGTCACTGCAGCCCAGTTTCAAGAAAGAGCTTATTAGTGCTGTGGAGATATTCCTTCAAGATTGTCACCAGTTTTATCTGGACTATGATTTGGTATGTCTCTGGCTTTCTCTGTGTGCATTTTTTGGGGATGAGTGAATAGAGCATGCGAAATGTAGTTGTCTAAAAATTATGGGTAAAACTCTATGAAACTTCCTAGGAATTCCAGGGGAATGGGAATTTTATTTGCATGAGAGAAAAACATTTTCTTTTCACAATCCTTTCCCCTTAGAATTTGTATTAGTCTGTTTTCACACTGCTGTAAAGAACTGCTTGAGACTGGGTAATTTATAAAGGAGAGGTTTAATTGACTCACAGTTTTGCATGGCTGAGGAGGCTTCAGGAAACTTACAATCATGGCAGAAGGTGAAGGGGAAGCAAGGCACATTCTTCACAAGACAACAGGACGGAGAATATTGAGTGAAGGGGGAGGAGCCCGTTATAAAACCATCGGATCTCATGAGAACCCACTCACTATCAAGAGAACAGCATGGGAAAAACTGCTCCTATGATTCAGTTACCTCCACCTAGTCTCTCCCTTGAGACGTGGGGATTATGGAGATTATGGGGATTACAATTCAAGATGAGATTTGGGTGGGGACACAAAGCCTAACCAAATCAGAGTTCATACATAATAATTTCAACAGAAAATGATAAATTTAAAAGTGCGAACACTGTATAATTTGGTCTGTTACTGAAGTTGTTTGGTAGCATTCTAAATTTGTGTAGAAAAGTACTATTCAGATGTAGTTATAATTGTGCTCCTTTCCACAGTGTTCCTTGGTTCCACAAAGAATATAGAACCCAGCAAGTGCTGGGCACTGTCCTTGGTGCTGACTACACAGTAGTGGATAAGACTGATGGAGCCCCGCCCCCATGGAGTCCATATTTTCATTATCCATATGGGTTTAAGTACTGAATCTTCTAATGTAAATATGTTGTGTAATGAGATCCAATTATAATGTGCTACAGAAGGGAAATATATAGAGTTTAGGGTAAAATTTGTACCTATTAACTAGTAGCACAGTAAACCACAATATTAATAAAGTTAGAAGATTGGACCCATGTACCAACTCCATGGATGAAGAAGCACAGAAATCCACATATTTAAGGTTTTCTAATGTAGGAAACTCTGATTGGAATGTTAAGATTATGGGCCACTTTACAAGTGCGTATTAGAATGATAAAAATCTATGAGTTATATGACAGCATTTAGCTCAAAAGCCGACTTTATATGTGCTTCTTCATAGAATAGGCATTGACTCCTGTTTGCCTATGTTACCTAAGAAATGAATAATACATGTTTTTAATCTTAAAAGTTTCTTGACTAAGGTAAGTTCTGGCATTAATTTGCCTTTTTTAGACTGGAAAAATATTTCCAAATGAATCACTTTCTAAGGCTCTTTTTTTTTCTCTAACAAATAAAAACTAAGTTTCCTATCATGGATGAAATCTAACTTTAATATTTAAATACTTTGAGTTCATGAAATTTATATGCAAACACTTCATTCTATTTTTTTTTAACTTTTTGTTCAGAATGGTCCAATGGCTAGCGGCTTGAAGCCCCAGGAAGCCAGTGACAGGCTTGTTATGTTTCAGGTAATCTTTTTAGTTTCTATGGTTTTCTAAACAATGAAACCTTGTTGTGTTTTAAACACACTTATATTTTCTTCTTTGTAAGATAAAGAGCGCTATTGTGGAATATGGTATGTACTTGCATTAAAAATATGATTACAATTAGAAGTGGTTTCTATGAATTAATTATGCCAACTTAGTATTCCTATTTACATGTGCCCAGATATCATACATCTCTGGCTTGCTTGTTTGCCAGTCTTATATTTTCATTTGCATGTTTGTTCATGTATAAATCATTTTGATGAATTTTCACTTGTGTTTTTATTAGAACCAATTTGATAATATCTATCGGAAATACATCACATATACTGGAGGAGAGGAGCTTTTTGGCCTGCCAGTTACACAGTATCCTCAGCTTCTTGAAATAAAGAAGCAACTAAATCTTCTACAGAAAATATACACTCTGTACAACAGTGTCATAGAAACTGTAAATAGCTATTATGATATTCTTTGGTCAGAGGTGAATATTGAAAAAATCAACAATGAACTATTGGAATTCCAGAACAGGTAAGAAATTAAATGTGTAGCATGCCCAGCAATTGAACTTCAAATGCTTTCTTCTTTGATAGGCAGCCAAGTTCTCTTTTCACCCCAGCTACTTCAAAAGCACATCTTGCTGCATTGTTGTCCATTGACATCACTCTTGTCAAATGTTATTTATTAATTACTCCTGTGCACAGACAATGAGATAAGCACATTCTATCTATCAGGATGAATTATGTTAGGGGCTTTTCTGAAGCTTGGTGGGAGCTGATTTTTATTTATATTGCACTTAGGAAACATTTGAAGTTAATGTTAGATTATCATCTGGAACAAAAGCAGAGGCCCATGATTTTTCTATATTGTTGTAGCTGTTGAAGCCAAAGAAAATGGAGACCTGTCTGGGCGTGGTGGCTCATGCCTGTAATCTCAGCACTTTTGGAGGCCAAGATGGGCAGATCATGAGGTCAGGAGATTAGACCATCCTGGCCAACGTGGTGAAACCCCATCTCTATTAAAAATACAAAAATTAGCTGGGCATGGTGGCATGTACCTGTAATCCCAGCTACTCGGGAGCCTGAGGCAGGAAAATCACTTGAACATGGGAGGTGGAGGTTGCAGTGAGCCAAGATTGCACCACTGCACTCCACCCTGGAGATAGCGCTAGACTCCGTCTCAGAAAAGAAAAAAGAAAAAAAAAAGGAGAGCTATTTGTTGTGTATTTCACTTGACAGCCTGATACACTATGCTATGCTTTGTGCTTAGTAAGTTCTCAGTACATGTTTGTAGAATTGAATTAGCTTGAACAGCACCTCTACCCTCTAAAATAATGCCTCTAACTAGGTAATAGTTGTGAAGGATTGGAAAAAATCTTTTCTAACGGGGAGGACAATTTTCTGTAATATAAAAGTCATCTTTACATTATATTAGCAGATAGCCTGCAAGTCATGGGTTTTAAAAATAGGATAGGTATTCAAAGAGACTGCTTTTGATAGAAATACTAGCAGAACGTCTTGTTCCAGTGCTGTCTACGATCATATTTCAGTGGCCTTTCATGTTGGTTTCCCGTCACAGGTGTCGGAAGCTGCCCCGGGCCTTGAAGGACTGGCAGGCTTTTTTGGACCTGAAGAAGATCATTGATGATTTCAGCGAGTGTTGCCCGCTGCTGGAACACATGGCCAGTAAAGCCATGATGGAGCGGCACTGGGAAAGGATAACCACCCTCACCGGACACAGTCTGGATGTGAGGAATGAAAGTTTTAAGTTAAGAAATATCATGGAGGCGCCTCTTCTGAAATACAAAGAGGAAATAGAGGTACAGTTGACAGAGAGCATGCTGTGGTGGAAGATTGCAAGGTCTCATGGGATTGATGTGATAACATTTCTATGTTATGGAATATTGGATCAGTAAACTACACTCAGACAATTGAAACTCTTCTCCTGGCATTCAGCCACTAGTTCCTTCAACAAATGTTTATTGTGCCTAAGATGGGACAGGTTTGGTATCAGGATATGATAATGCAGTCCTGCATTCGCAGATTATTAAATAATTATACAAATAAAGGCATATTTATAAGCTGTGGCAAATACCATTGAATAAAATGTATGCTGTTCTATGAAAGCCTATGATAGATGAGTTTGGCTCATCTGGGGGTGATAAAGCTAGGGAGGGCTGGGATGCATGTATAGGACTGGCTGGGTGAAGGGAGTATGGTTGTGTGATTGGGGTGAGGGGCTTGGAAAGTGCAAAGAAGGCCATTCCAGCCAGATCGTGCATTATGCATGGAGCATCTGAAGTGTGTTTGAGGAACCAGAAGAAGGCTCATGTGGCGGGGGTGCAGAGGCAGGGCAGAGAGGAGATAGCAGAGGCCAGGGAGGTGGAGTGGGCCTACCTGATGTTATTGAGCAATGGGCACCATCTGGGAGATGTGTTTTCAGCAGGGGCTGACATGATTAGGTTGGCTGTTTGTAAGGATCACTCTGGTAGTGATCTTTGGAGAAAGAATTGAAGGAGGACAAGGGAAGAATGATGGAAAAACCAACTGAGAGTTTCTAAGAGTAGCTCAGGCAAGACATAATGGCTGTTAGATGAGAGGGGAAGTAGTAAAGCTGGAAAGGAGAGAAAGGATCAACGGATATTTGAGGAGAATTTGGTGATGAAGGGAACATGGTAGGAGAAGGAAGGGGAGGGCTAAAGATGAACTCTAGATTTTTTTGCTGAGAGAACTAAGTGGATGAAGGTGCTGACCATGGAGATGGGGAACATGGGAAGGGGGTCAGATTGGGTGACAAGGTGCAAAGATCATGGGCTTGATGAGGGACATGAGTCTGATATTTCACAGATTGTGTTTGGGGTTTCCTTGAAACATCTCAGCAGGGAAGTTCAGTAGGCAAATGGATGTGGGTCTTGCCTGGAGATATGAAAGTGATTGAATTCATAGGTGTAAATGAGCTCACACAGAGGGGAACATAGTGTGGGAAGAAATGAGGGTAAAGGAAGGGCTTGACTAATGGTCTAGGAGAAGGGTGAGGCTGCAGAGGAGACTGGGAAAGTGACCAGAGCCATGGGAGAAATCAGGTTTCTGCTACCTGTGTTCATTCACATGCTGCATTCATTTGACTTTAGAGGTAAATCAGAAATACATTGAATTTTGAGTCAGTGATTAAAGTTCCAAAATTTAAAAGTGATTTCCATATATTTTCTGTCATCTTTCTTCCTGGACAGGTTTGCTGGGAAATTTTATAAATTAAAGTTCTGTTTTTCAGTCATATCTTTATCTCCATCTCTCCTCATGCATCAGTATCTGCATATACACATTCTATTTATTATATTGCATTTTAGGTCTGGAAATACAAAAGTTTACAGATGTATGTATGAAACAAATAGTGAAGATAGGGTCTTTCACCTGGACTGTTAAGGAAGGACATGTGACTTTCATGCAATAACACGAGAGCTTGCCATTTTGATAGGACATCTGTATCAGTGCGGTGAAAGAGAGAGACATTGAGCAGAAGCTGAAGCAAGTGATTAATGAATGGGACAATAAAACCTTCACCTTCGGCAGCTTTAAAACCCGTGGAGAGCTCCTCTTGCGAGGAGACAGTACCTCAGAAATCATCGCCAACATGGAAGACAGCTTGATGTTGCTGGGTTCCCTACTGAGCAACAGGTGGGAAAAACATCGATCTTTTCCCTTAGATTTGAGAGCCATAATAGCAAACATTTCAAATTAATGAAAAATCCATTACCATAATAGCCTTCATACAGTCTACTCAATGTTGAAAATACTTGTTTTAATTAAATCGATTAATTAATTAATTTTTATATCCAAAACATGTTTTTATTCAGGCACCCACTTATATATAAATAATCAAGAGATTATATTTCAATTATTCTTGGTTTCATTTTGGCCTCAGTCACTTGTTCCAGCATGTGTAACTCTGGTTTTATTTCATTATCCTCTATTTGCGAGATATGTCTGAGACCATCCACTGGACAAAATAATGCAACGTTTTCATTAGCCACTCGGATCTTGGGAACATTTCAGCTTTGCTACTGACAAGTCTGACGGCACAGCTCACAGCTCTACAGGCTGTAGAATCCAGAAGGAACATTATTTTGAATTCCAGAATAATCATTTTACTCGAAAAACCTTTTTTGCCAATATCTGTGGACTAGAAACTCTTAGTTGTTTACATACTTTATTTTTTATATTTGTACAAATTTATGGGGTACATGTGAATTTTTTTTTTTTTTTTTGAGACGGAGTCTTGCTCTGTCACCCAGGCGAGAGTGCAATGCCGCGATCTCAGCTTACTGCAACCTCAGCCTCCCGGGTTCAAGTGATTCTGCCTCAGCTTCTCGAGTACTGGGATTACAGGCAACAGCCACCATGCCTGGCTAATTTTTGCATTTTTAGTAGAGACAGGGTTTCACCATGTTGGCCAGGCTGGTCTCAAACTCCTGGTCTCAGGTGATCTGCCCGCCTTGGCCTCCCAAAGTGCTGGGGTTACAGGCATGAGCCACCACATCCATCCACATGTGAACTTTTGTTACATGTGTATAATGAATGCGTAGTGGCCACCCCTCACATTGTGGACATACAAACCATACAGTCATGAATTTACATTTCCTTGTTTCATTGCTTCCATTTGCTCTTTCTGAAATAATGTTTTTGTTCCCCAGAATCTTCTCAAATATACGGTAATTGTGCAGAATGTGGATACCATTGAGATATGAATTTGTTGTTCTATTCTCGCTTTAAAATATCACCCAATTTTCTGTATATTTGTGTATCAATACTTTTAACGTTGGAAATACCGTGTACTTCATGCTATTTCAAAAAATTTCTCTTATTTCAGTTTACTTGTTACACTAAAGTAATATGGGGATATAAAGTTAGACCATTAGTGATCTTGAGTTTGGACTTCTCAGGATTTGGTGAGTTTTAATGAACTTGGTTACTATTCATACCAAACCAGAATAAAGGATAGACAGACAATAATATACCCTAGGGAGACAGAAAAGATACACATATAAATATAAATTAAGTAAAAATTATCTGGTTGGGCTGGGGAAACTTTTCTTATCAATGGCATCTAATCTACAGATAGAGTTATTGGGAGGAATATTTTTTCAATATATATTTATTGAACCTTTACTATGTGAGTGATGTACTCTTCTAGGTGCTGTGGATAGAACAACAAATAAAGGAAAGATCTCTGTTTCTATGGACCTGTATTCTAGTGAAGAGCACACAAATATTCAGAAAGATACGTGGAATATTAAAACAATTTGGTTAACAATTAAGAATATGGAAATTAAACTTCTATGCAATAATACGACTTCAAGTCCATATTATGTAGGGCTAGAGAGAGCCATGAAGGGATAAGAAAGAGAAGAAGAAACATAAAGATAGGCTGTACAATCATTTAGGATTAAGTTTGTCTGTAAATAACAGAAACACCACATACAAAATGGCTAACATATGGCTAACTGATGCTTATATTGCTTACGTGTGAAAGAATTCTTAACGTAGATGGTTCAGGTTAGAATGGGGACTTCACTACATCATCAGGGAGCCAAGTTTGGTCTGGCTCACTCATCTGTCTTTCCCAGGTGTGACCTTATTCCCCATGCTACCCATTACATCCAGTGCCACTACTCAACATTTCATGTAGAAATGCAACACGCCAGATACACCGAAGGAACTTAAAAAAATTCCCAATGCCAGGGCCATTTCCCAGACTCATTGAATCAGAGTCTCTGTAGGTAGGACCCAGGCAGGCGTCAGTAATTTTTAATGCTGGCGAGATGATTCCAGTGTTCAGCTATGAGATCATTCCAGTGTTCAGCTAAATTAAGCACTGTCGATGTGGAACTTAGTCTTCTGACTGCACATTACTGCAAAGGGAAGCCGGGAAATTCAGTAATTTAGCTGGGTAGTTATGAGCCCACATGGAAAAGCAGAAGGAGAAAAGGACATTGGGAGGCTATGTGCAGGCAGTCTGTCTTAAAGAGGAAAAGGGGAAGACAGATTAACTAGGGAAGAGGCAGTAACCTTGCACACATGTATATCAAACATGAGTGGGTTGGACACAGGTACGTGGGAAGTTAGGAAGAGACTCAGAAAAGGGGAGGTTAATGAGAGAGTCCAGATGTTATCATATTTGAAGATTGAATTAGTTGTCTGGTCCCCACTGATGATTCTATAAAGGCTCCATATTATATGAAAAACCAGAGACTCTATGAAATAGACACAGAAGCTCAGTAGAGCAAATACGATTCTCATAGCCTTAGCAGCACTGAGGGTAATTATATTACCCTGGAAGCTTGGTGGAATCAAGTCTAATGCCTGACCTACTCCTTAGATTATAAATCTCCCACCCTTCTCTACACTCTGGATCAAACGGGAAAAAGCTAGACTAACAATGCACAATAAATGGGGATGAATTAATCACTTGGTTGCATCACTTTAAAAGCCAGCAACATAATTAAGGTTGTAAAGAAAGAGGTTAAAAATTAAGACTTTAAAAAACCTTTTAGTTTGAAAACAACAGCACAACAAAAACCAAAACCAAATCCTAAACCTATTTCTTATTTTAGGTACAATATGCCATTCAAAGCCCAGATTCAAAAATGGGTGCAGTACCTTTCCAACTCAACAGACATCATCGAGAGCTGGATGACAGTGCAAAACCTGTGGATTTATTTAGAAGCCGTCTTCGTGGGAGGAGACATTGCCAAGCAGTTGCCCAAGGTTTCCTAATCTTCTTTATGATTTCATCATATTTTTTCAGAGAAAGATCTCAGAACGAATACCCCCTTAAATAATGCAATAATATTCCACTTCCATTGAACCCCTTCCTTCAATATTTTGTTGTCACTGTTAATACTGTTATTCTGCAACAGGAGTGAGGAATTGTGGAAAGGAAAGGGGTGACAATCAGAGTAAGAATACTGCAAAACTGTGGAGGTTTGATAGATAATAGACCGTTAAAAAACAAAGAATAAGTGGTTGCATAATTGATATGCTTCTTTAGATAATTTCAAGGTAGCATTTGGAACTGTAGAATTGTGGTGCAGTTATCTTGACAATGGTAGGCTAATTTGTTCTTCTACTACTGACATTTTAAAGTAATCCATACTATACAGTGTACCCAATTATATCTGTACAGTACATTTGAGGGGTGGAAATTTACAGAAAAAATCCCCAAAACAAAAAGACCTTCTTTTCGATATGTCTAGTATATATTTATCATCAAATCATAACCTTCTTACTAGGTATATAGGTATATATGGAATATATTTTGAGATTTTAAATGAACACTTTAACCAATTCTTAAGGATTCTTATTCAATTACCTTAAGCTGTATGCAAGATTATAACATTTTAACAATATATTTGAGTTTTAGAAGCATGATTATATTAAATATTTTCATGACGTAGGTTTCCGAACTTCTTCTTTGGTTAGTTTTCAGTTTAATTACAGATGACAGATCAAATTAGACTGCAGACCATTTATTTTGGAGGCAGTAGTGAAATGTATTCACTCACTAAATTTTACTTTATTTTTGATTTGTATTTGTGCACGTTTTTTATCTTCTTTTTTTTTTTAAAGGCTTTAGGAGGTTTGGATTTTTTTTTTTTTAATTATACTTTAAGTTCTGGCATACATGTGCAGAACGTGCAGGTTTGTTACATAGGTATACATGTGCCATGGTGGTTTGCTGCACCCAGCAACCCGTCATCTACATTAGGTATTTCTCTTATTGCTATCCCTACCCTTTAGCCACATCCCTGACAGGCCCCAGTGTGTGATGTTCCCCTCCCTGTGCCCGTATGTTCTCATTGTTTAATTCCCACTTATCAGTGAGAACATGTGGTATTTGGTTTTCTGTTCCTGTGCTAGCTTGCTGAGAATGATGGTTTCCAGCTGCATCCATGTCACTGCAAAGGACATGGACTCCTTCTTTTTTATGGCTGCATAGTATTCCATGGTGTATATGTGCTACATTTCCTTTATCCAGTATAACATTGGTGGGCATTTGGGTTGGTTCCAAGTCTTTCCTTTTGTGAACAGTACTGCAATAAACATATGTGTGCATGTGTCTTTATAGTAGATTGATTTATAATCCTTTGGGTATATACCCAGTAATGGGATTGTTGGGTCAAGTGGTATTTCTAGTTCTAGCTCCTTGAGGAATTGCCACACTGTTTTGGCTTTTGTTGCAATTGCTTTTGGTGTTTTAGTCATTAAGTCTTTGCCCATTCCTATGTCCTGAATGGTATTGCCTAGGTTATCTTCTAGGGTTTTTAATGGTTTTAGGTCTTATGTTTAGATTTTTAATCCATTGTGAGTTAATTTTTGTATAAGGTGTAAGGAAGGAGTCCAGTTTCAGTTTTCTGCATGTGGCTAGCCAGTTTTCCCAACATCATTTTTTAATAAATAGGGAATCCTTTCCCCATTGCTTGTTT
Source organism: Rhinopithecus bieti (assembly GCF_001698545.2). Classification (NCBI taxonomy): domain Eukaryota; kingdom Metazoa; phylum Chordata; class Mammalia; order Primates; family Cercopithecidae; genus Rhinopithecus; species Rhinopithecus bieti. Next base: position 1,291,606 of record NW_016810977.1, on the reverse strand, counting down.
TGTTGGGTTTGTCAAAAATCAGATGGTTGTAGATGTGTGGTGTTATTTCTGAGGCTTCTGTTCTGTTCCCTTGGTCTATATGTCTGTTTTGGTACCAGTACCATGCTGTTTTGGTTACTGTAGCCTTGCAGTTTAGTTTGAAGTCAGGTAACATGATGCCTCCAGCTTTGTTCTTTTTGCTTAGGATTGTCTTGGCTATATGGGTTCTTTTTTGGTTCCATATTTAAAGAAATTTAAAGTAGTTTTTTTTCTAATTATTTGAAGGAAGTCAATGGTAGCTTGATGGGAATAGCGTTGAATCTATAAATTACTTTGGACAGTATAGCCATTTTTATGATATTGATTCTTCCTATCCATGAGCATGGAATGTTCTTCCATTTATTTGTGTCCTCTGTTATTCCCTTGAGCAGTGGTTTGTAGTTCTCCTTGAAGAGGTCCTTCACATCCCTTGTAAGTTGTATTTCTAGGTATTTTATTCTCTTTGTAGCAATTGTGAATGGGAGTTCACTCATGATTTGGCTCTCTGTTTATCTGTTATTGGTGTATAAGAATGCTTGTGATTTTTGCACATTGATTTTGTATCATGAGACTTTGCTGAAGTTGCTCATCAGCTTTAGGAGTTTTTGGACTGAGATGATGGGGTTTTCTAAATATACGATCATGTCATCTGCAAAAAGAGATAATTTGACTTCCTTTTTTCCTAGTTGAATACGTTTATTTCTTTCTCTTGCCTGATTGCCCTGGCCAGAACTTCCAATACTATGTTGAATAGGAGTGGTGAGAGAGAGCATCCTCGTCTTGTGCCAGTTTTCAAAAGGAATGCTTCTGGCTGTTGCCTATTCAGTATGATATTGGCTGTGGATTTGTCATAAATAGCTCTTATTATTTTGAGATACGTTCCATCAATACCTAGTTTATTGAGAGTTTTTAGCATGAAGGGGTGTTCAATTTTATCGAAGGCCTTTTCTGCATCTACTGAGATAATCATGTGGTTTTTTCATTGGTTCTGTTTATGTGATGGATTATGTTTATTGATTTGCATGTGCTGAACCAGCCTTGCATCCCAGGGATGAAGTTGACTTCATCGTGGTGGATAAGCTTTTTAATGTGCTTTTTGATTCAGTTTGCCTGTATTCTATTGAGGACTTTTACATTGATGTTCATCAGAGATATTGGCCTGAAATTTTCTTTTTTTTATTGTGTCTCTGCCAGCTTTTGGTATCAGGATGATGCTGGCTTCATAAAATGAGTTAGGGAGGATTCCCTCTTTTTCTACTGTTTGGAGTAGTTTTAAGAGGAATGGTACCAGCTGCTCTTTGAACCTCTGGTAGAATTTCTAGAAGAAACTTACCCATTTCTTCTAGACTTTTCTAGTTTATTTGCATAGAGGTGTTTATAGTATTCTCTGATGGTAGTTTGTATTTCTGTGGAATCAGTGGTGATATCCCCTTTATCATTTTTTATTGTGTCTATTTGATTCTTCTCCCTTTTCTTCTTTAGTAGTCTGGCTAGCAGTCTGTTTTGTTGATCTTTTCAAATAACCGGTTCCTGAATTCATTGATTCTTTTGAAGGGTTTTTCATGTCTCTATGTCCTTCATTTCTGCTCTGATGTTAGTTATTTCTTGTCTTCTGCTAGCTTTTGGATTTGTTTGCCTTGATTCTCTAGTTCTTTTAATTGTGATGTTAATGTGTTGATTTTAAATCTTTCCCGCTTTCTCCTGTGGGCATTTAGTACTATAAATTTCCCTCTAAACAGGGCGTTAGCTGTGTCCCAGAAATTCTCGTATGCTGTGTCTTTGTTCTCATTGGTTTCAAAGAACTTATTTATTTCTGCCTTAATTTCGTTATTTACCCAGTAGTCATTCAGGAGCAGGTTGTTCAGTTTCCATGTAGTTGTGCAATTTTGAGTGAGTTTCTTAATCCTGAGTTCTAACTTGATTGCACTGTGGTCTGAGACTGTTTTCTATGATTTCTGTTCTTTTGCATTTGCTGAGGAGTGTTTTACTTCCAATTATGTGGTCGATATAAGAATAAGTATGATGCAATGTTGAGAAGAATGTATATTCTGTTGATTTGGGGTGGAGAGTTCTGTAGATGTCTATTAGGTCCACTTGGTCCAGAGCTGAGTTCAAGTCCTGAATATCCTTGTTAATTATCTCATTCATCTGTCTAATATTGAGAGTGTGGTGTTAAAGTCTCCCACTGTTGGAGAGTATGGGTATTAAAATGTAAGATTTATGATGAAAATCTAAGTGGAGTGGCTCTTGTTAGTGTACTTTTCATATTGAGTGATGCATGAGGTAGGCGTTCAGAGTAATATTCTGCATCATAGTGAGAGAGAAGCATTTTTAATTTTACTTAAAATTAAATTAAATGTAATTAAATTACTAGTGAATCATTTTACTAATTGTACTTTTATGCTATAAAATACAGTACCTTTGAAAATTTTTAGATGATGTGTAAGCTTAATTTTGTGATTAAACATTTCTTTAACATGTTAAAAAAAGGCTCCCACTATTATTGTGTGAGATTCTAAGTCTCTTTGCAGGTCTCTAAGAACTTGCTTTATGAACCTGGGTGCTCCTGTATCAGGGGCATATATATTTAGGACAGTTGGCTCTTCTCATTGCGTTGATCCCTTTACCATTATGTAATGCCCTTCTTTGTCTTTTTTGATCTTTGTTGGTTTAAAGTCTGTTATATCAGAGAGTAGGATTGCAACCTTTGCTTTTTTTTTTGCTTTCCATTTGCTTGGTAAATATTCTTCCATCCCTTTATTCTGAGCTTATGTGTGTCTTTGCATGTGAGATGGGTCTTCTCAATATAGCACACTGATGAATCTTGACTCTATTAAATTTGCCAGTCTGTGTCTTTTAATTGGGGCATTTAGCCCATTTACATTTAAGGTTAATATTGTTATGTTTGAATTTGATCTTGTCATTATGATGCTAGCTAGTTATTTTGTCCATTAGTTGATGCAGTTTCTTCATAATATCAATGTTACATTTTGGTTTGTTTTTGCAGTGGCTGGTATGGGTTTTTCCTTTCCATATTTAGTGCTTCCTTCAGGAGCTCTTGTAGGGCAGGCCTATTGGTGACAAAATCCCTCATCACTTGCTTGTCTGTAAAGGATTTTATTTCTCCTTTGCTCATGAAGCTTAGTTTGGTTGGATATGAAATTCTGGGTTGAAAATTCTTTTAAGAATGTTGAATATTGGTCCCCACTCTCTTATGGCTTGTAGGGGTTTTGCAGAGAGATCTGCTGTTAATCTGATGGGCTTCCCTTTGTGGGTAACCCGACCTTTCTGGCTGCCTTTAACATTTTTTCCTTCATTTCAACCTTGGTGAATCTGACAATTATGTGTTTTGGGGTGGCTCTTCTTGAGGAGAATCTTCATGGTGTTCTCTGTATTTGCTGAATTTGAATGTTGGCCTGTCTTGCTAGGTTGGGGACGTTCTCCTGGGTAATATCCTGAAGAGTGTTTTTTAATGTGGATCCATTTTCCCCGTCACTTTTAGGTACACCAATCAAACGTAGGTTTGGTCTTTTCACATAGTCTCATATTTCTTGGAGGCTTTGTTCATTCCTTTTCATTATTGTTTCTCTAATCTTGACTTCACGCTTTATTTCATTACGTTGATCTTCAGTCTCTGATATCCTCTCTTCTGCTTGGTTGATTTGGGTATTGATACTTGTGTATGGTTCACAAAGTTCTTGTGCTGTGCTTTTCAGCTCCGTCAGGTCATTTATATTCTTCTCTAAATTGGTTATTCTAGTTAGCAATTTCTCTAACTTTTATAAAGGTTCTTAGCTTACTTATGTTGGGTTAGAACATGCTCTTTTAGCTCGGAGGAGTTTGTTATCATCCATCTTCTGAAGCCTACTTCTGTCAATTCGTCAAACTCATTCTCTGTCCAGTTTTGTTCCCTTGCTGGTGAGGAGTTGTTTTCCTTTGGAGGAGAAGAGGCGTTCTGGTTTTGGAATTTTCAGCCTTTTTGTGCTAGTTTTTCCTCATCTTCGTGGATTTATCTACCATTGGTTTTTGCTGTTGGTGACCTTCAGATGGAGTGTTTGTTTGGTTGTCCTTTTTGTTGATGTTGATGTTATTGCTTCCTGTTTGTTAGTTTTCCTTCTAACAGACAGGCCTCTCTTCTCCAGGTCTTCTGGAGTTTGCTGGGGGTCCAATCCAGACCCTGTTTGCCTGGGCATCACCAGCAGAGGCTGCAGAACAGCGAAGATTGCTGCCTGCTCCTTTCTCTGGAAGCTTTGTCTGAGAGGGACACCTGCCAGATGCCAGCCGAAGCTCTCGTGTATGAGATGTCTGTTGGCCCCTGCTGGGAAGTGTCTCCCTGTCAGGAAGCATGGGGTCAGGGGCCCACTTGAGGAGGCAGTCTGTCCCTTAGCAGAGCTCGAGCCCTGTGCTGGGAGATCTGCTGCTCTTTTCAGAGCTGGCAGGCAGGAATGTTTAAGTCTTCTGTAGCCGCACCCCACAGCTGCCTCTTCCCCCAGTTGCTCTGTCCCAGGGAGATGAGAGTTTTATCTATAAGCACCTGACTGGGATTGCTGCCTTTTTTTCAGAGATGCCCTGCACAGAGAGGAGGAATCTAGAGAGGCAGTCTGGCTACAGCAGCTGTGTGGTGTTGTGGTGGGCTCTGCCCAGTCTGAACTTCTTTGTGACTTTGTTTACACTATGAGGGAAAAACTGCCTACTCAAGCCTCAGTAGTGGTGGACCCCCGTTCTCCCACCAAGCTCGAGCATTCCAGGTTGACTTCAGACTGCTGTGCTGTCAGTGAAAATTTCAAGCCAGTGGATCTTACTCAGCTTGCTGGGTTCCATGGGGATGGCATCCACTGAGCAAGACCACTTAGCTCCCTGGCTTCAGCCCCCTTTCCAGGGGAGTGAACAGTTCTGCCTCACTGGCGTTTCAGGTGCCACTGGGGTATGAAAAAAATGGCTGGGTGTTATGGCTCACACCTGTAATCCCAGCACTTTGGGAGGCCAAGGCAGGTGGATTACCTGAGGTTGGGAGTTCGAGACCATCCTGACCAACATGGAGAAACTCCATCTCTAATAACAACACAAAATTAGCCGGGCATGGTGGCGCATGCCTGTAATCCCAGCTACTTGGGAGGCTGAGGCATGAGAATCGCTTGAACCCAGGAGACAGAGGTTGCAGTGAGCCGAGATTGCACCATTGCACTCCAGCCTGGGCAAAAAGAGCGAAACTCTATGTAAAAAAAAAACAAAAAACAAAAAACAAAACTGCAGCTAGCTCAGTGTCTGCCCAAACGGCCAGTGAGTTTTGTGCTTGAAACCCAGGGCCCTTGTGGTGTAGGCACCTGAGGGAATCTCCCGGTCTGCGGATTGCGAAGACCATGGGAAAAGCGTAGTAACTGGGCCGGATAGCAGTGTCCCTCACGGCATGGTACCTCATGGTTTCCCTTGGCTGGGGTGGGGAGTTCCCCAAACCCTTGCACTTCCTGGGTGAGGCAACGCCCCAGCCTGCTTCTTCTTGCCCTCCGTGGGCTGCATCCACTATCTAACCAGTCCCGATGAGATGAGCCAGGTGCCTCAGTTGGAAATGCAGAAATCACCTGCCTTCTGCTTTGATCTCGCTGGGAGCTGCAGAGTGGAGCTATTCCTATTTGGCCAACATGCCCAGGATTCCCATGTTTTTCTTTTTAATGAGTGAAGAAGAATCTAAAATTGGACTTAGAAATTTTCATGTAGAATATTTAAGGTGCTAGGTGTAGTTTCTTCCTTTCATATTTGATAGTATATACTCATTGGTACATACAGAAAGCTTTAAAGAAGAAATTGAAAATTTGGGGCTGGGTGCAGTGGCTCATGCTTGTAATCCCAGCACTTTGGGAGGCTGAAGTTGGAAGACTGCTTGAGCCCAGGAGTTCAAGACCAGCCTGGCCAATATGATGAAACCTCGTTTCTATAAAAAAAAAAATTAGCTAGGCATGGTGGCACATGCCTGTAGTCCCAGACACTGGAGAGGCTGAGGTAGGAGAATCACTTGAGCCCAGGAAATCAAGGCTGCAGTAAGCTGTGATTGAGCACCTGTACTCCAACCTGGACAACAGAGTGAGACCCTGTCTTAAAAAAAAAAAAAGAAGAAAACTTATATGATTCCTGCCCTCTCAAGATAATCTGTGCATTTGCCATTAAATTTTTTTACAATATTCCAGTTATACTGGAATTAATTTTGTATCTTTATTTTAAATACTTTTCTACATAAACAATCCAGTGCTCAATATGGAAAATATAAAAATAGGAAATGTACTTCATTTAGAGATAACCCCTGAAAAGAAAGGTGTGTCCTTTCTTTTCATATTTTCTTGAATTGTATTATTACTTTTGTATTCATTTCTTGTTTTAACTTAACATAATGGGAGTCCCAAGGTTGAGCTAAGGATGCTTACTTAATACAGGGGATGATACGGCACAGAAAGCCCAATACGAACTTCAATAAAATGTGTATGACATTAGGTGTATATTGCTTGGCTATCTGGACCGGTTAAAACTCTAGCCTCAACTGGAGGAATGTGAGATACTCTGTCTTTGAGATCACAGTTGTGCCCAAATCTAAATGTGCTTTGTTACCTTGTTCTCATAGGAAGCCAAGCGCTTTTCTAACATAGATAAATCTTGGGTGAAGATCATGACTCGGGCACATGAAGTGCCCACTGTAGTTCAGTGCTGTGTTGGAGATGAGACCCTGGGGCAGCTGTTACCGCACTTGCTGGACCAGTTGGAAATATGCCAGAAATCCCTTACTGGGTAAGTACCCTGGCTCTTTGAAAGCTCTCAGTATCCTTGAGACAAAAGGATACAGGGAGACTAGATAGCATTAGCCAAATTTGTTTTCGTTTGCTAAGGCTTAATTCATGTATAAAGCTGATGCACAGATGAAACTGATATTTTGAAGCCTTATATTCTCATCAAACACTTGCTAGATTTGTCCTGATGTTGGACTCATAGGACTTAAGGTTGCTTCTATCACTGGGATAAGACTGTATAAACATTCTCATATAGTGCCTGCTTTTGAAAATTAATACACCTGTTTTTCTGATATTCTTCTTGGATAAACATCTATAGAACCAACATATTTTATTATGCTTATTATATGAAACAGTGTTTAGTATATACATGCAATCAGGATTATATTAAAAAGTATCTAATATAATATCTATCTACACACACATTTATGCGTGTGGAGGCTTGGTGAATTCTAAGAGTCATAAAGTTTTTTTGTTTGTTTTTTTTCCTTGGTTAATCACAATAAAATAATGTAAGTAGAAATATGTTACATAGTAATATGCTAAGTGTACATTGACACTTAAGGAAGTTAAACTCAAGCACCTGAGCATTTAATTTAAATAATGATGTCTCCTTGGCCCACTCTGGGAGACAGTTGATCTTTCCCCATGAATTCGTCCTGATGGTCTCATGACCTGTAATAGTGTCCTGTGAATAGCCAGCTTATCCTGTGCACTGCAGGACTCAGCTCATCGAAGCCAGGCTGCCCTTGTAGTCACGGGTGATGGCTAAAATACTGGGCTTCAGATGGTGCTTTGGCAGGATCTCGATGAAATGGATAGTTTATTAAAGTTGAACAAAAAAAGTGACTATACTAAAAATGGAAAAAAGACCTGTATGGGAGTACTTGTAAGCAATATGGATTACTTATTTATTCTTGGCTAACCAGAAAAAATTTTGAGATGGCTGCTGAAAAATAACCATACAATGAGAAAGTTAAGGTCAAAGGAAAAAAAGGGCTAATAAGCTCAGAGGGTAAAATTGGTGCAGAGAAAAACTACAAATGGACCTTGGATTTAGAGAGCAAAGATCCTTCCTAGGGCCCAAGGTAAATGGTAACAAATGATAGATTCATAAGATTCATAGAATAAAAGTTACTTGGGGAGACATTATGTTTTCTTGTCCTCAGATTGATAATTTGGACAAATTTCTATTGTGTATCCTTTTAAAAGGGAACCCAGAGCAGAAGCTTCATCTACTTTCTTGTCACAGCATGAGTCAAACATGAGCCTCTGTAATGGAATGGCTTCATCCAGGGAACTAAGGGAATGGAATCACTGCATACATTTTCATGAATCCTCCGTGAATATCACTTTCATATCCATGTTGGTGGAAGGTATCGGGCAGCATAAGACGTGAGAGATGTAAACCCTGACAAGAATGCAGAGGACAGGCAGTCTGCACTGCTGGTTAAGGACAAATTCATAGGCTTCAGCATACAGCTGGGGAGATGTGGAAGTTGGTGGACTTTTAGGAAAGTTGAAGAGTCTAGACAAAACCATGCTTACATGGATGTCCACCCCACTACCTTGAAGCTAGAGGTAGGGCCAAAATTTTCTGTAGCAAATATTTGCAAGTTTACTCTAATTTAGGTGATGAGTGTTTCAAAGGCCTGTGCTATAGAGCAGAGGTCCTCAAACCTTGGAACCAGTCCGTGGCCTGTTAGGAACAGGGCTGCACAGCAGAAGGTGAGTAGCAGGTGAGTGAGTGAAGGTTCATCTGTGTTTACAACTGCTCCTCATCACTCTCAATATCACCTGAGCTCTGCCTCCTGTGAGATCAGCAGCAACATTACAGTCTCATAGTAGTGTAAGCCCTATTGTGAACTGCGCATGTGAGGGATCTAGGTTGCGCACTCCTTATGAGAATCTAATGCCTGATGATCTGTCACTGTTTCCCATCTTCTCCAGATGGGACCATCTAGTTGCAGGAAAACAAGGTGAGGGCTCTCACTGACTCTACTTTATGGTGAGTTGTGTAATTATTTTTACCATGTAATAATAATAGAAACATAAGTGCACAATCATAATAGAAGTAAAGTACACAGTAAATATATTGCACTTGGATCATCCTGAAACCACCCCCACCCCAGGTCTGTAGAAAAATTGAAAAATTGTCTTCCATGAAATTGGTCCCTGGTGGCGCAAAGTTTGAGGACTGCTGCTATAGAGTTATCACCATACACCTAAAGAGGCTTTTTAAACACCATGGCTGTAGCGAACACCAATGTCAGTAAAGTACCCTTTAAATGTTCACTTTAAAGCAAAACCATTTGCAAGTAATTCTTCTAACATAAAGGTTTAGAAAAATGGAGTCTTAGGGATTAATGAGTTGATCTCCTTTATAAAATTATTAGATCAAGTCAAGTAACTGTTGAAGGACAAAAAGGTTGTTTTCTAATGATTGATGCTGCACTATTCCATTTAGCCTAATAATTATTTAGCACGACCAGATGTGGTTCAGGCACCACTGACCGTTCTTGGATATAGACCCAGCATGAGTGCTATGTGCCTAACACCAGGATCAAGTCAGAGAGAACGAGGAAAGGGTTTCTGAAAGTTTCCCTGCTCTGGGGGTTCTTCAACATGGAAGGACTGAGGGGCAGAGATCACTAAGATATCATGCAGGTTCAGTCACCACTTGCTGAGGAACCGTCTACTGGACTACCTACAGCTGAGTTTATTACTTTTCTCTCCCTTCCTCATCTTCCATCCACCCCCACAGACAGACAGACAGACACACACACACACACGCACACATGCACAACACCCCCTCTATTTTTTTTCTCTTTTTTTTTTTGAGATGGGGTCTCGCTCTGTCACCCAGGCTGGAGTGCAATGGGGCAATCTTGGCCCACTGCAGTCTCCATCTCCCAGGTTCAAGTGATTCTCCCACCTTAGCCTCTCGAGTAGCTGGGATTACAGGGGTGCACCACCACACCCAGCTATTTTTTGCATTTTTTTTTTTTTCAGTAGACACGAGGTTTCACCATGTTGGCCAGGTTGGTCTCAAACTCTTGACCTCAGGTCATCCACCCACCTCGGCCTCCCAAAGTACTGGGATTACAGGTGTGAGTCACTGCGCCTGGCCTATTTTTCTCTTTTTTATTCTTTCTTTTTCCTATGAACATATTGCACTCTATCACCCAACATTTGGGCATTATTTTATAACCACGCAGAGAAAATGTCTACTCTAAAATTGTTCACACTTTTTAAACATTTTTATTTATTTTATTTATTTATTTTTTTCTGAGCTTTCCCTTTTGATTCTGTTACCAAGAAGAGATTATGAGCAACATTTGTAAGCCTCGGATAAACATTTGAGAAACCGTATTTATACAAAAACGACATCCTCCCAAGCTGTCAAGGATCAGGATGGACAGGAAGGGTCTTCACACAGATCAGATCATAATTTGAGTTGGGGTAATCGGACTGTGTCCGTGAATATAAGGTATCTTCTCTATACCATCACAGGAGTTTGGCTGTCAACAGCAAACACTGGGGTCTACTCAAGGGTGGAGGTGGCAGAAGGGTGAGGATTGGAAAACTACCTATTAGGTACTATACTTATTACCCAGGTGATGAAATAATCTGTGTACCAGCCTCCCGACATGCAGTTTACCTATATAACAAACCTGCACATGTACCCCTGAACCTAAAATAAAAGTTGAGGCCAGGTGTGATGGCTCATGCCTGTAATCTCAGCACTTTGGGAGGTTGAGGCGGGTGGATCGTTTGAAGTCATGAGTTTGAGACCAGCCTTGGCTAACATAGTGAAACCCCATCTCTACTAAAAAAAAAAAAACGAAAAAAGAAAAAAAAATTAGCCGAGCGTGGTGGCACAAGCCTGTAGTTGCAGCCACTTTGGAGGCTGAAGCAGGAGAATCACTCGAACCCAGGAAGTGGAGGTTGCAGCGAGCCAAGGTCATGCCACTGCACTACAGCCTGGGTGAAAGAGTGAGACTCTGTCTCAAATAAAAAAGTCGAAAAAGGGTTAAAATGAATAATAATACAAGTGATAAGGGAAGAGCAAAAATTAAAAAATTAAAACAGCTGGTAAAGTTTCAAAAAGAAGTACAATTAAAATAATCGTAACAAAATATGCTAGAAAATGAAGATAGAGAGCTATAGTTAAGAAAACAACAGAATACACATATCCATAACATCAGAAATGACCATAACAGAAAGCAAATATAGAAACAAAAGCCTGCCTGAAAGCAGGTCAGCGATCGGAACATCCAGTGAACTTTGGAAACTCCTGGAGGCAGAGACGAGTGCCACAGCTTTTCCATGGAGCTCATCACAGCTGGATTTTGCTTCTGCTTGGATGATGAATTCATTGGATTCTCTTTTAAGTTACAATTTCAGGTATTGTAGGGGGCCTTTAGATGACACAGTGCTGGGCTTGGAAACCCAAACCCAAACCCAAAACCAAAACCTGCCTGGGTGTGTTTTTATCTTACTCTCTACATAGAATGTACAAGATTTTCCAGACTGTGCAACAAGTGTACATTATACTTGTGATAAAGGAGGGAATTCTGCCACCAATTTTGGGAAGAAATTATTTCTCCATCAGAATATGGAATGTTATTTGACAAAATTCTTAAAAAATCGAAAAATGGTTGAGAAGTCATGTGGGAAAATCAGATTGTTACAAGTCACACAATCTTCCCCCCTTTTCCCATCCAGGTTAATTTATTCTTTGAATGATAAGCTTTGTGTGGTTATAAAGGTTTATGTTTTCCTCTCCTCGCAGGTACTTGGAGAAAAAGCGACTGTGCTTTCCTCGGTTTTTCTTCGTCTCAGATCCTGCCCTTCTAGAGATTCTGGGGCAGGCATCGGACTCCCACACTATACAGGCCCATTTGCTGAACGTGTTTGACAACATTAAATCTGTCAAGTTCCATGATAAGGTTCGCCTAATTCTAACGGCAGGCCAACAATCACCGTACCTTAGAACCTCAACTATCTTTAAGTAGCTCTTTGAGAACGGGTTTATAACAAGGGTTGCCTCCCAGTTCATTAGCTCTTGGCCAGTGACTAAAAACAAATCTTGGGGCCCAATTTACCTTCAGAACTGTATAATTTCTTATTATCCAAAGTGTAGATTCAAATTAAAAAAATGCTAGTTTAGGATTAAGAATGCATTTTATGTAGCATTCATGGTTTTACACACCAAGTTAACTAGTCAGAAATCCAAAAAACCAGCTGTTCACAAAATAATGTCTTAACTAAACAGACTTGCCCTTATGATTTAATTGTTTTAATCTGGTGTTGGCATACTTTATTCAAATTTTTTTTTTTTTACACTTCCATATGTCTAGAATCATGAAGCTGCATGAGACTCACGATAGGTCATTTAACTTGATGGAGACCACACCTGCACAGCTGCCGAAATGTATTGTCTAATCCATCCCTCCACCCAAATTCCCTAGGAAAGTGACTCTTCTTGTTAGCTATTATATTCAGTTTCCCTCTGGTGCTTCACACAAAACCCTAGTAACATTCATTTCTTCATCCTAGCATGCAGTGTTACATTTATTGAGCAACTACCATGTTCCAGATGTCATGCTTAACACTGGGAATACACTAGCCTTCCGTGAACTTGTGCTCGGGTCGGGGAGACAGGGAAGTAAACAAGTAGCCTTCAGAGTGCAGTTAGAGGGGTGTTAGAGCTATTCCATTCGAAGCAATTAAGAGCCACTTGTTAAGGTCAAGCTCCTTGCTATCTGCTAGACATGATGCTGGCCTGGGGTTCCCAGGAAGAATATATTGTGATCAACAGTGAAGTCAGTTTTATGTAGTATAACACTTCAGAGAAATTGGGCAATTAAATTGCTGATAATTTTGGACTTCAGTTATTATTATTGTGCTTCATTAAGCACAGAGATCATGAGAATGCCCATCAGGAAGCCCTAACCCGGGTGTATGGGGGTGTCAGGGAAGGCTTTCTGCAGAAGAAGGTAAATTTGCACTGATGTTTTAAAGGTAAATGGAATATAACCTTGCAGGTGAAGGGAAGTATGGTCAGGTCAGAAGAAGAGCATGTGCAAGGGAGTTGTGGGTGCCCGGAGGTGTGGGAAGCCTAGGATGTCAGCAGCGTGGGTGTGTGAGGGAGTGTATTAGTTTCCTAGGGCTGCTGTGGCTTCAAACAACAGAAATGTATTCTCTCAAAGTTCTGGAGGCTAGAGGTGACTGCATCTTAAATTGATCACATCTGCAAAGACGCTATTCCCAAATAATGTCACATTCACAGGTGTCAGGGCTTAGGACTTCAGTGTATCTTTTTGAGAGACACAATTGGGTCCACAACAGGGAGCCATGAGCAAAGAGAGAAGGGGGGATGGGCAAGATTCCAAAGGCCAAGCGCATCACATGATGGAATTCTGCTTCATCCCGAACATGATAAAAAACCATAGGAGGCATTTAAGCAGGACAGTGACCTGATCTGTGTTTCAGAAACATTCTCTGGTTCAGTGTAGGAGGCGAAATGAAAGGGGGCAAGGAAATCAATGTAAGAAGCCATTGCAAAATCAGGATAAAAAAGGCTGAACAGCTGTAACAAGGCTTTGTTAGAGGGGACAGAGAGGAAGGAAAACAGGATGGATTTTAGTGGTTCAAAAATCAATGTTTCTTGTTGTTTTATTGGGTGTGTGGGTTGAAAGAAGGGACTTAATTCATCAGAAAAATCGTCCTGATGTTTTGCTTAAATCCTCTGCCACAGCACTAGGACATCTTGGTCCAAGAGCAAAGCTTCTCACTGTCTCAAGTTGTGTGGAAGATAATTTAAGTATCTTTCAGTATCGTATTTACTGTGTGGCTTCCTTTTGTTAGTTAAATGCCCATAGACTTTTAGCCTTTGTTCTTAGCAGTTGCTTCTTAAGATCGTGTTGCTTTTGTTTTTTGTTGCTCCTGCCATAAGGTTTCTACAATCAGGGGCGGATTTTGTTTGTGTGGGTGCTAAATCTTGTAAAATTATAAATACAAATTCATATTCAGGGCCTTGAAAACAGTCTGTGTGAGGGGCCCTGAAACTGAAGCCCCATTAGCTTTTTGGTAGATCACTTCTGTCTACAGCTTAGGAGGACTTAGTATAACATTTAAATTTTAGAAGCCTCATTTCATTTGGGAAACTTTAGAGATTTTTAAAATCATCATATTTGTATTAAATATTTCTTTT
>NW_016810977.1:1266933-1276274 GCF_001698545.2 Rhinopithecus bieti | reverse complement strand
CTTCCTTCTTTCTTTTCTTTCTTTCTTTTCTTTCTTTTCTTTCTTTCGATGGAGTCTCGCTGTTGTCCCCCAGCCTGGAGTGCAATGCCACAGTCTCAGTTCACTGCAACCTCTGCCTCCTGGGTTAAAGTGATTCTCCTGCCTAGCCTCTCAAATAGCTGGGATTACAGGCACCCCAACACCATGCCCAGCTAATTGTTGTATTTTTAGTAGAGCCAGGGTTTCACCATGTTGCCCAGGCTGGTCTTGAACTCTGGACCTCAGGTGATCCACCTGGCATGGCCTCCCAAAGTGCTGGGATTACAGGAGTGAGCCACTGTGCCCAGCCTGGAATTGATTTTGTATTGCTTTTTAGATTTCATGGCTTTTTTAAAAAAATTGTTTTTAAGTAGTTTATATTTGGCTTTTACAGTATTTTATAATCTGTAGCTTTACTTTCTATGGGAAGGACAAGTCAAAGTCAAGAATTAGTTTTTACTTTGTTTATGACTATAGCTTTTTTGTTTGTTTGTTTCTAACATAGATCTATGATCGAATTCTGTCAATTTCCTCTCGAGAGGGTGAGATGATTGAACTGGATAAACCTGTCATGGCAGAGGGCAATGTAGAAGTTTGGCTTAATTCTCTTTTGGAAGAATCTCAGTCCTCATTGCATCTTGTGATTCGCCAGGCAGCTGCAAATATTCAAGAAACAGGTTTCCAGCTAATTGAATTTCTTTCATCCTTCCCTGCTCAGGTCAGTGTATTGAAATTGGAAAGTATGTTTTGTAAAATAGTCATTTTAAATCTCAGACATTACCTATTGTAAGCTTCACAAACGGCTATAATTTAACTCTAGACCAGTATTAAGATTTTCATAAGGACCCATTAAATATACTTAACCTTAAAGATTTTTAACTACAGATTATATGGTCATATATCTATAGACTTAAATGTGTATTTGGGTTATAGATATATTTGATGTATTGTCTTTAACTTAAAACAGTTTCCTTCCTACTCAATCTTTTGATGTAACAATGTAAAAAAATCATGAAAATGTACTGATTGAACACTTTACTAAAAAAAATGAAAAATAGATTTCAGCATTAAAATACAGGAAACAATGTTTTCTTCGTTACTGTGATTAATAAAAATTTGGTGAGCATCTGCTCTGTCTCAACATTATGCTAGTTTGGGTAAAGCAAGTTTCAGACATTCTTAGCCTGCAAGCAACTTAAAATCTATTTAGGGAGAAATGTGACTTTAACATAAATGACTTAAAATGATAAGAAATAGAATTTCCATAGGTTATGAAAAAAGGTATCAAAGTTGATGTAATCATGGCTTTACACTTGCATAAGAATCACAACTATTGATCACGTTGTAATTTCTATTTAAATACATAAATATACCATACAAATTCATAAAGCCTTTTTTATTTCCATAAGGTTGGATTATTAGGAATTCAGATGATATGGACACGGGATTCAGAAGAAGCCCTTAGAAATGCCAAGTTTGATAAAAAAATCATGCAGAAAACTAATGAGACTTTCCTGGAGCTACTCAATACATTGATAGACATCACCACGAGGGAGCTGAGTTCCACGGAACGAGTGAAATATGAGACTCTGATTACTATTCATGTGCACCAAAGGGATATCTTTGATGACCTGGTAAATTCTTTATAAATGCTGTGGCATGTAGAGAAAAACAAATTCCAGGCCGGGCGCGGTGGCTCAAGCCTGTAATCCCCAGGACTTTGGGAGGCCGAGACGTGGCGGATCACGCCTCCCCCCCCTCCCCCCGCAGGTCAGCAGATCGAGAACCATCGCTGCTGAACACGTGAAACCCCATCTCTACTAAAAAATTACAAAAAACTAGCCGGTGACGTGGCGGCGCTGTAATCCCAGACTACTCGGGAGGCTGAGGGCAGGAGAATGGCGTAAACCTGGAGGCGAGCTTGCTGTGAGCTGAATCCGGCCATCTGACTCCAGGCCCGGGCGACAGAGCCGAGACTCTGTCTCAAAAAAAAAAAAAAAAAAAAACCCAAATTCTAGACACTATCTATTTACCCGGTAGAACTAGTTTGATCGAATTCAAGGAAAAGATTAAACTCTGGCAAAGAATCATGTTCATAATCAGAGCTTGTTATCAGCTTTCTTTCAGTCTTAACTGAATGTAAATCATACTCTGATGATCTATGCTAAGATGTTATTGAGGCAATTAGACTTTATTAAAATATTTTAACGTGATGATTTTAATGTTAAAATTGTCATGTAGCATCTGAAAAGCCTTCATACATCTTTTTTGCTTTTACCTATTAATTGAAGATCACTACTTTCTTGCTATGAAAATTATTAGTACTATTGCTTGTAGAGCTGTTTAGGACTTCCCTTAAGGCTTTCGAAAAATCACATTCTTAACAAGTTTTGCTACATTTTATGTCATTGATTGCAAATAGCCTTTCCTAATAGAGCTTCTGACATTCAGGTGTTACACATTTTTGCTTTTAAAGAGAGAACAGGGTGGGAAAAGAGAGTTTTGCAGCTATAGAAAATGAGAAATAAAAAGAAGTGAAATTTGTTGTCTACTGTAAAATGCGTTAGATAAGAGGCAAAAAGCTCTTATTTTCATAATAATTTTCTGGATTTGTCTCACCACATTATGTAAAAAAGATTATGAAAGATTGGTCCTGATGTAATGGAAGTAAAGGTAGCACATTGAAGCTATTGTGTGCTAATCTCTTGCCTTAATAGTTAAGCACACTACTTGCCTCTCTGAGAAATGAAGGGCTCAGGCTAATTTTAGATTTCTTATTTGTCAAAGAAAATGATGAAATTGGCTTAAAATTTTGGCTAAAAAATCTGGACAAAAGCATTGCCAGGCAATGGCCTGTCATTTAGATGTTAGAAATTTTGGCCCAATGTAATTCTTGAGAAAAATAATTACTGGATTAAAAAACCCCAACAATGTACTTTGTTATAGTCTTAAGAGATGTCTTTTTCCTAATGAGATTGTTTAGTTCTGTCTTCGTATGCCAAAACATACTTTTTTCATGGTTAGGACTATGGCATTAGGCATTTAAGGGTGAAATTTAAGAAATGAATATCTTATTATTAAAATATGTAAAGCCACTCAAATTGGAGGGGCATAATTAGGGGTTTCTCTTGAGTTTTCTTATTCCCATATCTTCCAAAGTTTCTTTTTTTTACTCATCAATAGATGAATGGTTGGCTGGTGATATAGTTGACACCTCTGAAATAGTTGGATTGTCTACGAGTTTCATTTATTTCACTTTATGATCTACATGAATGCTAATGTGTATATTTAATGAGTGATTCTCATCACAGCTCTAACATATACCTTTTGAATTTCAGTGTCATATGCATATCAAGAGTCCTATGGACTTTGAGTGGCTGAAACAGTGCAGATTTTACTTTAACGAAGATTCTGACAAGATGATGATTCACATCACAGATGTGGCTTTCATATACCAGAATGAATTTTTAGGCTGCACTGACAGGCTTGTCATAACTCCACTTACAGACAGGTGATGGAGCCCTTCTCCCCATCCCCTACCGTTTTTATTCTCTCGAGTTGCTCAGGGGATTTTTACTTAAATTCTCTTAGGGTTTATAGACTCTTTTATACTAAAACCTTTGAAATTTAGTATTTTTAGCTTTACACCTGTGTCTTCACATGGGATTTAGGTTTGTGACTGACACTGACCTTGCTTCCTCTGCCTTCAGTCTTCTAGAGGCAGAGTTTAAATGTGTAAACACTGTGTGGACACAGAATGGGCAAGAAAGGGAATTAATCACTGTATGTGGTCAGGTGCAAATCACAGTGGGTCTTGGGGGGCTGCTTGAGTATCTGTTGTTCTTACTAAAAGACAATTAAGATTTTCCTTTTTTTTTTTTTAAGCAGGAAAGAAATTGAGTATCAGTGCAGGTAAAAGTGGGGAGAGACCACTGGCAAGGCCTCCAGAGTGTTAACTCTTCCCTTGGCCTGCTATTTACGAGTTGTGTTAGTGGCACCTGCCACTGCAACCTCCCTAGACTCAGTCTCCTCATTTGTAAGATGAGCTAAGCCAGCAGTCCTCAACCTTTCTGGCACCAGGGACTGGTTTCGTGGAAGACAATTTTTCTACGGACGAGGGGGTGGGTGACGGTTTTGGGATGATTCAAGTGCATTCCATTTATTGTGCACTTTATTTCTATTATTACATTGTAATAGATAATGAAATAATTATATAATTCACTATAATTTAGATTCATGGGAGCCCTGAGTGTGTTTTTCTGTAACTGGATAGTCCCATCTGGAGGTGATGGGCGACAGTGACAGATCATCAGGCATTAGATTCTTGTAAGGAGCAAGCGACCTAGATCCCTCACACGCACAGTTCGCAATAGGGTTCATGTGCAGTTCACAATAAAGGCTGTGCTCCTGTGAGAATCTAATACTGCCACTGATACGACAGGAGGCAGAGCTCAGGCGGTAATGTGAGCCATGGGGAGTGGCTGTAAATACAGAAGAAGCTTCTCTCACTTGCCCACCGCCCACCGCCCACCTCCTGCTCTGTGGCCCGGTTCCTAATGGACCATGGACCAATACTCTGTCCTCATTCAGCTCTAATACTGGTCTGTGGCCTGGGGTTTGGGGACCCTTGAGCTACATTGTCTCTAAGGGTGCTTGCAGGGCTAATATTCTGTGATTTGCTTAGTCTAATTTGAACCTTGTAGTATCAACTACATTGTTTATTTTAGCTTCAGGGATGCCCTGAATGCTCATTATGGTCAAACGGCTTCCATTAATCATTCCATATTGTACCCATATAACATAACATTACATTGTGTCCCGTAATTATATACAATGATGATTTGTCCGTTAAAAATAATGTTCATTTAAAAAGTAGGCCAGGCGCCGTCGCTCATGCTTGAAATCCCAGCACTTTGGGAGGCCGAGGCAGGCGGCTCACAAGGTCAGGAGATGGGGACCATCCTGGCTAACATGGTGAAACCTCGTCTCTACTAAAAATACAAAAAATTAGCCAGGTGTGGTGGTGTGTGCCCATAGTCCTGGCTACTCGGGAGGCTGAGGCAGGAGAATCGCTTGAACCTGGGAGGTGGAGGTTGCAGTGAGGCAAGATCAAGGCACTGTACTCCAGCCTGGGTGACAGAGCAAAACTCTGTCTCAAAAAAAAAAAAGTGGAGTTCCCAAATAGGAATTTCTTATAAAATGCTTATGTGGTTATTTTATGTCTCCTGCCTTTCAAGCCTCCAGCACTTCCTTGTCTTCCTCTGTCTCCACCAAAGGCCTTATTTCTTGTCTTTTTTGAGAATATAGAAGTGTTCATCTCCACCACCATGTGCATTAACCTGGGTGACTGTTCTCATGCAGCTGCTTTCTCTCCAGGTTCGCCATCCAAAGCCAACACCTCCACTGACCCCAGGATTTCTTCTCTGGAAGCATCATCCATTTTCACTTTCTACTGAATCCTTTTCATCAACACACAAACATGCTGTGATTGCTTCCACACAGCAAACCCTACCATGATTGCCCCGGTTTCCTTCCCGCTCCATGCTCCCTTCAAAACCCCTCAAAAGCGCAGTTTCTCTCCACCTTGTTTTTCTTCAACTCACTTCATTCAGGCTCTCTGCTAATTTTCTATTGCTGCCGTAAAGAATTGCCACAAATTTAGAAGGCTGAACAACACAAATGTGTTCTTTTTGTAGCTCTGTCCATCAGAAGTCTGATGCAGGTCTCACGGGCTTATAATCAGGTGTCAGCAGGGCTGTATTTCTTCCCGGAGACTGAGTTCTGTTGCCCTCTCTTCCAGGCTGTTGGCAGAATTCCTTTCCTCCTGGTTGGCGGACCCAGGTCCCCACTGTGTTAGGTCAGCTCAGGGCTGTTCCAGCCTCTGAAAGCCACCACCTTCCTTGATCCTGACTTCTTCCCTCATCTTCAAAGCCAGCAGTGGTGGGTCAGGTGCCTTCCATGCTTTGAATCCCCCCTCCTTCTTCTGTCTCGTGTCTCTGACCCACTCTTCTGCCTATCTCTTCTGCTTCTAAGGACTCATGAGATTAGGTTGAGTCCCCTTTATTATCCAACATAATCCCCCCTTCTCAAGGTCCTTAACATTAATGACATCTGCAAAGTCCCTTTAGCTGTGGAAGGTAAGATGTTTACAGGTTGCAGAGATTAGAACATGAGTATTTTAGGGGGACCATTATTTTGTCACACTTTCCCCATCACTGATAAAACAGCTCTCCTGAAAGTCACCCAGACCTGTTGCTAAATCCAGTGGTGTTTCCGGGATCTCATCTTTCTCGAACAATCAGCTGCATGGGTGCTGTTGATGCATGGGTGCTGTTGATCATTCTCTCCTTTTTGATACACTTTCATCACATGGCTTCCAGGAGACTGCACTCACCTGGTTCCTCCTAATGGTCTGGTTGTCCTTTTGTACCTGTTCCTACTGGTTCCTCTTCATCTTTTTGACCTTTAAACATAGACCTGCCAGGCTCTTCTCTTCTCTACCTCTACTCATTCCTTAGGTGATCCCACATGACTTTAAAAACCCCAAACTCTGCCTCAAACCAGGACTTCTCTCCGGAACTTCAGACACACATACCTATCTGCCCGTGTGACATGTCCATTGGATGCTTACAGGATATTTAACCTTAGTGTGTTTGATCAGCCTCACAAAAGTGTCCTCCTGTCTTCATCTTCATTTTAGCAAGTGGCCGTTCCATTTTATCAGAGTGGTGGAGGGGAAGTATGATAGTCAGAATAATGCCCCTGCAAAAGATGTCCATGTCCGAACTCCTGAAGCCTGTGAATACATCGCCTTCCAAAAGTACAATCCAGCACTCCCTGGAGTAAGCTGGAAGCCCTTCCTTCTCTCTCACCTCATTATCCAATAATCTACCATCAATTTGGTCAGCACTACTTTCAGGTTCCTTCTAGAATGTGACAATATTCACCCCTTTGCCTTATGATGGCTCCAATGCCTGGAGGAACACCAGGGTCCTTTGTCTTGCGCCGTTTAGATAAACGCCGTGGACACACGTGCAGTGGTTTCAAGGAGTGGAAAGTTTAATAGGCAAGAAAAAAGGAAAAACCTCCCCGGTACAGAGAGAGGGGGTGCTTGGAGTGAAGAGAAAAAAAACATGTAAACGGGAAAACAGTCGGTTATTTTAGGAGGCTGGAGGAGGTGGTGTCTGATTTGCATAGGGCTTAGGGTATTGGTTTGACCAGGTGTGTCATTCATGTAGCCCTCGAGAAAACTGGCCCTCCCACCCCAGTCTTTTAATATGCAAATACAGGTCGCCATGATTCCTGCACACGTGGAGTTGTCTGGAGGGAACCATGATACTTGGCGCACATGGTGACAAGGAGAAGAGGGTGGGAATTCCCATGTTGTATGGACCCAGTTTCTAATCACCAGCATTTGCATTTCAAAGCTTGCCGGCCTGGCTCTTTAAGCCGCTTTTCTGTTAGAAAAGAAATGTTTCGGGAGCTGCTTTTATTAAAAGAAAAAAACCTTACGAAGGACTCCTTTTAACCCTCTCTGTCTGCCTACAATTATTCTTATATCATTACTACTCTTTTTTTTTTTTTTCCTGAGAAGAAGTCTCACTCTGTCGCCCAGCCTGGAGCACAGTGGTGCAATCTCTGCTCACTGCATCCTCCCAGGTTCAAGTGATTCTCCTGCCTTAGTCTCCTGAGTAGCTGGGACTACAGGCGCCCGCCACCATGCCTGGCTAATTTTTGTGTTTTTAGTAGAGACAGGGTTTCACCATGTTGGCCAGGGTGTTCTTGAACTCCTAACCTCAGGTGATCTGCCCTCCTCGGCCTCCCAAAGTGCTGGAATACAGGAATCATACTATTTTTATCCAGACCACCACAGTTTCTGACCTGGATCCTTCTCATAATGTTTTAACTGACTTTCCTGCCTCTGTCATTGTCCCTGTACAGTCTGTTCTCAGTTTAGACACCAGAATGTAAGTCAGATCCTTTGCCCCGAAACTTCTCCCATGGTTCCAGCTCCTGCAAAGTAAAAGCCAACGTCCTCACATGGGCCTGTGAGGCATGGTACAATCTGGCCTCTGCTACTTCTCTGCTTCTCTATCCTCATTCAGCTCGGGCCACCTGCTCGAGCTGTGGCACCTGTACCAGCTGTGGCACAGTCCTGCCTCAGGGCCTTTGCACTTGTTACACACTTAGCCTGAAACCCTTTCCCTTCAATAGTGGCATATTTTGCTTCCTTCTTCCTTCAGGCCTCTGCTAGAGAGTCACCTCAGGGGTCTCCCGACCTCCCACAATCTCCAAATCCCATAACCCTCTTACCCAGCTTCATTTTCCCTGTTTCCTATTTTTAAATAATCTTTTATTTTTATTATTTTTTTTAGAATGAAAGATCCTTGGTGCATGAGCTTCATGTGATGTGTTTGCTAGAATTGTTCTGTCACAAAACAGATGCTAAGTAAATGGTTCTTGAATAAATGAAAGAAGTGATTATTTCCAAAATTGCATCTTAATGGTGAAAAATGTAAATGGTACAGAAGAACGTGAAGTAGAATGTGTGGGAGGGAAAACTTTTCTATTTTTCAAAATGATCAACAGTTTATTTTCTATCCCTCTGAAAACTGTGGATGCTTAGATATCAAAATCCTTTTTCAGTTTCACATATAGGTATCATAGTTTACAGTCTTTTCTGCAACTTGATTCTTCCACTGTGTTCATTATCTTGTATATCTTTTGATGTCAAAAAACCTGAGAACTTTGAAAGCGAAATAAGTATTTTTAAATATGTAAGTGAAGGGATTCTGAAGTTTGTCTGTTTCACCCTAAATGCCCACTTGTTTATTTTTCTTTAACTAACTTGATTGTGTGAGAAGTGAGTTATTAATTTTCGATAGTAACTGAGATTCCCCTGCAAGATTTGCTTCCCTTTTGCAAGGGAAAACTCCTCGTTGAAATTAATACTTTAAAAAAGTCAAATGTTGGAGGCACTGACATGTTATCATCCCTTCACTGACTGACTTGTGAATTTAACAACTGTGGCAGCTCCCTGGATTCGGGGAAGCTCAATGCCATGTGGACAGAGTTGCAGACATTTCAGATGATAAAATAGCTATTATAATGTGATAACATACCGTGCTTTTCTCCAAAACTCATAGTGTTTTTAATGACGACTAGAGTTGTCTTGACTACTGCTGTCACTTAAGCAGGGGGCGGAGGAAATTGAGGGCTGATAGAGGCATCTTATCTGCTTGATAAGAAATGTAGACAAGACTTACACCTTTCTCTGACATTCCCACAGCTTCTGTGAGTTTTTTTTTTTTTTTTTTTTTTTT
>NW_016810977.1:1243026-1264472 GCF_001698545.2 Rhinopithecus bieti | reverse complement strand
TTTATATATACATATTTATATATATACATATTTTTTAGATGGGGATAGATCTCTGGAAAAGTGTTGCCAAATACATTTTGGAAATGCAATGTATTATTTTTATACCTGGAGATTCTCTCTGTATATTATGATAAGAAAGCCTGAAAATTCATCAGTAAAGAAAGCTGTTTAACCTTTTAAGGAGTTTTTAAACTTAGTTGATCATAGACTACCCCCTCCTTTTCCTCAACATGTGTAACATTGGTAAGGATTAGTGTTTTAGGATGTTGTATTCGAAATGTTAGGTAGGGACAATGGCCTTCTGGTTTTTAATTTTGTGTGCGTTTCTTGTCACTGTGATGTCTCAGAAGTATTTCCAGGTGCCTGGGGGCTGGTTCTAGTGATGTTTCTACCCATGCAGATGTTACATCACGCTGGCTCAAGCTCTGGGAATGAGCATGGGAGGAGCCCCTGCTGGACCTGCAGGCACAGGCAAAACAGAAACCACTAAAGACATGGGACGATGCCTAGGGAAATACGTCGTGGTTTTCAATTGTTCAGACCAGATGGATTTCCGAGGACTTGGACGGATTTTTAAAGGTATGGGTTATATTTTTTAATTTGGTGAGAAATTTCAGCCAAGATGGAATATTTTGCTAAAATTTGTTTTCAACAATTGGCCACATTTTAGAATCATTTTCAACTTTGTAAAATTTTTTGGAAAATCTTCAATCCTGCCAGGTTGGGTGGACCAAATGTTACTATCTCCTGCCTTTTTTTGATGTTCCTTTATCACTGCAGCTTGGGTGTTTACAGGTAAAGTGCCAAATTGTGAGCTGCTTTGGGTCACTTGATGCATAGATCTATTTGTTCCACTTTTCTTTTGAATGAACTTACATCTGGCTCATTTTGGCAGCTACATAATATCGTTTTTCTTGGTTTTCCAAAATTATATACTAATTGGATTTTTCATTTAATTTCCTTTCTAAGGACTGGCACAGTCTGGATCCTGGGGTTGTTTTGACGAATTTAACCGTATTGATCTACCAGTTCTCTCGGTTGCAGCCCAGCAAATTTCCATTATTCTGACATGTAAAAAGGAGCACAAAAGTCTTTTGTTTTACTGATGGAGATAATGTGACTATGAACCCTGAATTTGGGCTTTTCTTAACCATGGTAAGGAGTGGCTAGAAAAGCTACTGAATTTCAGCCTTCTTATCACAATTTTCATGCATCTCCCTGGTCATATGTCATCTATTTATCTATTTTCCTGAATGGAAATTGGGATTGTAACTTTACCTCCTGTTGAAAACCCTTTGGTGTTAAGCAATGATCATATGAATAACTCGTGATTTGGCCTGTCCAGATAAAAGGAGAGTGAGATATGTAAATGAGTTCCCTGATTGTCATTCCAGACTTGTGTGTACATAGTGAATCTTTTAATATCATGCTGACTTGTGCTTGATTGCATCATTCATCCTTGGACTTTATTTTCTGTTTAGAATCCTGGCTATGCCGGACGGCAGGAACTCCCTGAAAACTTGAAGATTAGTTTCCGCTCAGTGGCCATGATGGTGCCTGACCGT
The DNA here is from genome assembly GCF_001698545.2 of Rhinopithecus bieti. NCBI lineage: Eukaryota > Metazoa > Chordata > Mammalia > Primates > Cercopithecidae > Rhinopithecus > Rhinopithecus bieti. The sequence goes on along the minus strand of NW_016810977.1, from coordinate 1,262,907 downwards.
CAGATTATCATAAGGGTGAAGTTGGCTAGTTGTGGCTTCATTGACAATGTTGTTTTGGCCAGGAAGTTTTTCATGCTCTACAAACTGTGTGAGGAGCAGCTTTCTAAGCAGGTGTGTCATCTTGGAGGTCTTATGCACTTAGGCATGTGTCATTTTTCTATTCAGCAGAATGTTCTCATTTTGAGAAATATTAGAGTAGGCTTGTTGACAAAGGATTTTATTGATGCTAAGTAGAAAGGTATATTACTACAAAAAAATTTTATGTGCATAGTTTTATTAAGAAGTATATTTAAATAAATTAATATTTACAGCATAGAAATGAAGTGAATATTATGTGCACTGGTTTAAGAGCCAAAGATTTATGGATATTAACATTGGCTGTTTATACCACTTATAGATTCATTGTCATGTGTGTTATGTGTTTTCATTATTTGTAGGAACCTCTCAATGATTTATTCTTCCTAATTCTAAGCTCACTTGAGTATTTGACCAAGGTTTGGTAACTGTCTTGTTTATATGTTGCAAACTTCTTGCTAGTTTCCTCGACTGTTTAGGGTTGCAGGTTCAGGCATCATGAGGTTTCATAGTTAAAAGTCATGGAATTAAACATATACTTCTGCATTAGTTATCTATTGCTGCATAACAGTCATCTAACAATCATACCACAAACTTTGTGTCTTGTAACAATGTACATTTATTACTACATGGTGTCTGTGGGTCAGGAGTTAGCTGAAATGAGTCCTGTGGTTTGTGTCTAACAAGGCTACAATCAAGGCATTGGCTGGGGCTGTGGTTTCATCTGATGCTCGAATGGGGACAATCTACTTCTGAGCTCACTTCGGTTGTTAGTGGAATTCTGTTAGTTGAGGGTGTAAGACTGAGGGCTTTGATTTCTTGCTGGCTATTTTCTGGAGGCCATCTTTAGTTCCTACAGGCAGTGCATAGTTCCTTGCTATATGAGTTTCCCCAACATGATCACTTACTTTCTCAAAGTCAGCAAGGAAAGTGTTTTCAGCAAAACGAGTGCTACAGTCTAATCTAACGTGACCACATAATCACACACACATAATCATGTACAACCTGTTGTCTCTGCTGTATTCTATTAGTTAGAAGAAGAAAATCACAGGTCCTGCTTACTCTCAAGGTGATATCATATAAGGATATGACCACCAGGAGGTGGGCATCACGCCACAACTTTTTAGTACGTATCAGTGAAAATTACTAAAAATATATGCTAAATAATGACACAGTGCAGTAAACATAAGACTATAATATGAATAACACTTCCTAACATATATAACCTTTGTTCTATCTTATCACTTAGGCTTCCATTTCAAACTTCTTTGAATCTTTAATACTTTTTATACCCACAGGTTCAACCTAATTACATTCCTACTCAAAAGTTCTTTTCCTGTGAGTGTTCAGACACACACAGATTCTTCTGGCTCTGGCCACTGAGCCTTTCTGGTTAGTCTGACCCTAACATTTTGTCTCCAACATTCTTGGTTTCTTCTGCTTATTGGAGCCCTTACTCACTCATTCTTATTGTATTAGTCTATTCTTATGCTGCCAATAAAGACATACCTGAGACTGGGTAATTTGTAAAGGGAAGAGGTTTAATTGAATCACACTTCAGTATGGCTGGGAAGGCCTCATGAAACTTACAATCATGGTGGAAGGGGAAGCAAACAGATCCTCTTCACATGGTGGCAGGAAGGAGAAGTGCTGAGCGAAGAGGGGGAAAAGCCCCTTATAAAACCATCAAATCTCATGAGAACTCACTATAATGAGAGCAGCATGAGGGTAACCATGCCCATGATTAAATTACCTTCCACTGAGATCCTCCAGTGACATGTGGGGATTATGGGAACTACAGTTCAGGATGAGATTTAGGTGGGAACACAGCTAAATCATATCATTCTGCCCCTGGCCCCTTCAAGATTTCATGTCCTTACAATTCACAATACAGTCATGCCCTTCCAACAATCTCCAAAAGTCTTAACTCATTCCAGCATTAACTCAAAAGTCTAAGTCCAAAGTCTCATCTGAGACAAGGCAAGTCCCTTCTACCTATGAGCCTATAAAATCAAAAGCAAGTTAGTTAATTCCTAGATACAATGGGGGTACAGGCATTTGGTAAAAAATACACCTGTTCCAAATGGGAGAAATTGGCCAAAACAAAGAGGCTACAGGCCCCAACGCAAGTCCAAAATCCAATAAGGCAGTAATTAAACCTTAAATTTCCAAAATGATCTGCTTTGACTCCATGTCTCACATCCAGGTCATACTGATGCAAGAGGTGGGCTCCTAAAGCCTTGGGCAGCTCCACCTCTGTGGCTTTGCAGGGTACAGCCCCGCTCCTGGCTGCTTTCATGGCCTGATATTGAGTGTCTGTGGCTTTTCTAGGTGCACAGTACAAGCTGTCAGTGGAGCTACCATTCTGGCATCTGGAGGATGGTGGCCATTTTCTCACAGCTCCACTAGGCAGTATCCCAGTGGGGACTCTGTGTGGGGACTCCAATCCCATGTTTCCCTTCTGCACTGCTCTAGCAGAGGTTCTCAATGAGGGCTCCACCCCTGCAGGAAACTTCTGCCTGGACATCTTGGTGTTTCCATACATCCTCTGAAATCTAGGCGGAGGTTCCCAAATCTCAGTTTTTGTATTCTGCACACCTGCAGGCCCAGCACCACATGGAAGCTGCCAAAGCTTGGGGCTTGCACCCTCTCAAGCAATGGCCTGAGCTATATGCTGGCTTCTTTTAGCCTCAGCTGGAGTGGCTGGGATGCAGTGCACCAAGTCCCATGCCTACACACTGCAGGGGGACCTTGGACCTGGCCCAGGAAACCATTTTTCCTCTTAGACCTCTGGGCCTGTGATGGGAAGGGGCTGCCATGAAAGTCTCTAACATGCTCTGGAGAAATTTTCTCCATTGTCTTGGTGTTTAACATACAAGTCCTCATTACTTATGCAAATTTATGCAGCTGGCTTAATTTCTCCTCCAGAAAATGGGGTTTTCTTTTCCATTGAATCATCAGGCACACATTTTCAAAACTTTTATGCTCTGCTTCCTCTTGAAAGCTTTGACATTTAGAAATTTCTTCCACCAGATACCCTAAATCATTTCTCTAAAGTTCAAAGTTTCACAGATCTCTGGGGCAGGGGCAAAATGCCACCAGTCTCTTTGTATAGTAACAGTGACCTTTACTCCTGTTCCCAACAGGTTCCACATCTTTATCTGAGACCACCTCACCCAGAAATCATTGTCCATATAACTCTCAGTGTTTTGCTCAAAGCCGTTCAACAAGTCTCTAGGAAGTTGAAAACATTTTCATATCTTCTTGTCTTCTGAGCCTTCCAAGTCTCTAGGAAGTTCCAAACTTTCCTACATTTTACTGTCTTCTTCTGAGCCATCCAAACTGTTCCAACCTCTGCCTGTTACCCAGTTCCAAAGTTGCTTTCACATTTTCAGGTATCTTTATGGTAGCACCCCACTCTATGTGGCACCAATTTACTAGTCTGTTCTCCTGTTGCTAATAAAGACATACCTGAGACTAGGTAGTTTATAAAGGAAAGAGGTTTAATTGAATCAAACTTCAGCATGGCTGGGAAGGCCTCAGGAAGCTTACAATTATGGCAGAAGGGGAAGCAAATATGTTCTTCATGTGGCATCAGGAAGAAGTGCTGAGCAAAGAGGGGGAAAAGCCCCTTATAAAACCACCAGATCTTGTGAGAACTCACTTATTATTATGAGAACAGCATGATTCAATTACCTCCACCTGGTTTCTGCCACGACACATGGGGATTATAGGGACTACAATTCCAGATGAGATTTGGGTGGGGACACAGTCAAACCATATCACTTATCTTTCAAATAAATATTTTTTCCATGCTGTTTCTTGAATGGAAAAACTTCCCACATCACTGGCTCCTGCTCTTATCTTCACTACCACTTCACTACTTCCCTCACTCCTACCACCTGTGCTCACAAAGTCATTGTGAAATGTAATAGATCAATGTGTGCAAAATAGTTGGACCCATATTGATCTCTTGGTGAACATTCTGTGACTTTGCCTTCATGCCCACAGATTTAACTGAGTCCAACTCTGATAGGAAGTTTCTCATGATTAATTTTACTCACCAACACTTTTAAGTCATTGTTACTTTTATACAATTTTATTCATATTTCTATTTTATTATCTTTATTAGAATTTAAATTCCCTGAAGGTGGGAACTCAATTTGAATATTTTTATGTGCTCCATCTTCCAAATGACTAGTATTAAGTGAGGCATACTGCTCCCAATTACCTCAGCAGATAACTGTAGTTTTTTCCTATACACCTTTTTTACTGTGGTAAAAGCATATAAAATTAAATTTACTATCTTAACCATTTTAAGTGTACAGTTCAATAGTGTTAAGTATATTCACAATGTTGTGAAATAGATCTCTGTAAATTTTTCATCTTGAAAAACTGAAACTCTGTGCCCACTAAACAACAACTTCTCTTTTTCTCCTCCCTTAGCCCCTGGTAACCATCATTCTACTTTCTGTTTCTATGAATTTGACTATTGCCAATAGTTCATATAAATGAAATCATATAATATTTGATTTCTTGTGACTGGCATATTTTACTTAGCATAATGTCTTCAAGGTTCATTCATGTTTTAGCATGTGACCAGGATGTCCTTTCTTTTTATGGCTAAATAATATTCTGTTTTATATATATACCACATTTTGTTTATCCATTAATCTGTCAGTGGACATTTGGGTTGCTTCCACCTCTTGGCTATCATGAATGGTGCTGCTATGAACATGGATATGCTGGTATCTCTTTGAGACCGTGCTTGCATTTATTTATTTATTTATTTATTTATTTATTTATTTATTTGCGAGACAGAGTCTTGCTCTGCTGCCCAGGCTGGAGTGCAGGTGCAATCTCGGCTCACTGCAACCTCTGCTTCCTGGGTTTAAGTGATTCTCATGCCTCAGCCTCCTGAGTAGCTGGGATCACAGATGCACACCACCACGCTTGGTTAATTTTTGTAATTTTTTGGTAGAGATGGGGTTTCATCATCTTGGCCAGGCTGATCTCGAACTTGTGGCCTTAAGCAATCTGCCCCACTTGGTCTCCCAAAATGCTGGGATTATGGGTGTGAGCCACTGTGCCTGACCCATTCTTTCAATTCTTTTGGCTGGCTATATACCCAGAATTGGTAGTGCTGGATCATATCGTTCTGTTTTTAATTTTTTGAGGAACCACCTTACTGTTTTCCACAATGATTGGATAATTAAATTTTGATTTTTCACTTTATATATGGAAATTTGACATAATTGAGTTTTATAAATATACAGTAAGGGAATGACAAAGCTGAGAGCTTGACTTTCTAATTTGTCCTTATCCTTCCTCCTCCAGGTAATCCTGAAGCACAGCTGCTTTTTTTCTCCCCAATTCTCCTGTCTTCTTACTTACCATGAAAAAGGCACATATATCTCTATGTATATGACAGTCATGAGTGTAGTCCCAGTTTAATTCTGGTTCTGAATTTTAACTTTAGAGAGATGAGCAAATTTCCTTATGTATGATTGATTAAGAATAAACTCAAAGGGATGTCTGTACTCCAAGAAGAAATTTATTCCTTTTTCCCTGTCAAGCTATAGCAGCTAGTTCTGATCTAAGGGCCTAAGCTAATGATGGCACATGGGAGGACTCTTTGGGATATTCCCTATTTGCTCAAAAAGTACATCTATATAGAAATCTTTTACCCCATTGTGTGTATGCATTTTCTGAAGGAAAACCAGCATTTATTCATTATTGTGAATATAATTTCTGTCAGATTCATGTGGCTTCTGCAAGTATTTTAATGTTGAAAAGAAGCCCAGTGTATCTCACATTCTCTAGGTTCATTATGACTTTGGTCTGCGTAACATTCTGTCGGTTCTTCGGACCTTGGGAGCAGCGAAAAGAGCCAATCCAATGGATACGGAGTCTACGATTGTCATGCGTGTACTGCGGGACATGAATCTTTCTAAACTGGTAACACTCACAGATGGAAATGTTCCACCTACTTGAATATCAGTTCAACTAACTGCCCATATATGAGACTTCAAAATATTTATTTAAAAAGCTCATTTAAAATGCCTAATTGTCAGATAAAGTGCTGGAGAGCATCACTTTAAATTATACTTTTTAGACATTTTGGGGTAATGACTCCTTTCCACTCTGAAATGTGCCTATTCCAGTCGAATTGAAATGGATTAAAATAAAATACACATGTTAAGATGCCAAATACCTTGAATCATTTTTGTGTTTTAGAACTAAAATCTCACGTTTGGAGTCTGGTAGAGCCTGGTAGGAAATGATGTGTAAATTCTACAAGTGTGTGATAGTTTCACACTACTATTTCACAATAGAGACTGATAATCAATGCCCACTATCCGTGGATCTATGTAAAGGGTGACAAAATAATAGATTTTTATTTTAAATTGAAAGTATACACTAAATTCCAATTCACAAACCTGCTATTAATTTCTAATTTAAAAATTCTTTTAAGTTTAAATTAGAAATTGTGGACTATATGGTATTCCCCAAAACTATTTTATGGAAAGATTGTCACATAGACAGTATTGTCTTTCCTTCCATTTCTTTCCTTTCTCCCTGTTCTCTTCCTCTTTAATTTTTTTTTTAATTTATGGGAAAGATGAGGAAAATGTTACTTAACTTCAATAAAGGTGATATGTTATTTGTTAGTGGTTACATTCCAATAACCTGGACTGTGTTGGGCATTTCCAGTTTATCTGCATGTTGCTATGTTTGTGCCAGAATAATTGGTCTGATTTCCCATTCTTTTCTTTTTTAGATTGATGAGGATGTACCCTTGTTTTTGAGTTTGATTGAAGATCTCTTTCCAAATATTCTTCTGGACAAGGCAGGCTACCCTGAACTGGAAGCAGCAATCAGTAGACAGGTACTATGCTTCACAGGGCATCGAGGGCTGGTGTCTGTTTCATCTGAATTTAATGGGAATAAAGTGGGGCTGCTGTGGCTCCAACCTGTGCACTCTGAGCAGCAAAAATAACAACAGTGAGGCTAACACTGCTGTTTTAAGGGAGGCCAATGCACACCACGGGTCAAACTCCCCCTGCCCTGGGTCTCCTACCATTGCACAGCCACGTGTCAGCTAGTGATATGCGAGTAGCCCTGTTATTGGTGGAAACCATTCCACACCAGATTCAGAAATGAAATGTGATTGGTCAGCAGGGTGTGGATGGGGCTCATCTGGTTGCCTCTCTGGAGCTTGGCTTAGCTTGGCTCTGCCCTGGTGTTGGCTGTGTTGCCTGATTGTTGGATTCCTGCCTCTGCATGTTATTTGCAGTGATCTCATGTGGCTTCTCTTTCCTCAGTACTTGTGGCTTCTTGCTGAGACTCTGGCAGTGGGATGTGGTGGGTAGGGTGGGGGAACCCACCACACTATGTATATCAGGTTGTGTCTGGACTTCCCATGGTACTTGGTGCAGCTTCAACTTTTTATAGTCTTCCTGGGAGTGGAAATTAATTATGTAAACCTTATGCCTCAATTTCTTTTTCTATGAAGAAGAGTTTGGAAAAAAATGTTTTATAGAAGTGGTGATTAGCTCATATTTATAAATTGCACTTCAATTCCCTGAAAATATTTGTAATAAAAATCAAATGTGGCCAGGTGTGGTGGCTCATGCCTATAATCCCTGCACGCTGGGAGGCCAAGGTGGATGGATCACTTGAGCCCAGGAGTTTGAGACCAGTCTGGGCAACATGGTGAAACCCTGTCTCTACCAAAAATCCAAAAAATTAGTCGGGCATGGTGGCATGTGCCTATAGGCCCATCTACTCTGGGTGCTGAGGTGGGAGGATCACTTGAACCTGGGAGGCCGAGCTGCAGTGGGCAGTGATGGCACCACTGCACTCCAGCCTGAGTGACAGAGGGAGACTCTGTCTCAAAAACAAACAAAACAAAACAAAACAAGGAAATCAAATGTAACAGTACTTAGTGTATATTTTGCTTTGAAAATGTGGTATATAAATGTCTAAATTTCCTGATCAGGCAAGAGTGATAATTTGTCTGCAAGTGGTTTCTTCATTTTTTGGCTAAACTAATTTTAACACTAGCTAAAAGCTAAGTATTGGGCCGGATGTGGTGGCTCGTGCCAATAGTCCCAGTGCTTTGATAGGCCAATGTTGGGGGATTACTTGAAGCCAGCCTGAGCAACATAGTGAGATCTCGTCTCTACAAATAAATTAAAAAATTAGTCTGGTGCAGTGGTGCATGCCTATAGTCCCAACTACTCACGCAACTGAGGCAGGAGGATCACCTGAGCCTGGGACTTTGAGGCTGCAGTGAGCTGTGATCGCGCCACTGCACTCCAACATGGGGTGACAGAATGAGACTCTATCTCTAAAAAAAACTAAAAACATAAAAAAGCTAAGCATTAAGTAATTAATATGACGACTTACGTTAGTAATTTGCAGCATATAAAAATTTGAATAGCAAATCATAGCATAAAGTGATACACGATTATTATAAACAAGTATTTAAGTAAAATTGAAATCATTGTGTACTGTGAGTTCAAGCATAGCATGATGGTTAAGTGCATGGACTGTGGATTTGAACTTCTTGGGCTTAAACATACATTCCATAGTTTCACAAGCTTAATTATCTTGGGCAAATTGCTTAGTCACTCTGCTTCAATTTCCTTATCTGTAAAATGAAGATGTTAATAGTATCCCTTCCATCATGTTATTATAAAGATTTCCATCATGTTATTATAAAGATTGATCTTAGAAGAATATTTGGCACAGAGTAACTTCCATACATGCATTGATAGATAGAAACTCTGCAGTGGACATATAAAGACAGCTTGAAATTTATATGGAATTTTAATCAACGTAGTATGCTATCCATTTTTCTAGTTAGAAGTATCACCTTTTAAATTAAACATTTAAAATACATTTTGCCATTTGAGTCTTTATTTTTAAGTTGCTCCTCAGATACTCATTCAATAGAATATTTATATAAATGTTTTCAATTCCCAAAGATAAATGCGGATATTTCTTATTAATTTGGGATAACATCTTCACTACATTCAGCCAGATATTTGTCTATGTAAATAAGTATTTTTCATGCAATGTATTTTTTATGGTAAAAATACAACATAAAATTTACATTTTATTCCTTTTTAAGAAGAATTAACATTGTTGAGCAAGTATTACCACCACCATCCATCTTCAGAACCTTTTTTATCATCCCAAATTGAAACTGTGTACTCATTAAAAAGTAAATCCTCCTCCTTCCTCCCCATGTCTGTGTGTTTTTTGTTTGTTTGTTTGTTTGTTTGTTGTTGGTAGCACAATGGTAAATTGAGATTGTCATTGATGTGTTCTTTTTTTTTTTTTTTTTTTTTTTTTGTGGTTTTTTGAGAGGGAGTCTTGCTCTGTTGCCCAGGCTGGAGTGCAGTGGTGTGATCTTGGCTCACTGCAACCTCCACCTCCTGGGTTCAAGCAATTCTTCTGCCTCAGCCTCCTGAGTAGCTGGGATTACAGGCTCACGCCACCATGCCAGGCTAATTTTTGTATTTTTTTAGTCGAGTTGGGGTTTCGCCATGTTGGTCTGGCTGGTCTTGAACTCCTGACCTTGTGATCTGCCCGCCTCGGCCTCCCAAAGTGCTGGGATTACAGCCGTGAGCCACCGCGCCCGGCTGTCATTGTTGTGTTTCAATGTGGGGATTCTCTTATGTTTTCAGGTTGAAGAAGCCGGTTTAATCAACCATCCTCCTTGGAAACTGAAGGTCATCCAGCTATTCGAAACGCAGAGGGTGCGGCATGGGATGATGACCCTGGGGCCCAGTGGGGCTGGGAAGACTACCTGCATCCACACGTTGATGAGAGCCATGACAGGTACGGAGCAGCCAAGGTCAGTGCCTGGGGTGGCCCATTTAAATAGTGGTGACACATTTGAATGCCCATGAGGTATGCAAAGGCAGATACAATAATATATTTTTATGGGAGGAAATACTGCTTTATTAATTATTGGGAACATTTTAGAGATAACATATTACATTAATAGACCAGAGAGGAAAAAAACCCCATTTTTAGATGACGTTATGCACTGCACTGTATGTTTTACGTATGTTATGTAATTTGACTTTCACAATGGTCTTGAGAGGTGGTTATTATTATCCCTATTTTGTATGAAAATCAAGGCTCAAATTCAAAAACGCCCAAGGTCACGAAGATGGCAAGTGTTGGGACTCAGAGTTAAGGTCAGGGCGTGCTTTAAAAAAGCCCAGTTTTCCCAACATACCATGCCATTTCCCAGTAAACACAAAATACAACACACTGTCTCCCAATAAGTAGAAAATAATTCCTAACCCACCTCTTACGTTCTTATGTTCTATGTGCCAAAGTCATCCCAATCCCAATCATAAATTACCTTCCCATTTGGAATCAGATTTGTTTTAGTGAAGTTAAATAAATGCATTTCATTTCCAGATGTCCCTAAGCCTTACATCTAAAGTCATCTAAGGATAATGGACATTACCATGTTCATGATTATTCTTGTATTCTCTAGTTCCGATCAGACATTGATGACTCTTTTTCTAAAAACATTGGCATTCCGTAGACATTCCAAAATGTCACAGAGCCTTGGCTGTTGAAATGCAAAATACATAGCAGTGCATTGAGATTCCAGGAGCTGCCTGAAAGCCCACCCAGCAAAGAGGTACCTGGGTGGGCTTTCAGGCAGTTCCTGGAACCTCAGTGCACTGCTACTGATGCAACACTGGTACATTGTTGGTGGTTGCTGATTGTTGTGGTTGCACAGTATTTACTGTGGGCCCCTGTACGTGTTGGATTTGGTCTTTGTTTCCTCAGTTATTGAAGGAAGTGAATTCTGTCTCTCAGGACTCTACCAGGCAGTCCTCAGACTGAGATACAGTGTGTTCTCAGCTAACACCTACCTCTACCAAAACTGACCACTCCAACCTACAGTACTTATCACATGGTCTTTCATGTATGCTATTAAGATTCTGTTTTGGGATTTTTATGTTTTTAAATGATTGTGTTCTTTCTCTCAAATTTTTCTCAGTAATTTTGTTGCAGTTACGAAGCTGCCTTTTGTTAACAATAAACTATAAATGCACATGATACAATGACTTGAACAAAATGAGCACTAAATATTAAACAATATAGATACATTATGTATGGTATGTCTAAATTATGTAATCTGTATGGCATCACTGATTCTGGAGAAGTTCCTTGCAAAGATGAATTAATCATTGGACTATTTGCTGTTTAACTTGGTTTCGGTTTTAGTAGTAGAGGAAACATTCATCTTACTTAAGGAACACATTGTTTCTAACTGAAAATGTTAATACTCCAAAAGAGTGAGAAGATAATTGAACTTCTGCTGAAGAAGTGCAAGGCCGATGCTTATTATTTGTTCCCTGATTTAGCATATATCTCATCATGTGTCTTTAACATTCCTTAATTTGAAGATCTGTCGGGTTCTGTATTAGAAGCAGGACATAAACATAGAGATAATTATAACTCAACGGGGAACTGCTATAAGGAAGGTTTGGACAAGCATCCTGTGAGTAGAGGCCAAAGAGATCAGAAAATCCTCTAAGGAATTATAGAAAGGCATACAGAGCAGGTGCTACTTCATCCGAGGCTTGAGGGTTGAGTACCAGATTGATAAAAAATGTTTCCAGCAGAAAAAAGAGCCTGTGCCAGTAGGAGGGATCGGAGAGAAAATGATACACCCAAGGAGGTGTTTTGGCACTTCCACCACGCCCGGCTACTTTTTGTATTTTTAGTAGAGACGAGGTTTCACCATGTTGGCTAGGCTGGTCTTGAACTCCCAACCTTGAGATCTGCCTGCCTTGGCCCCCCGAAGTGCTGGGATTACAGGCGTGAGCCACCGCACCCAGCCCATTTTTGTAATTTTATACTTTAAACCTTATTATTCACTCTTCTGCTCATTAACCACAGTCCCTTATGCACAGAATGCCAGCCCATTGAAGAGTCAGCTTAGGGCTTGAAAGATTTGGATACATTTCTTCTTGAAAACATTTCCTGGCCACAAAAGAAAGTCCTTGTTTCAAGCAAATTTCATTTAACTTATCGTTTTCAAGGTGAGCAAGAAAACATATCACAAATCAAAGCTGATAATGGAGAGAATGACCCATCTTCTAGGTGGTATTTCAGGTACAAGATTTAATCTAGTGTAGCTTAAACCAAGGATTTTTTTTTTGAGACATGAAATTTAGAGAGCTTCCAGATTATATTAGTACCTTCATAAATTCCAGCATGGTATCCTTTTTCGCCCCTAAACAATATGCAATTTTCTCTAAAGAAGATAAAAAAGTGCTTTAGTCAATAGGATATAATGAAGCTAATTATGGTAACTTAGAATGCAGTAAGACATATTTTCAATGTAGTTCTGCAGTTTTCATATTTTGAGCACCTGCTGACAGTACACCACAAATTAGTGCAATGTTTCTTAATGATGGTTCACTTCCCCTCTGAGATGTCTAACATTTGGATTTACTTGGTATAGATTGTGGAAAACCACACCGGGAAATGAGGATGAATCCCAAAGCGATTACTGCCCCACAGATGTTTGGTCGGCTGGACGTTGCCACAAATGACTGGACTGATGGGATATTTTCTACGCTTTGGAGGAAAACATTAAGAGCAAAGAAAGGTAGAAGATAAATTACAAGGATTATTTTAGATATATACTTCTAGATAAAATCCTTGGAGGCTATACAGAATTAGTAGAACAACTGTATTCACCGTATAATATCTTAGCCAAGACTAAGAAGTCATAAATCAGTATGATATTTGTGAATGTTGAAATAATGGAATTATTGATTACAGTATTTAAAATGCTCCCTTTTTTGAAATAATATTTTCTTAAAAAAAAGTCCATATCCCTGTGATGTCTTAGAATAAAATAGATGGAAAAAGCTGTTAAGGAAAATTGATAGTATTGAATAAAGTGATTTTACCATAACTATTTTCACTGAATATTTTACCAGTGTTACTCTCATTTAGGTACAACCTATTTTTAAAGAATTGATTTCTCTATAAAATCACAGGGAAAATGGGTTATTTGGGAGAGAAAATTGTGTATAGCAAAAATGAAGTCTACATTGAACTAATAAATTATTCTGTGTAGGTGGACATTGGTGTTCAGTTTGTTTAAACAAACTCATTAAGGGCTAGCGGTTCAGTCTGAATAGTCCCTCACTTATGGACTTTGTAAATTGAACCCAGTGTTCTCAGAATATAAACTAGGAGGGAAGAGGTGATATCAGCTGTCTTCTCATTTGATTTCCTCACTCCTGAGTGAGTAGGCAAAAGGCACAGTGAATACAACTGCAGAGAGAAAGAAGCAGGGGAAGGAGGAGATATTTGGGCTTCCTGGGTTTACCCTTTGGGCAACAGTGTCCTTCTGAAAAATGTTTAAAGTTGTACCATTGAAGTTCTCATTTAAGGAATGTAGCTGATAATGCTAATATTAATTGTCCAAAGATCAATGAAAATGCTTCATTTAAAAAATGTGCTCAGCCGGGCGCGGTGGCTCAAGCCTGTAATCCCAGCACTTTGGGAGGCCGAGACGGGTGAATCACAAGGTCAGGAGATCGAGACCATCCTGGCTAACCTGGTGAAACCCCGTCTCTACTAAAAAATACAAAAAACTAGCTGGGCGAGGTGGCGGGCGCCTGTAGTCCCAGCTACTCGGCAGGCTGAGGCAGGAGAATGGCGTGAACCCGAAAGGCGGAGCTTGCAGTGAGCCGAGATCTGGCCACTACACTCCAGTTTGGGTGACAGAGCAAGACTCCGTCTCAAAAAAAAAAAAAAAAAAAAAAAATTTAAAAAATGTGCTCATATTAGAAATTGTTTTTCTTCTACTGGAAATAAATCAAATTTTATTTCTGATTTGTTCCAGTAATCCATTGTAAACACAGACCCAGTGACCAAATGTGACTTAAAAGAACAAGAGCTCAGAGGTTTTTTTTTCTTTCCTCCTTCTTTCCACATTAAAAAAAGGCAAAAAAAATATGCTTTTTCTTTCAAAGTGACTCTGGTGATTAGATCACCATTTTATTTTACTTGAATTGCTAGTTGAATAAACTTGATTAGGATGTTCAAAGCACTTTATTTGAAATAGACAATTCCACAGTTGTTGCATAACAAAGAAAATTTAGAAACACGAGACAGATAGTGGTGTTGGTGAGTAGGAGAAGGTAGTAGTTGAGAAAGTAAGAGGAATGCTACTGTTAAATCAAAAACCTAAATTTACAATGACATTCTTGCTGAGCATTCTGCCAATGTTTGTCATTTCTCTACCTCCAAGTATCTCCTCGTGTGACTGCTGTCAGGTTTTGTGCCCAGCGCTCCTCTGAAATTGCGGTATCAAAGACACCCATGACCTCCAGCTTGTCAAATACAAATTGCCAGTTCTCAGTCTGGTACTGCCCTCAGTAGCATTTGGCACAGTCGATCGCCTGCCTTCTTGAAACCCTTCCTTCCCTGGGTTGCAGGGATTCCTCATCCTGCTAGCTCTTTTTCCACTTCTGCTTCCTTGAGAAGTCTGGAAGAAAGGGGAACAAACACAGGAGACCGTGCCAGAAGCGTAAGGGTTACAGAGCCTCTGTCTTCAGCCCTCTTCTCTCTCCACACTTATCAAGAAGAAACTTACCCAGGCCCATAGCTTTAAATCCCATCTCTAAACTGGTGGTGTTCACATTTTAATCTCCAGCCCTGACCTCTCTCCTGAATTCCCAACTCGACAACTCTATGAGGATCTCTACTGGACACCTTAGACTTAGGTGCAAACCAGAATGGGTTCCATAGCTCTGTCTTTCCCACTGCCCTCATATACCTCTCCCCCTCCTCTTTTTGCCATTCAGGTTCTGCTTCGTGTTGTTCCTGGAACGTGATTACCTTAGTTTGGGATGCTAGAGACTGGGTGGCTTATAAATAATAGACATTCACTTCTCATAGTTCCACAGGCTGGAAGTAAGTCTGAGATCAGGGAGCCAGCATGGTCGGGTTCTGGCGAAGGCTTTCTTCATGGTTGCAGTCTGCTGATTTCTTGCTGTACCCCATGTTGCAGAAGGGCAAGGGGGTTCTCTGAGGTCTCTTTGTAAGGACACTAATCTTGTTCATGAGGATATTTTGGGGGAACACAAACATTCAGTCCATTGTATTACACTAAGCCTGTACCTGCTTCAGGGGCTTAGCACTTTCTGTTCTTGCTGTCTGGAATATTCTACCTCTAGATCTTTACATCACTTCATTCTCTTCCTGGAATATCTTATTGACTACCTTATCTAAAACATACCCCATGCCCTCATTCTACTTAATTTTTCGCGTGTTAAACTTTCATTTGTTTGCTTGTCATCTCTACTCCTTAGAATGTAAGCTCTGCAAAAGCAGGATATTGTCTCACTTATCACAATATCCCCAGCCCCTAGAACAGTGACATGTGCAAGGTGCTTAATGAATATTTGTCCAATAAACAAATGACTTTTTGATGTAATTATGGGCCTTGACTGCTATATAAAGATCTTTGAAGATCCTTTGTGATAAAACAAGGTAATCATTTAGACAAAACTGTATTTAAAAATGTAATGAAAATTACATCGAATGTAGTACTTCTTCAAACTCTTTTAAACTTATGTGTACATGCACTGCATGTGTGTATGTATTTTTTTTTCTCCCTTTGGTGGGGTATTCTAGGGGAACATATCTGGATAATTCTTGATGGTCCAGTAGATGCCATCTGGATTGAAAATCTGAATTCTGTTTTGGATGATAACAAAACTCTAACCCTTGCCAATGGTGATCGGATTCCCATGGCTCCAAACTGCAAGATCGTTTTCGAGCCTCATAACATTGACAATGCTTCTCCTGCCACCGTCTCAAGAAATGGAATGGTTTTCATGAGCTCTTCTATCCTTGATTGGAGTCCTATTCTTGAGGTATAATTGAATCCTTCTTTTGTATAATTAAAAAGGAAAACAGACCCTTTAGCATTCTTTTAGTGTGTGTGCCAATTTTTCTGCAGATGGCAGTGTAATTGCATTTTTATGCTAAAGTTTATGGAAGATACCTTGAATGCACTGGGACATTCAAATGCTGATTGCTCCTAACATGTTTCTTCATTACTCTTGTAATCACTTTTGAACTGGGATTTCCAACCTCTGGGTTGTAGAGTAATTGCCAGGCCTGTATGAACCAACAGTCTTGCCAAACTGTGTCTGAGGATGGAATAAGTAAAATTTAATTTGATCACTTTGGGGATGCATGATATTTTTGAAAGGTACACACTCACATAAAGTTTAGGAGGACCATCTTAGAACATTAACTTGAAGTCAGTTTGTTAAAATTGCGTAAAAGGAATTTTTATGAGATTCATTAGTTATAACATTAGTTCTAAATTTGAACTTGGCAATAATATTTCAGATAACATCTCATCAATTCATAATCAGGTATATTATTTTATTACCAGCAATATGCTCTAGAATATATTGATCAGAATTATATTATAAATAATGCCTTGCAAACTTAGATATTTTGCTATATAAATATTATAATGTAAAGCAGAATGTTTATTAGATAAGCCACATGAAAAATCTTGTTTTACATAGTTGGTTGTATTATTTTCATCACCTAAGTTTTCTGAAGATGATTTTGATTGAAAACATTTGAATTCCTAATTTAAATAAAGTAGATGTTTATTTTACATTATATCATTACATCTTAAAACTTTTATTTCTATATGGTTATATCCTAACTTTTTACTAATGTCTTTCCATAATTTACTCAACTCTGTTGCAAAAGGCTTTAGATTTGGTATGAAGCTGTGAAGAAGGGAATCATACAGCAAAATGATGTTGACATATAGTTGAATGTGTCACTAAAAATAGTTGTAAAGGTTTCAGATTTCACAATTAACTTATCCATCCATTAAGGAGAAGAAAAGCAGAGGGTTGCAGCCCTGTCTTTGCAAAAGTAATCACTAATGACAATGCTTTAAAATATAGATGATTGGGTTACACTTCAATCTTACCAAATTAGAATCTCTGGGAGGAAACTCAGGATTGTTCTCTTTTTTTTTTTTTCTTTTAAGTGCCACAACATTTTTTTCCCCACATAACTAGGCTTGGAAACCACAGTTACAGCAAAGTACAAGTGAAAATGTATATATGTGATTTTTCCGAAATACTTCAATTTCAAAAGATTTTGAAAATGCTTTTATACAACTAGCTAAGGAATACTAGCTAATGCATGAGTTTGATATTTATAAAATAAGCTTTTGCTATAGTCTGTCCATATTGAGACTGAATAAGACCTTTTTGTTAATGCTACACCCACCTCATAATATCCTATATGTTTTAAATAATGCATTTTATTTTTGGGGAATTGTTAGGAAGAGCAAGACTCATGAAGAATCAGATTGGAAATGTTTAGAACAGGAAAGCCAGCTCTGAGAGTTATTAGAGGGCAGAGCAATTGAAAAGTTGTATTGCTGGCAATCTGTCAGCTTCAGGGAGCCACGCTGGTTACCTGCCCTGGTGAATGTCGTCTTTCGGTTCCATCAACTCAAAAGTGCTGTGTTATGTTTTTGTCGAGGTAGAATCATGGTAAATTCATGAACTAATGAATAATTCAGAATCAACATTTCATTGCTGCTGTTCAGAGTCTCTAATTGTTTCTTGAAATATTGAGGTGAAGAATGAGCTGATCTCTTGACCTTAAGAGAACTTGCCTCATCGTAAGGAAACAGTGTGTGTTAAGTGGTATTTTGTTCTGAATGAGGTGCAGTTTCTTAATACTAGGTT
Organism: Rhinopithecus bieti; assembly: GCF_001698545.2. Lineage (NCBI taxonomy): Eukaryota > Metazoa > Chordata > Mammalia > Primates > Cercopithecidae > Rhinopithecus > Rhinopithecus bieti. The sequence goes on along the minus strand of NW_016810977.1, from coordinate 1,245,019 downwards.
TCCCAAATGACTAAATTCTCCATTTTCATGAATATCCTTGATATTTTTCTACATCGTTTATTAATTAAATTAGAAGAAATAAAAAGAAACAACTAATCGTGGTAAATCTTTGTTTTCCATTAAAAAAATCTGGGGGCCAGGCACAGTGGCTCATGCCTGTAATACCAGCACTTTGGGAGGCCAACGCAGGCAGATTGCTTGAGGCAAGGAGTTTGAGACTAGCCTGGGCAATATGGCAAAACCCTGTCTCGACAAAAATTACAAAAATTAGCTGGGTGTAGTAGCATGCACCTGTGATCCCAGCTACTTGGAGGGCTGAGGCTAGAGGATCACCTGAGCCTGGGAGGCAGAGGTTGTAGTGAACCGAGATCATGCCACTGTACTCCAGCCTGAGTGATAGAGTAAGATCCTGTCTCAAAAAAAGAAAAAAAAATCTGGGTATGGATTTCCTTTGTTCATCTTTTATTCTTTACTTCCCCCCCCTGAGTTATTTCCATAGATGTGCCTTCTCATTTTCTCCCAGCATATTTTAATCAAGAATTGAAGACTATTTCTTCACCTATGAGCATATACATAGTATAGTAGCTGAACATGTGGGCCCAGGCTTTCTGGGTCTGACTTCTGCCCTTGCCACTTGCTTGCGGTGGGCTCCTGAGCAGGCTACCTACACTTCCTGGGCCTCTGGTGCCTCATGTGTAAAAGGAGGATAATAACAGTTCTTACCTTGTAGGGTTGTTTTGAAGATTAAATGAATTAATACGCGGAGGAGTTTGTAACAAAGCCTGGAACATCGTGTGTGGTATAATCATTAAATATTATCGTTACTAACAGATACTTTTAAAATTTTTGTCCCCAAATGACCATTTTCCTAGTGTGCTAGTAAGTTTCATGAATACACTTATCTGTGAACTGACAGGGTTTTCTTAAGAAACGCTCGCCTCAAGAAGCAGAAATTCTTCGTCAGCTGTACACTGAGTCATTCCCGGACTTGTATCGCTTCTGTGTCCAGAACTTAGAATACAAGATGGAGGTGCTGGAGGCCTTTGTCATCACGCAGAGCATTAACATGCTCCAAGGCCTGATTCCTCTCAAGGTAAATTGCTCAACTTTCTAGAGAAATTCTCTCTTATCAACTTAGCCATGCTGCGCAGAGAGTACTATATTTTCTCTTTTATTAATGTAGCCATGCTGTGCAGAGAGTACTATATTTGAAACTAGATTTGGTTAGAGCTCTTGGGGAGGGGGAATATTTCAAACATGGATCCCACATATTTTGGTATTTTTTCATATCCCTTGAACAAAAAATAAAGCTAACCATGGATTTGGAATTTAGTTGCAGGTTAACAAACTCATGCAACAGGTATCCCAAAATTATGATTGTGTGTCTTGTAATTTTTTATTTTTGTGGGTACATAGTAGGTATGTATATTTATGGGTTGCATGAGATGTTTTGATACCGGTATGCAATGTGTAATAACCACATCAAGGTGAATGGGGTATCTGTCACCTCATTCTTCGTTTTCTTTGTGTTATGAACATTACAATTGTACTCCCTCAGTTACTCTAAAGTGCACAACGAATTATTGTTGACTGCAGTGAAGTCACTCTGTATTTTTGTACCCATTAATCATCCCCACTTCCTCCCCACTCCCTACTCCCCTTCCTAGCCTCTGGTAAACATCCTTCTACTCTATCTCCATGACTTCAATTGTTTTAATTTTTTAGCTTCCACAGATACTTGAGAATATACCAAGTTTGTCTTTCTGTGCCTGGCTTATTTCACTTAACATGGTAACTTCCAGTTCCATTCATATTGTTCAAATGACAGGCTCTCATTCTTTTTTTATGGCTGAATAGTACTCCCTTGTGTATATGTAGCACTTTTCTTTATCCATTCATCTGTTGATGGACACTTAGGTTGTCTCCAACGTGGCTGTGGTGAACAGTGCTGCGATAAACTCTGTTTTTTAAAAAATTTATTTTATTTTATTAT
>NW_016810977.1:1228943-1242903 GCF_001698545.2 Rhinopithecus bieti | reverse complement strand
TCTTTATCACTGGTTTTCAGTAATTTGATTATTCTATGTCCTAATGTAGTGTTATTGTGTTTATCCTGCTTGAAATTTACTGAGCTTCTCAGATCTCTGAGTTTTCAGTTTTCTTCAAATTTGGAAATACATTCAGCCTATTTTATTTTATTATATTTATTTTATTTATTTTATTTATTTATTTATTTATTTATTTATTTATTTATTTATTTTTGGAGACGGAGTCTCGCTCTGTCGCCCAGGCTGGAGTGTAGTCGCGCTATCTCGGCTTTGCAAGCTCCGCCTTCCTGGTTCACGCCATTCTCCTGCCTCAGCCTCCCGAGTAGCTGGGACTACAGGCGCCCGCCACCTCGCCCGGCTAGTTTTGTATTTTAGTAGAGATGGGATTTCACCGGGTTAGCCAGGATGGTCTCGATCTCCTGACCTCGTGATCCGCCCGCCTCGGCCTCCCAAAGTGCTGGGATTACAGGCGTGAGTCACCCCGCCCGGCCAACCCTGTTATTTTTAAAGGCAACTTGGTGTTTCCAGAGATCAGTTCTTCATTTGTTCTCCAGTTTTATTCATCCTTTCCCTTATTCTTGGAGGAAAACAAGTGTCTTGTTTCTATATTTACCGTTTGCATTGAAACCCTAGAGCAATGTTTGGGTTTGAGAATCCAGTAATTAAAAAAAAAATTGTCTTTCCTTCTCAGGAGCAAGGCGGGGAGGTGAGCCAGGCGCACCTGGGGCGGCTGTTCGTGTTCGCGCTGCTGTGGAGCGCGGGGGCGGCGCTGGAGCTGGACGGCCGGCACCGCCTGGAGCTCTGGCTGCGCGCGCGGCCGGCGGGGACGCTGGAGCTGCCGCCGCCAGCGGGCCCCGGGGACACCGCCTTCGACTACTACGTGGCGCCCGACGGTGAGGACACCTGTCCATCCAGACGGAACCCATGGGGGCTGTTCTTCCCTACATGGCCAATATTTACACAGTATATATATATTTTTCTAAATGAGATGTATCATTCTTGGCTGTAAGATATGAAAATGTTTGTGTGTGAAGAAAGTGACAGTGGTTTCTGTTTAAAAAATCTGTTTTTCAAATGCACGTTTTCCTCCTGTTAAATATATTGTGCACTAAACTTTCAATGAATTAAACATTTAAAAAACCAAATCAGATCCATTTCTGTCGTTCATTCAATAGAATCAGCAATTTATATAAAAGTTACAAAGTTTAAAGTATATTTTTGCCAAATACGTGGGTATATAGATACCCACAGCTGTATATCTTTATCTCTGTATGCATATATATTTTAAGGTTATTGGTGTGTGTATAAATATATAAAGTACATTTATACAAAAAATGAAGTACATATATATGGGTATATAATAATGTATTAAATATTTAATATACATATGCATAGGCCTAGGATCTTTTGCCTAATGAAAAGAGTGTGAGATTAGACATTCGAAAGTGATTAATGATTTTTGATACACGCTGCTCTCACTGTGTTCTGTATTTTTATACATACTTCATGCTATTGAAAACTAATATATTTTTTTAAAAATTCCGAAATACTTCCTAGTATTTCCTAGGTTTACACCTTGAAATTGTTCCTTGGGACATTTTGACTCAGCTAACACATACTTGTGTACTTAGATCGCTAATTTTAATGATCTTTATCTTATGGGGAGAATTTGGAAGGTGACCTCATAAGATTTCAAGGATGTCTGCTCATTACAGTTCGGAGTTGAATTATTACTATGGAGATGGAAATGTCTTCTGTTCATCTCAGGTACATGGACGCACTGGAACACACGTACCCAAGAATACCTGTATCCATCTGATACCACCCCAGAGTATGGCTCTATTCTGGTGCCAAATGTTGACAATGTGAGGACTGACTTTCTAATTCAAACCATGGCTAAACAGGGCAAGGTATGACTTTTAATTTTTATGAACAGTAGCATATTTTAAAGGAAGACATGAAGCATCCTGCATTTATTATAAAATGTTTTATGTTGCAGTTTTGAATCAATGAAAATGTTACCTTATCTACTATTCTTTTATTATTACCCACTAAAATATGAGTTGAATAGTTCTAATTCATAAGTAAGTAATTATTTCTTATGTATGAGTTGACAGTAAATTTTGACTTGCTTTTCCCCATAGGATTCGTTCTGCTTTGATCACTGAGCTAGTTTGCTAGGGCTGCTATAACAAAATACCACAGCCTAGGTGGCCTAAGCAACAGCAGTTTATTTTCTCTCTATTCTGGAAGCAGAAAGTCCAGGATGAAGGTGTTGGCAGGCTTGCATTCTTCAGAGGTCTCTCTCCTTGGCTTGTAGATGTCTGCCTTCTCACTGTGTCTTCTCATGGTGTTTCTTTGTATATACAAATTTCCTCTTCTTTTTTTTTTTTTTTTTTTGAGATGGAGTCTCTGTCACCCAGGCTAGAGTGCAATGGTATAATCTTGGCTCACTGCTACCTCTGCCTCTTGGGTTCAAGTGATTCTCCTGCCTCAGCCTCCCGAGTAGCTGGGATTATAGGTGCCCACCACCATACCTGGCTAATTTGTGTGTTTTTAGTACAGACGGGATTTCACCATGTTGGCCAGGCTGGTCTCGAACTTCTGACCTCAGATGATCTGCCTGCCTCAGCCTCCCAAAGTGCTGGGATTACAGGTGTGAGCCACCATGCCTGGCCACAAATTTCCTCTTCTTATAAGGACACCAGTTAGAGTGGGCTAGGGCTTGTTCCAACAGCTTTATTTTACCTTAGTCACCTCTTTAAAGACCTTATTTCCAAATAGAATCACATTTTAAGGTACTAGGGGTTGAGGATTCAGCATATGAATTTTGGGGGGACAAATTCAGCCCATCACACTCATTTATTTCATTTCTTGTTTTTTCTTTTTCAATTCCCACTATTTTAGGCTGTACTATTAATTGGTGAACAAGGAACAGCCAAAACAGTCATAATTAAAGGATTTATGTCCAAATATGATCCTGAATGTCACATGATCAAGAGTCTGAATTTTTCCTCTGCAACCACCCCACTGATGTTCCAGGTACTGGCTCTTTGGTATGGCTCAGTAAGCCCAAGTTTGTGATAAACTTTGGAGGCTCAAATCTCTACTATTCTGCTTAATCTAAATTTCATCTGAACTTTCATAGCCATGATAAATCACCCACTTACGTTTTTCATTCTTTCAGTTATTCAACTGCAATAGTTTCCCTAGTTAGATTATAACATCTTAAATTATGGAAGCATTAAAAGGTTATATAAGGTGCTATAGGCCTCAATGTGGTTTAAAATATCTATGTAGAAAACATTGTGAACATGCCAAATCCAAAACTGAAAGAAAATCATTTATTCCCCACCTACTTCCTGTCCCTAGAGTCTGCTTGTCTAAAGGCGTTCCTAATACTCTTTGAGGCTAGGCACTTTGCCATCATCCTTAATGCATCCATTTGCTCAGGTCTCAAAGGCTGTTACAGTACCAAAAGAAATGCATTTCACATCTGTTTCCTTATCTTCATGCTCCTTGTTTACCTCTAGGTAATCCACTTCTGCATGATTGCATACCAGGGTATTGGCGTGGAAGAATCCCCAGCTATGATTGGTTCAAGTTGAATTCTCTTTCAGTCTAACTTTTATACTTTCCAATCCCTATTTCCTAAAATGCCACTTTAATCTTGTTGTTCCATGACTTAACATTCCACCCTGGCTCGCATCCTCAGTTGCAATAAGGTATAAAATCTTAGACCCTTAGAGACGAAATATTTTACTCTATGTATCACAGAAGTGTGAGAGAAAGAAAACCCCTCAAGTTTGCGTTGTTTATTTTTTTCCCCAATGAAACCACCAGGAATGACCTAGGTTTGCAGTGGCTTAAATGGTTCTTTTTCTCCTGGTCCTAAATTGTACAAGACCTTATTGAAACTGAGGAGGAAATCCTAAATGCCAGTACATGCTTCAGTGATTTGCAAATGATCTCTCATATTTTTATTAGAACATTAATATATTACCAGGTACATGTCATAAATTGCAAATGGAAGGGAAATTTTTAGGGGAACACAAATCCAAAGAACTTTGCTTTTAATGAACTTTGTTGTTCTTTAGTTGTTGGAATGAAAATATCAGAGCAATGAAACTTGTTGAAGGCATGGTTAAATCATGACATTTTATCACTTAATTTAATTGGTGACAGTGGAGTGCCAATACACTAAGGCCATTGATTAAACTTCTAAATAAGACTGTCAACTTGATTATACTCTTCTGGAGGAGATGGGATTTTCAGTATGGGCTGTCCATCTGTCAAATAAATGCCATTCATATAGTGTCTGGGTGGGCAGATCTGGATGGAGGTCAACCCCAAATTGCAGTGACTCAGCAGTGGCATTTTTGTGTTTGGGAAATGACACATTAAATTACCCTAGGTTGGCAAGATGCTAACATTATATGTGTTCCTTTAATACCGCTTTACAATTAAAGAGCTTTCGTTAGTTTTACCTTAGGAGAACATTCTCTTTAAAGGTTATAATTATAACGTTATTTGAGGGTAAAGGTTTTTAAAAAATCAGATAAGAGTGTGATATTTTTTAATTATGTGGGGTGATTTTCTAATGATCCACACTTCATGAGACTGTATTAACTCTTTAGGCCTACAATGTAATTCTGACAGTAACTACGGCAGAGCGAATGCAGATTTCAGAAGTTAAGGGCCAAGTCCCACAAGACTGCCCTCACTCAGTCACCAGCCACAAGCTTGGGGTTCTCAAGAGACCCATATCTCTGACCAAGTGGCTACAAATTAGGCCATTCCCTCAGCCCTCTCAGTTTCCATAATTCACTAGAATGACTTACAGAACTCAGAGAAGTGTTGTGATTATTATTACAGCTTTCTTACAAAGATACAAATAAGTATCAGTCAAAAGAAAAGATACAGAGGGCAAGGTTTGGGAGGGTCCCAAATGCAAACCTTCCCTGTCCTCAGAATGTGCTACTTTCCAGGTATATCATGTGTATCACCAACCTGGACTTTCACTTGAGCTGTGGTGTCCTGGGTTTTTATTGGGGTTTTATTACATAGGCATACTTGATCACATCATTGGCCATAGGACAGGACTCAGATCTTTTTATTTGTTTTGAAACAGAGCCTCGCTCTGTCACTAGGCTGTAGCACAGTGGCACGATCTTGGCTCACTGCAACCTCCACCTCCGGGGTTCAAGTGATTCTTCTGCCTCAGCCTCCTGAGTAGCTGGGACTACAGGTGTGGGCCACCACACCCCGCTAATTTTTGTATTTTTAGTAGAGATGGGGTTTCACCATGATGGCCAGGATGGTCCAGATCTCTTGACCTTGTGATCCGCCCGCCTCAGCCTCCCAAAGTGCTGAGATTACAGGCATGAACCACTGTGCTCAGCCAAGATCTTTAAGACTGAACTCAAATTTCCATCAGCTCCCCTCCCAGGTCAACTGATATCATGTGACTTAAAACCTCAACCTTCTCATCACATGGTTGGTGATGAGTGGTTGGCATGAGTGGTATGAGGGGCCCATGTGAATAACAGTCCTTTCTATCAGGAAATTTCCAGGAACAAAGGCCAGCCCAATCTTTTATTATACAACAAGGCCTTGTCACTGCATTTTTGTTACCAACTCTGTGACATCTCTGCCAGGTACTAAAGATCTGTGGTTTCTGTCTCTTTAACATGAAATATTTTCTCATTTCCTGGAAAAAGCCATATGTTATCTAGAACACCTGTTGTTTGCCATACAAATTCATAAACCATATAATAAATTTCTAGAAGTGGTACCATATTCAGATATAATAAGTAGAAGAAGAATGAAGTATTCTTTAGGCTCCCATTATCTGATACACAAGGCTTTAGCCTGATTCCCCACTGTTCTTCAGTGTTAAGGTGGAGTTAACACGTCACTGTTTCTTTTTTCTGTTCAGAAGCATCACAGGATCATCCACTCTGTTTAGTGCCAGAGACTGTTTTGACTGTTGTGCATCAGGGCTTTCTATTAAGCAAGACTCATTAGTTTCAGAAAACTTTCAATTAGCCAAACTGTTGTAATTAACTTTCTCACTGTAATTTTCAGTCATTCATGCTAAACAAGGCTGATGGAGCAGAGCATTTGTCTCTGCATCTCCCATGTATCTGGATCCCAACCAAACTGAAATCATAGATGAGAAAATAGATACTGTCCATTTCTCAGCTGTTACCATGATGGCACACTGTCCAATGAAGGGCACATGTCTGTTACCTGACAGGTTGTTTTCATCATGATGTAACTTTCACATCTTTCATCAGTAGAAGGACTATTTGTCACTTTTTGCCTGGGACAATCCAGGTTATTTTCATTGTCTCAGATTAATAATGAATAGCATCTTTTGCCACTATCAAAAGTATCTGGTTTGGACAAAAATTATACAGTCATTCCATTTTTTGGCTAAGGGAATTTAGTCAGCTTCTTAAGAAAGATTCCTCATTTTTTCCCCCAAACTAATATTGTTTTAATTTTTTTATTTTGAAAATAATTCATACATAGAAGTAGAAATTTAAGCAATAAGAAAAGGCGAAAAGAAGACAGCAAAATTACTTAAGATAAATTCTGAAAAGATTTCTAAAAATAATTATAAAGTGTTTTGAACATAGCCACCATCTTACAAATGGTTGCATAGCAATAGGTTTTATTTTTTAAAAAATAAGACTCCTAGAACCTGGATGGAAATTCCATAGTTTTTTTTTTTTTGGACCCAGAACCACTTTTCAAAATGACATCTTGTGCAGTAGATTAATCTATAAAATAAGTAAACATGGATTTGCTTTGGTGGAATTGGAGCTGGGGTTCTGGAGCTCATTCCAGCCTCATCTTTTCTTCCTGCAAGGGATCTCTGTGGTTGCAGAAAATCCTTTTGGTTCCTCAGAACAGTTTGAAGACTAGTTTCCTAAGAGATAATATGTGAAAGTATATTTGTATCATAAAGCTCTCTTAAAATGTCAGGTTTTACTGTTAAGACTGATGTACTCAGGTGGAAGGAGATTCAAGCATTGTCTAAATTCACTTAGTTGGTGGCAGAATCGAAGCTGGAAACCAGGGTCCATGTGCTGTGCTGTGCTGTGCACCCACATGCTTCCTTCCAATGGCCTTCCTTTATCTATATTAATATCTAAAGGGCTGGTTTATCACTTAGTGCACTTGTTTTATTTTTAGCTTCCAGCTATGCATTATTGTATTTTCTTGTGATTTTTGACGTATTTTACTTTTTACAATGTACTATTGAGCATTTTAAACTTTCCTAATGTAAGACTATTTTCGTTTGGTTTTAGTGAATTACAATAAAATGGGAAGATGTTATTGGGCAGTAGATTTCTTAATAAAGACTGTAACTCTCCATTTTTATGTTTTGGCTAATAGCACATATATGAAAAACTAAAATTATGTATATTTTATATTTCTGTTTAATTGTATATAACATGCATGAAAAATGATTTAGGTGCTAGCATATAGAGATACACAGAAATAATAAAATAGCTTTACATTTTGTACTATATTAAACTCACGAATTGCTTTCATATATATCATTAATGCATGATACTCTGTAGCAAGCTCATGAATTGCTTTCATTTATATCATTAATGCATAATGCATATATGCATATTCATATGCATATATATGTATGTACATATGATTTATGTATCTATACACGCTCTCATTTCTGGGTTGTATTACATCCAGAAATATTAAGTGGCTTACGTGAAATCACAGAGTTGATAAATGTGAGAAGCAGTAGTTTAATTTGTTTTTCCTGACTTTCAGCCTAGTCAGAGCTGTTATGTAAGGTGGTGCAGATTTTGCACTGTGTCTCTTTCGCAAAGATGACTGTGTGACTGTTGTACCTAAGAACTAGGCAATGCACCATCGCCTCAGCTGCACATGATCCTTCCAATACCCTTTCCGATGTTGCTTTCCTCCCTTTGTCTTGTTGGGGAAATAGGCATGTGCATAACCAAATGTGGCTGGCGAGATAAGTGGTACTTACGGCAGAATCTCAATGCTATACTGTGGAGTCTGGAGGAGGAGCCGATTAGTTTCCATAGGGGATTACAGAAATCAGCATAATGAAAGAGTTGATCATTACTTGGGGGAATTTAATATTTATATTAATTTCTAGGAATTATGAAAGCTGAGTTGTCTATTAAGAAATTAATTCAGTAACTGGATTGTTCTTAGGTTTAGGGCTGCTAGCTCAGAAAAGAGCCGGAAGGGAGCTCCATTCCTTAGCCTACCTGGTTTTCTGACCATCTGGTTTTCATGTCTTAAAATGCTGCTGTCACAGCTTGGGTTAATGATGATATCCTGTGTGTGTAGATAGACAATGAGATTGGAATTTTGTTTAGGTTTTATAAATTGCATAAGATGCTGTCATGCCAACTATGATTCTCCAATTTCAGAGTAAGTAAAGTGACTGTCTATTCTTAAAGAACAGTATAGGTCCTTAGTGCAAGTCCTTGCTAGAGACTTAATTTTTTTAAAATCAGTAACTGGATTGAGAGAAGTGACATGTTTTAGAAGATCATTCATCTAAATCAATATTTCACAAAGTGAATTTGGCTAATGATAATCCTGAGAGTTCTTTTTGGGCTTAGAAATGGCTACTCTAGAAATATATAAGAAAGGATCCCATAATGAATGCTGTAAGCCAGCCTATAAGGTGAACACCACTTCATAGTCTATATGGCTTTTTTTTTTTTAACTGAATATAAATGAACTAAGATCCTGAGGGTCCAGAACAAAGACAGTGAGAAGGACTGTCTGGAAGTGAGACTGGAGGAGTAAGTAGTGGACACCATGGAGTTCCCTGTAAGTCACTGACTAGGAACCCCCTGGAGTCCTGAGGAGGATGCATTGCCCTTTGGAAAGCTCGTTCTGGAGGTAGAGTGGAAAACAAGATGCAAGAGACATGGCTGCACTCAGAGAGACCTGAGAGGACACAGTTGCAGTCATTTTTCAGAAGGGAGGTTGGGCTGGACCAAGATGGTAAAAGTGAGAAAGGAAACAGAACAAGGATGCATTCAACCTTGACTAGGAAGTGGAACTGCCAGAACTTGTGATTGGTTGAGTAGAGGTTTATGTTAGTCTGTTCTTGCATTACTATAAAGAACGACCTGAGACTGGGTAATTTATAAAGAAAAGAGGTTTAATGGGCTCATGATTCCACAGACTATACAGGAAACATGACTGGGGAGGCCTCAGAAAACTTTCAATTATGTTGGAAGGGGAAGTAGACACTTCTCATCTGGCCAGAGCAGGAGCGAGAGTGAAGATGGAGGTGCTACACCCTTGTAAGCAACCAGATCTCGTGAGAACTCACTCATGAGACAGCACTGGGGGGATAGTGCTGAACTATTAGAAACCACCTCCATGATCCAGTCACCTCCCACCAGGCCCCACCTCCAACATTGGGGATGATAATTCCACATGAGATTTGGGTGGGGACACAGAGCCAAACCATATCCAAAGGTCGTTGGAGGAGAGGCATAGGAGAGTGAGAAAAGTCAAAGATGACTCCAGGTTTCTTTTTACCAACAAACACGTAGTACCAGACACCCTTCTAGACACTGAGGATGAAATGAGGAAAATAGGGAAGACAAGGTGCCTTCCCTCCTTACCTTCTAGTGGCGGACACAGGCAATAATCTAATAAGCGAACATATTTACTTGGTTTTTTTTTAACTGGACGGCAGTTCATAACAGCAAAACAATGGATGAGGTGGGAACACCAATCAAAGAGATTGGGAGGAATGTGGGTGGCAGAATACTACACAGATGATCTGTGATTCTTTCGACGGATTTCTTTGGGGGAGACAAAAAATTCTAGGTAAATTTACAAATCATGCAATATAGCCATTGTATATGAGTCATAAAGAAGTTTCCAGGATTGACTGTAGTCAGGGAAGGCAATTTAAGAGGTCATGACATTAATCCCTGTGAGAAAGAAAGACATAATGGAATGGGGGCCTACTGTTGTTTAGGTAGGAAGAGATACTTTAGAAAGCAGTGTTGAAATTATAATAGAAAAACTCAGTCTTGTTAGATGTGGAAATGTTTGGATGGGGCAATAGGTAGTTGGTGCCAGTTTCTGAGTTGAACACCCCGAAGGGGTGCAGACTTTGTGCTGAGCAAGGAATAGGAGTTGATGTTTGAATGTGCTTATTTTCATGATGTTATGGAACATCCAGCTCAGACAGACCAGATGTCCAAGTGTACAGTTTTTTTCAAACAGCCCCAAATGGATAGCTATTTAAAGGAGTAGAGCATGCAGTACAGGAGGAGCATGGCTAATCTGAACATCTGAAATTCAGGTTGCTCCAAAGTCCAAAATTTTTTGAGCGCTGGCAAGCTCAAAAAGTAATGACGAAAATAGGGAAGACGAGGTGCCTTCCCTCCTTACCTTCTAGTGGAGGACACAGGCAATAATCTAATAAGCGATAGATATCTAATATCTATCTACTTGGTTTTATTAACTACACTGCAGTTCCTAACAGCAAAACAATGGATGAGGTGGGAACACCAATCAAAGAGATTGGGAGCACCCAATCTGGGTGCTGGAGGTTGGTCCAGCCCAACCTCCCTTCTGAAAAGCTGGAGCACCCTCCAGCTTTCATATCTTTTCAGCACACTACCAGATTCCCCCATGCAAGCATGTCCAATGTGTATTATTCAAGGTACACGAATACTGTTTTATGCACAAAATTGTATAGATATGAAATATTTAATTTTAAATATTTTAAAATAAAATTTAAATAAACATATAGATACACATTTAAATAAATACACACATACATACATAGTGTATAAAATTACTTCCTGGCTAGGTACATAAAGTGTATATAGGAAACACAAATGGCTTTTATGTTTAGATTTGGGTACCATCCCCAAGATAACTCATTATATATATGCAAATATTCCCAAATCTGAAAACTTTCAAGATACAAAACACTTCTGGTTCCAAGCATTTCAGAGAAGGCAGGCATAGCCAATTTGCATTGTGTTTCAGGCCTTCAGGAGGTCTTACCAAACTTCAACACTCTTTAGGTAACTATTGAATCTGCAACAATTCTAAAAATGGAAAGAAGTCTCAACTTCTAGGTTCTCAAGTTACTTAATTTTTCTCCCTATTTTGTTGTGCTTTTGTCGATTTAACTCTTTTATGAATGTACAGCTTAGTGGTGATAGTGGTGATTTCCTATCATTTCCAAAAAATTAGGGTTGCAGTGGAGGGGCAGAAAGTATAGGTGTGTGGCTATTACTCTGTATTACTCTGACTATCCCACCTAATACTTTTTAGCTCTTGATAAAGCCTCCCAATAAATAAAATCTTCGTGTGCCAAAAAGTGTTCTCATTAATAGACATGGGAATGTCTGAAAGTCCTAATTGGCCATAAGGAGGTACATTTAAATTCATTGAAAAGAAGAGCAAATTTAGCCTAGTACATTAAACAATTTTGCATTTATGTGGGGGGGATATGAAATTGTTTTTGCCATTGTACTATTTCATGGGAAATTTGTAATTGAATGAGTTATGATATATTTATATCTCATTCTGTTTAAAAATGGTGAAACATTTTCACATTCCTTGCTATTATTCATTAAAATGATGAGGCCAGGCACAGTGGCTCATGCCTGTAATCCCAGCACACTGGGAGACCGAGGTGGGTGGATCACCTGAGGTCAGGAGTTTGAGACTAGCTTGGCCAACATGGTAAAACCCTGTCTCTCCTAAAAATACAAAAATTAGCTGGGTGTGGTAGTGGGCACCTGTAATCCCAGCTCTTGGGAAGCTGAGGCAGGAGAATTGCTTGAACCCAGGAGGCAGAGGCTGCAGTGAGCCAAGATTGCACTCCAGCCTGGGTGACAGAGCAAGACACTGTCTCAAAAAAATAAATAAATAAATAAAATCATGACGAAAACGTACAATGTGCAATTACTGTAAAGATTCTCAAGGATAGTTGTGTAGAGTTTTGCTTTTTTTGTCTTATATTTTATCTCATTTTGTGGTTATATCGTGTTCATAAAAGTCACTTTTAACTGGTTTGTTTTTGTCATGAAATAAAACATTCTTTGGATAAGAGAAGGAGAATTTATTTTATCTTAATATACCTCCACTTTCTTCTGTATTTATGCAACATCTTTAACATGATTTAAAATCATGTATTAGTAGATTCCTACAGTGATAGAAATGAAATGAGCTTTCGAGTTTTGAAGCTTCTAGAGTCTGAGAACTTCGGAGCGCTTTCTGCTTGCTTTGCAGTGCTAGACCTGGTTACTCAGTGCATACATTTTGAAGGACAGTTGATTCCCAAGCCACATTACGCTACCAGGGACATGAGAACACCAGTCAAGAGCCTGGAGTCCTCTCCTCACATCCTCTTCCTTCCCCTTCCAGTGTCCCTTTTTTCAGTTATTTATTTGTTTATTTCTTTATTTATGTAAGTTCTAGGATATATGTGCACAACGTGCAGGTTTGATACTTAGGTATACATGTGCCATGTTGGTTTGCTGCACTCATCGACTCATCGTTTACATTAGGTATTTCTCCTAATGCTATCCCTTCCCCAGTCCCCCACCCCAGACAGGCCCCAGTGTGTGATGTTCCCCGCCCTGTGTCCAAGTGATCTCATTGTTCAACTCCCACCTGTGAGTGAGAACATGTGGTGTTTGGTTTTCTGTTCCTTTGATAATTTGCTGAGAATGATGGTTTCCAGCTTCATCCATGTCCCGGCAAAGAACATTAACCCATCCTTTTTTATGGCTGCATAGTATTCCATGGTGTATATGTGCCACATTTTCTTAATCCAGTCTATCACTGATGGACATTTGGGTTGGTTCCAAGTCTTTGCTATTGTGAATAGTGCTGCAGTAAACATATGTGTGCATGTGTCTTTATAGCAGCATGATTTATAATCGTTTTGGTATATACCCAGTTATGGGATGGCTGGGTCAAATGGTATTTCTATTTCTAGGTCCTTGAGGAATCGCCACACTGTCTTCCACAATGGATGGTTGAACTAATTTACACTGCCACTAACAGTGTAAAAACATTCCTATTTCTCCATATCTTCTCCAGCATCTGTTGTTTCCTGACTTTTTAATGATTGCCATTCTAACTGGCATGAGATGGTATCTCATTGTGGCTTTGATTTGCATTTCTCTGATGAACAGTGATGATGAGCATTTTTTCATGTGTCTGTTGGCTGCATAGATGTCTTCTTTTGAGAAGTGTCTGTTCATATCCTTTGCCCACTTTTTGATGGAGTTGTTTTTTTCTTGTAAATTTGTTTGGGTTCTTCGTAGATTCTGGATATTAGCCCTTTATCAGTGGGTAGATTGCACAATTTTTCTCCCATTCTGTAGATTGCCTGTTCACTTTGATGGTAGTTTCTTTTGCTGTGAGGTAGCTCTTTAGTTTAATTAGATCCCATTTGTCAATTTTGGCTTCTGTTGCCATTGCTTTTGGTGCTTTAGTCATGAGGTCCTTGCCCATGCCTATATACTGAATGGTATTGCCTAGGTTTTCCCCTAGGGTTTTTATGGTTTTAGGTCCAACCTTTAAGTCTTTAATTCATCTTGAATTAATTTTTGTGTAAGGTGTAACGAAGGGATCCAGTTTCAGCTTTCTACATATGGCTAGCCAGTTTTCCCAGCACCATTTATTAAATAGGGAATTCTTTCCCCATTTCTTGTTTTTGTCAGATTTGTCAAAGATCAGATGGTTGTAGATGTGTGGTGTTATTTCTGAGACCTCTGTTCTGTTCTATTGGTCTATCTCTCTATTTTGGTAACAGTACCATGCTGTTTTGCTTACTGTAGCCTTGTAGTATAGTTTGAAGTCAGGTAGTGTGATGCCTCCAGCTTTGTTCTTTTTGCTTAGGATTTTCTTGGCAATGCGGGCTCTTTTTTGGTTCCAT
>NW_016810977.1:1173020-1227586 GCF_001698545.2 Rhinopithecus bieti | reverse complement strand
AAAAAAAAAAAAAAAAAAAAAAAAAACAACAGCTCCTAGATTCATTGATTTTTTGAAGAGATTTTTGTGTCTCTATCTCCTTCAGTTCTGCTCTGATCTTAGTTATTTCTTGCCTTCTGCTAGCTTTTGAATGTGTTGCTCTTGCCTCTCTAGTTCTTTTAATTGTGATGGTAGGGTGCCTATTTTAGATCTTTCTTGCTTTCTCTTGTGGGCATTTAGTGCTATAAATTTCCCTGTACACACTGCTTTAAATGTGTCCCAGTTCTTCTCGTTTTAATATCGTTTTACGTACTGCAAGGTTTTTTTGTTTTGTTTTGTTTTGTTTTTGTTTTTGTTTTTTGAGACAGAGTCTCGCTGTGTCACCCAGACTGGAGTGCAGCAGCATGATCTCGGCTCACTGCAAGCTCTGCCTCCCAGATTCACACCATTCTCCTGCCTTACCCTCTGGAGCAGCTGGGACTACAGGCGCCCGCCACCATGCCCTTCTAATTGTTTTTGTATTTTCAGTGGAGACAGGGTTTCACCGTATTAGACAGGATGGTCTCGATCTCCTGACCTCATGATCTGCCCACCTCGGCCTCCCAAAGTGCTGGGATTACAGGCGTGAGCCACTGCGCCCAGCCTTAAGGAAGGTTTTTTATAGAGTGCAGTATGGTCTTCTCTTGCACCACCTAAGCTCAGAATGTAAAAATGAGAGAGAAGACGTAAGTGGGCTTTTTTCACTCTGTGTCAGGGAATGAGAATTCAATCAGTGTAATTGCATCTGGCCAAAAGAGTGGGTATGAGCTGTGCCAGGTAACAGCAGCCAGTTTCAGCCTTCAGACCATGATGTGCTATGCAGCTCAGAGTGCAGACCTCAGAAGCTTCTCACATAGTAGCCTTGTTTAATTTTGTTGCTGGTTATAGGGAAACTATTAGCAAGACTTTGAATAATGGGGAACATAGTGTCACGGACAGAAGCTTAATAAGACAAAAGTAAATTTTTAGAAATGGACAGAAGAGTCTCATCCCATTCAAATTCACATTGGTTAGAATTTCATTTCCTTCCAAATTCAACTGGATTTTCAAAGTTTGTGAATGTTCTACAAGATAATTTAGGTACTTTAGAATTTGTTAGAATTAAGGGGGGAAATTTGGCTTTTTCTAAGTAATTCATATCAGTTCAAAGGTTACCAGTTTTTGTTGTTTTTTAAAATAATTGACCATGTTTTAGGGGATATTTTCACAGATGTTTCAGTTGATTTTTTTTTTCACAGAGGACAATAGAGAGCTATGTGGATAAGCGAATGGGTACAACGTATGGCCCGCCTGCAGGAAAGAAGATGACTGTTTTTATTGATGATGTGAATATGCCAATAATCAATGAGTGGGGAGACCAGGTATCATCATTCTATTGTGCATTTTGTTTAATTTGGTATTGATTTATTCTTTGAATAGTTTTTAAAAATTAAAAAATTTTTTTTTTACTTTTTCAAGGTATAATGTCTGAATTCCAGTAAAGTTCATTCTTTGGAAACACTCAGGGAGTTAGGTTCCAGGGATGGAAAGGAATGATGCTTTAATTCTGAAAGTTGTCTTTCTTAGGTTACGAATGAGATAGTGCGACAGCTGATGGAACAAAATGGATTCTATAACCTAGAGAAGCCTGGGGAGTTCACCAACATCGTGGACATCCAGTTTTTGGCAGCCATGATCCATCCTGGTGGTGGACGCAATGACATACCCCAAAGACTCAAGAGGCAGTTCTCTATATTTAACTGCACGTTGCCCTCTGATGCTTCCGTGGACAAGATCTTTGGTAAAGTAAAGGTCGAGAGGGCGTGGGGTGGGAGGACGAGGAAGAGCACCTGCTTATGTTCCTGCCTGAAAATCTTCACCCAAGAGCCATACAGAAAGCGCATTGGGTGACTCTTTGGTCTGCAGCCTCCATCACTCTCAAGCAGAGTGTTTCATTTCCTATAGGGATCGATTCTAGGTGTGTCCTGATTTGGATGCCTCGGTAGATCATTTCCATCTATGGTTTTCTTTAACTGTTTCTAACTTCTTAAGCAAGGAGGTTTAACATTAAATGAACATAGAAATGAAATTGTTTCCCCACAGATGAGATTGTTTCCTCATGGGTACATAGTTTTGAGCTCTCGATTGCTATGTTCCATGTCAAAAGTTTATGTAGGTGATACTTTAACCAACCCATAGAATGATTTTGGCCAAAGAAATAATGGCACCCAGAGTGCAGATTAGACACAGTCTGAAATTCAGAGTAATTTACTGGATTGTAATAAGTTATTGATTAAATATGGAGTATTTCATAGATAATTTAGCTGAACAATCACTAGCCAAATAAGTAACCATGTATGCCTACCCGAGTAATGATAATGCACTTATAACTTATTTGTGCAGGAAAGAATGTAAAGGTTTGAACACATTTATGTTAAGTATTTAGTTTACAATTTCTGAAGCTGCTATTGAGAAAAAGCTCATCAGGATTACCCTAATTAATTTCTGGCAAACGAAAATGTCATCTGGGTGCCCCAGGCTAGTGAAGTATGGCAGTAATCTCCCTTCAGTCACAGCAGTGAGTGAGGTCTGGAAACCAACAGACGTTGGAATTATCTAAGCTTGGGAAAAGTAAAATGGAACAGAAATAATGTTATCATTTTAAATTATTCCTTATTGCCTGGAAAATTTTACATATAAAGTAAATGAAAGTACTTTATAATGCATGGAAAGGCAACAACAGAAAGTAGAAACCTTAGAGGACTTATAAAAATATGTTTCTTATCTTATTATAAGGTAACTTCATACATTTATCTTTGTTACCCATTTAATAATATTGAAGTGGTGCAGCCAGAGTTTTCAGCAGTATTTCTTAATCAATTTTTCAGTGTTTTGAATACCATTTTCTTAAACCTGTATCTATTTTTTGGGATACTGTATTTGAAAAAGCAAGAGAACATTAACCTACTTTTCTTTTATATATGATTATCTATTAAAATGTTTATGACATGTGTGCAAACCCTATGCTATAATGCTTTTCATTTTCATTTAATTTCTTTGAATGGCTAATCAAAATGCTGTAATTTCCCCCTTTTCAGGTGTGATTGGGGTAGGCTACTACTGTACTCAGAGGGGTTTCTCGGAAGAAGTGAGAGATTCTGTCACAAAATTGGTGCCCCTGACACGCCGACTATGGCAGATGACCAAGATTAAAATGCTTCCTACCCCTGCAAAATTCCATTATGTGTTTAACCTACGAGATCTTTCTCGGATCTGGCAGGGAATGCTGAACACTACTTCAGAGGTCATCAAGGAACCAAATGTAGGTGACACTGAGGAAAGAAAAACAAATAACATTGCTATTAATCATATATTCCAGATATTTTTATTAATTTATTTTTTACTTGAACTATGAACATATTTTGGAATGTTTCAGCATGGGTATTCTTTTCTTTACTGCATTTTAACTAACATAATGAAAGAAGTAAATTATGTCAGAAAATGTCAGTGATAAATTCCAATTAGGTTTTTGTTTAAGAGCATCGTATACACAATTACTTTTTAACGAATAGAATAAAAGAAATAATTTTTATTTTCCCACTTCCAGTCTAAGAAGAAGATATGTTTCTTATACTAAATAATGGAAACGACCACTGTGGATTTTATTATATAATAGTCTTCATATTTTAAGCTTGACATTTTAACTTAAAAGTAATTATCTTTATAATAAATATTCAAAATTTAAAAAAACCATTTTGTTGATAATCATCCATGATTTTTCTTTTCCATGTAACTAGATGCACTAAAAGAATTACATACATTGGTAAAACTGAAGAGAGGCAGCAGATTACAAAGTTCATTTAATAGAAAAATGGTCATTTGTACACACACTTGAATATGACATTTCCCAGTGTTATAAGAATTTCCCTCAAACTAAAAATGCTATGTAGAAATCCAGTATGCTTTTGTTCCAAAGCGTAGCCTATGTGCCCAGGCTAAGACAGGGTTGGCCTCTCTTTAAGCCTTTCTAGAGCTAAAGAATTAATTAAGCAAATGGGTTTCAGGGGATTTCTCCATATAAACACACAGAGACAGTTAAAATATCAGCAAAACTGTTCATTAAGCACAAGTGTTGATTATGTAAAAAATCCACCTTTGTCCCAGATGCTTGCAATATAGGTAACCAAACTTGCTGATTATTTTTTCTTTTTTAAATTATTTGTTGATTTATTTTTAACTTTTATTTTAGATTTGGGGGTGCATGTGAAGATTTGTTCCATAGGTAAACATGTGTCATGGCAGCTTGTTGTACACATTATTTCATCGCCCACGTATTAAGCCCAGTACCCAAAAGTTATCTATTTGCTCCTCTCCCTCCTCTCACCTTCCACCCTCAAGTAGACCCCAGTGTCTGTCATTTCCGTCTTTGTGTTCATGAGTTCTCATTTTTAGCTCCCACTTATAAGTGAGAACATGCGGTGTATTAGTCCGTTTTCATACTGCCATAAAAACTGCTAGAGATTGGGTAATTTGTAAAGAAAAGAGGTTTAATTGACTCACAGTTCAGCATGTCTGGGAGGCCTCAGGAAACTTACAATCATGATGGAAAATGAAGAGGAAGCAAGACACCTTCTTCACAAGACGGCATGAAGGAGAAGTGCGGAGCAAAAGGGGAAGAGCCTCTTATAAAACCCTCAGATCTCGTGAGAACTTACTCAGTATCAGGAGAACACCATGGGGGAAACCTCCCCTATGATTCAGTTACTTCCACCTGGTCTCTCCCTTGACATGTGGGGATTATGGGGATTACAATTCAAGATGAGATTTGGGTAGGGATGTATCATGTAGTATTTGGTTTTCTGTTCCTGCGTTAGTTTGCTAAGGATAATGGCCTCCAGCTCCATCCATGTTTCCATGAAAGACATGATCTCATTCTTTTTTATGGCTGCTTAGTATTCCATGGTGTATAGGTAACACATTTTCTTTATCCAATCTGCCATTGATGAGCATTTAGGTTGATTCTGTGTCTTTGCTATTGTGAATAGTGTTGCAGTGAACATTCATGTGCATGTGTCTTTATAGTAGAATGGTTTATATTCCTCTGGGTATATACCCTGGGATTTCTGGGTCAAATGGTAGTTCTGCTTTTAGCTCTTTGAGGAATCACCATAGTGCATTCCACAATGCTTGAACTAATTTACACTCCCACCGATAGCATATACGTGTTCTCTTTTCTCTGCAACCTTGCCAGCATCTGTTACTTTTCAGTTTTTTAATAATTGCCTTTCTGACTGGTTTGAGATTGTATCTCATAGCGGTTTTGATTTGCATTTCTCTAATGATCAGTGATGTTGAGCTTCTTTTCATATGTTTGTTGGCCACATGTATGTCTTCTTTTGAGAAGCATCTGTTAATGATATTTTGGGGAAAACTCACTTTCCTTCCTACAGAGAAGTGAGAGTCTGTTTAGCAGCGTGAGTATTTTAACTTGATTTTTTTCCCTCAAAGTTATTTACAAATTAATGGAATTGTTGAAGTCAGTTCTCAAAGATTATTATTGAAGTATCCGTTTTTGATGCTTATTTTAAATCAGCATAAACAATTCCAGCAATTGATGTTATAATAAACTTTTGTCTTAACTGAATCGTTGAATATACTTCACTGAACTCCTTTTATATTCAGGCAACCAGATAGCATACTACCACTAGTAATGCAATGGCTTAAAAATCTGTAACCTGAAAAATGTTACGAAGCTAAGAAATTTCCACCAGTCTTTCATATAAAATAATGAGCTTACACATACATTTGTTGTTCTTGCTATATAGACAGGAGTATTGAGCAATTACTTTCCTCAACTTTCAGTTAACTTTGGGCCTTGGATTATCTGGATTAGATGCTGGCTTTCTTTTGTTCAGATAATTCAGTTTTTGCCACAAATTTTATTCACTTTGTGTTAAGTGAATACACCTTTGTAATTTTTCAGTTGTATACATGAGAGTTGTTCATGTTCTATATCTTATATTGTACTCTGGCCACATGAAGGTAGATGTCTTTTAAAAGATTAATTTTCACAAACTGAAGACTCTTACGTAGAATGTTTGTTGATTGGTCAGAGCAATTTTCAATATTATTGTTGGAGGATTTTTTCTTTTTAATTCAGAGACTGCAAATGAACAGACTACTTTCTACTTAATATACTTAAATGATACCCATTTGAAGTGAAGTTGAACATATTTGAACCCTAACTTTTTTAAATGTTGCATCTTAAATCAGGAAGAATAATACTCTACAGTACTGTCAACTTGAATTCCCAGTTACGGCATAATAGGAATTACTAACACATTTTCATTATACTTTCAATAGGACCTGTTAAAGCTCTGGAAGCATGAATGTAAACGTGTTATAGCTGACCGTTTCACAGTGTCCAGTGATGTGACCTGGTTTGACAAGGCTTTAGTAAGTTTGGTAGAGGAGGAGTTTGGTGAAGAGAAAAAACTCTTGGTGGATTGTGGAATTGACACATATTTTGTGGATTTCTTGAGAGATGCACCTGAAGCTGCAGGTAAACTATTGAAGTGGAATTTGGAATTCCCCAAAAGGTGTTCCCTAAAGGGAAATCTGAAGACAGAAGATTCAGTTTTTGGATGTTGAGTTTCTTTCTAGTAAACTTTACTGATATAAGCCTGAGACATAGTAGATGCTCAATAAAACTAGGATGAGTGAATAAATGCATGATCATGGAGTTTAAAGATGAACTATTTTATGCATATCATGCTTGGATATTAAAGTAGACTGGGGAGGCAGGATAGGGTAGGAGAGAGTGCACAGGACTTGCAGTCTGGCAGATAGAGGTGAGTTTGAGGAAGGAATCCACCACACATTAATTAGCTGGGCATCTCGGCACTCTCTTGAACCTCATTCTCCTTATTTATAAAAGTAAAAGTGTTACTATATGCATCACCTGCACCGTGGGGAGTCCATGAAATGTTATCTGTAGAATGGCTTGGGCAGTCTATGGCCTGTAGTCACTGCTAAATGAAAGGCAGCAAATATAATGATTATTATTATTCAGATCATCCTGAATGTTAAAAATAAAAAGGAAAACTTCCAAATGTATGAGAGGGTCATTAAATGTAATTGGAATGAGATGGCTGATGTGGGGCAAGCTTTTGTGATTATGGTTCCAGGGGAAATTGAGATACATGACTTTTCTTATGAAAAGAGGCAGTGCTCCACTTTTTTCCCCCTCAGAAGTAACTAGGCTTAATTAAAATATTTTTCTTTCATTTAATAACCTCTTCTAATACTGAGGATGGATTTTAAGTTAATTTGCAGATTTTTACAAGCATGTTTAAAAACATGCTATGTATATCTTGAAAATGATTGGAAACGACTAGGCAGTGCCTCTCTATATTTGATAACCGTAAGTGTGATCTGTCAGAAGTTTCTGAGTGACAATTGCAAAAGAATGTTTATTTCTAGCGATGCAATTGGAATGATCCTTCTACAGAAAGAAGCTGACACATTTTATTTTAATCAGGTCAAACACATACAAAAATCCTGTAAGAGTAAGGGCATCTTACAAGGTAATTAAAATTTATGTGATTTATTTCCTGTAATTCAGAAGGATAAATAACCAGATTATGATTTTTCAAGGACCAAAGCACAACTGCTGCATTTTGGGGGCCTGAGGGAGGGTCTAGAGACAAATGCATAATCTTTTGTGTCATTGAGACACTTTGTTTCTCAAAGCTTGATTTGGGCATTTATGAGAGTTGTGACTATTGGAATTTGATTAGTGAGAACTTTGCAGATAGGTCAGTCTTAATGATTGTGTTAAACCATCTCCTTGTTTGTTATCAAAAGGTTAATATAGTATTATGTTAGGACACAGTCAATTGAAAATAATTATACGCCGTAAGATTTGAAAGATCCACTCATTCTTCTCGTATCCGGTGAAATTCCAAGTTGTTATTGGTATATTCAGCTAATGTGTCCCTTTTTTTCCCCTGCTACTAATGTTAATTGATTGTGAATTTATAGATGCCCCATTTAGCTTTTTCTTGAATATTATGATTTTTTTTTTTTTTTTGAAACAGTCTTGCTCTGTTGCCCAGTCTGGAGTACAAGCTTGGCTTATGGCAACCTTGGCCTCCTGGCGAGTCTCCTGCCTCAGCCTCCCGAGTAGCTGGGACTATAGGCACACACCATCAGGCCTAGCTAATTTTTGTAATTTTAGTAGAGATGGGGTTTCACCATGTTGGTCAGGCTGATCTTGAACTCCTGACCTCAAGTGATCTGCCCACCTCGGCCTCTGCTTTGTAGTTAACACTGTAAAAGTGTTAAGCTGGTATATTTTATGTTTCTAATTTTTTAAAAAAGTATATTGATTTTAATACATCTTGCCCTAGTGAAATAATCTAATATGTTTATTCATTTAGGAAATTATCTTTCTATTTCTCTCAACCCTCCACCCCATATTCTAAGTCACTTCTATTTTTACCACTGAACTGAGATTCATGAATTATAAAAATTTCCTGAGTAAATGCAGTAATTTTTTCTTTTTATTCTTATCAAACAGTTATGCAATTCTTAACTTCCCTTGCTGATTCTGACATTCAGTCCCTACTGTTTTGACTTTCACTTGACCATTAAGCTAATATATCTGGGAGGAGCTTTGAAATGCCAACAATCAGTTATGGGTTCAAATTCAATTCAATGACGATAACATTATTTGAAATTGACTTGCTAGATAGGAAAGTACAGAGACTGCATATGATCACAAAAATCCTAATGCTTCTATTGTTTTCTTTCTTCTGTTTTTGCAAAATGCACACTGTGGCATTTTGCTTAAAATGAATGTTATTCAGTGTTAGGCTGTAGAGCTTTGATTGCATTAATTTAGGTTGAAGGCAAAATGCAGGTATTTGAAGAAACTTAACTGATTCTTCTTTCCCACCGAAGGTGAAACATCTGAAGAGGCTGATGCTGAAGTGCCTAAAATTTATGAGCCAATTGAATCTTTTAGTCACCTAAAGCAGCATCTGAATATGTTCCTGCAGCTGTATAATGACAGCATCCGTGGCGCCGGCATGGACATGGTGTTCTTTGCAGATGCCATGGTTCACTTAGTCAAGGTACGGTAGCCACTCCGAGTAGTGCCTTGTGGTAGTGACAGACATTTGGTTTCACGCCAGAGTCCTCTCCCTCTTTTATTTTCATTTCCTAGGAGAATCTTCAGTTTAAAATTAGTCTCCATGCTATATTCCAATTTAATTTCTAAGCTGAATGCAACATGTCGCACCTTATAGGCTTGAAATAAGAGCCTGTGTACTTTAAATGTGTGATGTGATAATTTTATTCAGTGTTTCTGTATAGCTTCCAGCTCCATGGTTTCACCACGGAGGCTGAATATGGTTGACATCTGAGTTCAGAGCACAGGCAAAGTCTGCATCTTTTTGTATCATGCAAAGAATATCCTATAAAAAATAGTACATAAGCCTTGAGGACATTATGTTATGTGAAGTAAGCCAGACTCAAAAGGGCAAATATCGTATAATTCTACTCATCTAAATCCCCAGTGTAGCCAACATCAGAGACAAAAAGTGGAATGGAGAGTTCCAGGGTTGGGTGGAGAGGGGATTGGGGGGTTAGTGTTAAGTGGGTACAGAGCTTCAGTTTTGCAAGATGAAAAGCGTTGTGGAGATCAGTGGTGCTGATAGTTGCACAACAATGTAAATGTACTTAATGATATTGAACAATATACTTAAAAAATGGTTACAGTGGTAAATTTTAGATGATGTGTATTTTACCATGATTAGAAATAATAATTTAAAAATAGTGTATAAACAGTTGACTTTGAGATGAAAATTCTGTTAGAATGAAATCTACCAGGAAAATATAATTTCTATTCTAGTTTGTCATATGAGAAGGGGTTCCCAACCCCTGGGCCACAGACCAGTACCTGTCTGTGGGCTGTAGGGAACAGGGCTGCACAGCAGGAGGTGAGCAGCAGGTGAGCAAGCGAAGCTGAGCTCTGCCTCCAGCGGCATCAGATTTTCATAGGAGTGCAAACCCTATTGTGAACTGCTCATATGAGGGGTCTAGGTTGCGCGCTCCTTATAAGAATGGAATGCCTGATGATCAGTCACTGTCTCCCATCACCCTCAGATGGGACCATCTAGTTGTAGGAAAACAAGCTCAGGACACCCACTGATTTTACATTATGGTGAGCTGCATAATTATTTCATAATAAATTACAATGTAATAATAATAGAAATCAACTGCACAATACATGTAATGTGCTTTAATCATTCCCAAACCATCACCCACCCCCCACCTCCCATCCGTGGAAAAATTGTCTTCCATGATCCTGGTCCCTGGTGCCAAAAAGGTTAGGGACTGCTGATATGAGTCATTACCGTATCCACTTTTAGGACAGTTGATCCTGAAAGGTTGGAAGTAAAATTTATTATTTTGTTTGAAAACGTATGTGACTTAATTTATCTACAGTGCAAGAGAATGCCATTTAAAATCCATTGTTGATATTCTCACTTTGTTGATATCAACTGCTTTTCCAGACTACATCCTTTTAGTTAGAAAGAAAATGATTCGACCTTGTCTTCCATGACTTAGGTTCAACCATGAGGAACCACTGCACAATTACAAATTGTCACCTCTAGAAATTACTGAATCTACAAATGGAACGGGTTTTAGAGGTTATCTAGTCAACCATTCCGCTGAATATAGGGATTGCCTGCCTGCTCCATTTCCCTGCAAGAAAGTGAGAAAAGCATTTCTGCAAGGCTGGAGTAAGTCAGAGAGAGGGAAGGAAGACAGAGAGGTCGTTCAGGAGTTGGGTCTCCCCAGCACGAGGGCACTTGGCTTGGCAACTCTGTGGATTCACAGAATCTGAGACATCTGTACTGAATTATGAGCTCAAATATTCTTCCAAAGCCAACTATAAATAACATTTTGAAATTAGCTCTTAATTTATAGTTGATTAAGAGTTGTTTCAGGAAGAATAAACATTATGTAATTTTTAATAATTAAAAGGAAGAAAAAGAAAAGAGAAAATGTGTTTTCTAAATGAGTATTACCAAAGGCAATTGACAAATTGCCTGCCTGCTAGAGACAGAATCCGATTGACCTGGGATTTCATAGCTCAAGCTGAAGATGCAGTTATTTATGTTAAGTGTCGTGCTTGAGCAAGTTCACCAGAACTGCCGCTTTCTCCGTGATTCGCAGCCCAGATGAAGAGTGAGGAGGCTTTCTCGAAACACTTTGGGTGTGATGTTGGAGGTGTGAAGGCCTCGGTGCTGGGGCCTCGATGGTGTTTTCTCTCACTCTCTGCCTCTTGTCTGTCTGCTCTGGAATTGGCCGAAGAATCCGTGACTAGAGTTTTTGAGCTAAAATGTTGCATTTCTCTCCACTTCCCGGCTGGCCCTGTCTTCTGTCATCTTTTGTGCACAGCGCATCCACACTCTGTGTCATGCTGCTGTGAGCCTTGAAATACGTGGCCTAGTTACATGGCACGATAGAAGCCAAGAGTCAGAATTGCAGGCAAAAACTGCAGCAAAACAGGATATGATATGAGACCAAGCCTATTTCTTAGTTCCTTTCTTTGTTAGAAACTCAATTTTCTTTCAATACAGCGTATCTGTGTGATACCTCTTTTGTCTCTTTGGTGAAAGTTCAAACCATGGTGTACATGGTTTTGCATGATCTAGTTCCTGCTTACCAGCCGGCCTCCTGAGTCATGCTCTATCTGGTGTGTGATCCAGAACAACAGGCTGCTTGTGGGTAAACACATCATGATCCTGGAGCGCCTCCCCAACATGCATTCCCCACCCATACTACCTTGTGGAAAGTTTATCTGTCTGTGTGTTTGTCTCCCTATCAGAAGATTAGACTGTAGTAGGGTGGGGTTCCCGTCTTAGTGACCTCAGTCTTGACAGGATGGTCCACCGCTGAGAACCACACAGAGAATCTGGATACATTGTTTGGAATTTAATCAAGTCCCCCAAATAAGTCCTAAACAATCCTTTGCTGCCTTATTTCCTGATATTTCAATACCCCATACTGAAGTTCTCACCTCAGGGGACACTGCAGGCCTTTTGCTAGCAATTCTGAGATTTTGTGTGTCTCACTCCTTCTTAAAAGGTAGCTCAGCCCGTGCCTGGCACACCACCTTCTTTGTGTGATATACTTCTAGTCATCCAGGTCAAAGTCCAGCTCTGCACCTAAGACTTACCTCACCCAGGCGGGGATGTTTCCCCGGCATTCTTTCCTCTGGTTGCCATCACTCCTGTCTCTGTGCCAGTGCTCACCGTGGCTCATGACCCCAGCCTCTGTCCCCTGTTCCAGTGTGAGCTCCTGAGGGGCAGGGTGGACATTATTCATTTTTGAATACTCGCTGATGAAATTGAAAATGCATATCTCCATCACACAATCTGTGTATAACAAGACAAAATAGCTGTATTTGAGGGTCTCACTGGATTTAACTTGATTATGAGGTTTTGAGTCTGCTTTGCAAGCCTTCTCTGTTCATGTATCTGTTCCTTTGTCAGATATGTTTTGCGCGTTTACCATGTGTTGGAAACTGAGAATAGAACATTTTAATATAAGACCTTGGCCCAGTTCCAAGTAAAGGTTTTGGGATGAAGATTCCTTAATCCCTAATTAACAACATCTTGATATATCCACCCACATCAAACAAAGGAAATGATGATGGTTGAAAAGTGGCAAGCAAGGAAAGACACAGAATGTTCTAGTGTGGCTTCCAGTAGCTCCTTACTTGCCCCGTCTTTCCCTCCTGAAGCTGTGTCAGGGGAAGATCTGAAGAAGCATATATGACCCTCTCCACTCAAATGATTTTGGCAAGAATCACATAGAGGAGACAAGCAGGAGGCTGGAAAAACAGGGCATATGCACTTGCCAGTCCTGCAGGTTCCAGGTCCACATAGAGATGGAAAACATGTTATCCTTTTCCCAAGGTTCACACTAAACTGGGGAAAGTAATTCAAAACTAGGCATATTTTCAGTAGGAGTAGAATGTACTGCAGCTAGTGAGGGAATTCTGAGAAAGGATGTTTAACAAAACCTTGGCAGAATGCAGAGCCCCAGTGACTACAGGAAGGTTCCCTGGCCGTGGAGAAGTGACCCCTTCCAGTCCTTGCCCAGCCTCTATCATTCTTCTAAGAAAAGTGGATGTTGCAGTGATACCCCTAGGCTCAAACTGCAGTTAGGAGGGAAAGAGAAACAGTTCTCACATAAGGTATAAAGAACATCAAGGGGAATTCTATACTCAGTCTCTCTTGGGTAGGTTTGGAAGACTGATGGTGTAATTAGTCCATTCAACACAAACGAAGCCAAATAAACATGGACTTCTGCCACAAGGGGGCTGTGGAATAGTCTGGGGCTACTGAACAGCGTGAAGTGCCCCCCCACCCCGCCAATCTGTAATCACTTATTGGTAGATACCTTAGGTATCACTGTCTTTGCCAAGTAATAGGAGGGTGTTTATGCTCATTTTCTTTCTTTTTAAAATCCCAACATCTATACCACATGTATTAGTTTATTTTCATGCTGCTGATAAAGACACACCCAAGACTGGGAAGAAAAAGAGGTTTAATTAGACTTACAGTTCCACGTAGCTTGAGAGGTCTCAGAATCACGGTAGGAAGCGAAAGACACTTCTTACATGTCGGCGGCAAGAGAAAAATGAGGGAGATGCAAAAACAAAACCCCTGAGAAAACCATCAGATCTCATGAGACTTAGTCACTACCACAGGAACACTATGAGGGAAGCCGCCCCCATGATTCAGTTATCTCAGTTATCTCCCACAGGGAGATAATTCCCACCACAACATGTGGGAATTATGGGAGTACAATTCTAGGTGAGATTTGGGTTGGGACACAGCCAAAGCATATCACCTTATTTTGGGGGGTTTTTTTCCCTTCAATTTAAATTTGAACACTTTTCAAATGTGGAGGATATTCTAATCAACCACATGCCCTGCATGCCAAGGGTAGACATTGTTCTGACATTTCTGTTCTCCTTCCTATCATACCCTATTAGGTCGGACCAACTAACAGGAGTCCTCAAAGTCCCCTTTACGTAGAGATAGATATCTCCTTTAAAAGCCAGAGCAAGCACAGTCTGGGCTGTGTGCTGACTTTTCTGCGCTGGTGTCCTCCTGGTTTCTAAAGGCACACCCCATGGTTCCCACCCCATCTGATGCAGCCCAACACTGTTCTATTTCAGAAGTGCCCTCATTCCTTCAACGAATATATCTCCAGTCTGATCTTGAGACACCTATATCTTCCAAAATAATAATTAGACCTCATTCATATAGTGAATAAATAGGAAAAATAGAACATTTACATGTTGAAAGATACATGCTTTTTTTGTTCTGTATTACAGATCTCTCGTGTCATTCGTACTCCTCGAGGAAATGCCCTCCTGGTCGGGGTGGGCGGATCAGGAAAGCAGAGCCTGACGAGGTTGGCTTCATTCATTGCCGGCTACATTTCCTTCCAGATCACTCTGACGAGGTGACAAGCTTTTATTTTAACTAACCTAACATGGATTTTGATAAAAGGTGCTCAGAGGCCACCTGAAGTTCAAATGCATTTCCCTTACATATAAAGAGTCACAGTCGTTTTCCTTCTTGAATGTTGACTTATCTTCCTCGGTCAACCTTTGTCAGAGACCATAAACATTTCACATTCATAATTTGCTTTTGAAATATTTCGAACTCTTACTTAGTAGCCGCCTCCCTGCTTTTATGTTATATATGACAGTGTCTTATGTGCACTTCTTTTGGTGAATTTCAGAAGAAAATTGTCCCTATTGAGTGTTAATTCAGATTTCAAGAATGTTAATACAATGGAAAAATAGATGAATATTGGTTTACTCATTCAAACGTTTCAAAATAGTTATTGAACGCTGCCTATGTGTTAAGCCCTGGCTAGGTGAGCGAGGTGAGTCTAGCTGTATCGTCAGGGACTTTGTAGCAACTCAAGGGGACAGACAACTAAGCAACCAACTCACCCAACAAGGTGTGATTCATAGGCACCATCCATGATAAGGAAATACATGCAGAACAAATCCTATTGAAGCTTGAGGGAAGAACTCCCAACCTAGTCTAGGGGATGATTAGAAAAGACTTCCTGGAGAAAGTAATTAAACTGAAACCTCGATATGGGAAGACTGAGAGCTGAGGAACAGTAAAGTGTGTTCCAGGCAGAAGAATCAGCACAGGTGAAGTCAGCCCTGGAGGAAGTTCAATACTGCAGAGTGTACAGTGTAGGGTGGCAAGTGGGAATGGAAGAGAAATGGAGGCCTTTTAAAGTGATCATAAAATGTCAGACTTCATCCCAGAGCAATAGGAAACCATTGATGAGTTGCCCCTAGGGAGGACATGTCAAGTACATTTTATGTACAGAAAATAGACAGACGGAACTAAATTGGAATAGTTATAAGGCTGTTTCAGGGATCTGGGCAAGCCATGATGGTGTCGTGAGTAGCAGCAGTGAGAATGGAGAATAGAGGGTGGAGATGGAAGAGATCATCAGGAAGCTGGAGCTTCAGGGCTTGGTGCATCCTGGTTTCTGGCTTGGGAAACTACCTAGATGGTGCTGCTACTTATCAAGACAGGGAAACCCAGAGGAGCTGACCACAGACGTGGGTGTAGTGCAGGGAGAAAACATAATTAGCACATGAAAAGTGAACATGAAGAGATACACAGAGGTGATTCGGAGAGGTGAAACAGATTTTTCAGGATTAGCCAAGATAAGGTTAGAACCAGGAGGCCAGTTTGGGAAGTTAGGTTGGGCTGAAAATCATTTGACATTAATTTCTAGGTGTAGGAGCAAGAGGTCGGGCACTGATGAGCAGAACATGTTGCTGACCTGTCTCATTGAGGGAGGCCCATAGATACCTGCTAGGATGAAGGCTGGAAGTTACTAAGCATTGGGTTTGGAGATTCACATATTTAAGCTATTGTTTCACTTTGTGTTTTGTCTGACCTATAGGGTTCTTCTTGGAGAATAAATCCAAAGATTACTGTTTAATTCAAGTACTGGGACAGAGAGAAATAATTCTAGTTACGTTGCATATGATTCTTCTAGTTTTTGGTTAGGAACCAAGCTATGTAAAAGACAACTTGTACAGGAAAGGGATGGGAATCAAATTTTTCTTCCTAACATTTGTATAAAACCTTGTAGTTTTCAAAGCACTTTTATATGCATGAGCTACTTTGATCTTCAAAAGAACTTCATGAGTTAGTAGGACAGATAGCAGTAGCCCATCTTGCAGCTGAAGCTCAGAGAGGCTATGGCTTGCCCATCATCTTCGATCTATCTGGGAATTGATTGTAAGATTTCCAGTTTCTAGTCTGGTGTGACTTTTACTGCACCACAATGGCGCAGCCAGTGTATTCAACCACAACTCTCACTGTGGCAGACTAGTTCCTCTACATGTCACACCAAGAATGATCCATTACTGATGAGACGAAGGGCCAGGGTCTTTCTTTCCTTTTCATAGCTTTCAAGATGTTATCAAACTACTAAAGGCTTTGTACAGCCATGCGGCTAAGACTGAGATGCAAGAGCCTCTCACTTGGGAAGCACGACTATTTGTTAGGTGTCTTAGGTCCTATTATTTGAGGCAGTGGGCCCTTGAGATCCAAGAGACTGGGTTGACAATTTTCCCCATATCACAAGAAGCTGGGTGAGATGTTTTCCTTTTCCTTTCTCTCTCTCTCTTTCTTTCTCTTTTCTTTCTTTCTTTCTTTCTTTCTTTCTTTCTTTCTTTCTTTCTTTCTTTCTTTCTTTCTTTCTTTCTTCTCTTCTCTTCTCTTCTCTTCTCTTCTCTTCTCTTCTCTTCTTTTCTTTTCTTTTTTTGGAGGCTGTGTCTTTGAATTGTTTTCTGATCTCTTGAATCTCACTTCTCTAGGTGTCTTCTAGAAGTATTTGTATTTTGAGTTCTCGGATGTCACTTCTCTAGGTGTCTTCTAGAAGTATTTGTTTTCTGATCTCTTAGATCTCACTTCTCTAGGTGTCTTCTAGAAGTATTGATGCATGGTTGTGATATTTCCAATTCTAGGGTATAGGTTACAGAAGTTAGAAAAAGGTAGAGTTAAGTATTCACTAGTTTTAAAAAAATCAGATGGCTCTTTGCTCTTGCACTCTGAATTCTGAGTTTATTTAGTGACTAAAGTAGGAATAATAATTTAGTAAGTCTAAGTCTCCAGAATTGGGATAATTTTATTTATACTTTTGGCATAATGTAGCACTCCACAGTGGCAACTCTCTAATATTTCTTGATTGTAGGTTTACTTCCACCTAAAGATCACTTTGGGTAGTTACAGAACCTTCAGAGTGGGAT
This sequence comes from Rhinopithecus bieti, assembly GCF_001698545.2. Classification (NCBI taxonomy): domain Eukaryota; kingdom Metazoa; phylum Chordata; class Mammalia; order Primates; family Cercopithecidae; genus Rhinopithecus; species Rhinopithecus bieti. The sequence continues at coordinate 1,210,197 of NW_016810977.1, read as the reverse complement.
ATTTCATAACATTTCCAGGTATTCTAATACAGTGTACTGATTGCTCAGAAAACAAGCTCATTTATGTATAATACAAACATGCAATGATGATAATGGTGTTGGAGGATGAGGAAGGCATTGTTTATAGCATGGCATCTCACCCACCCTGTATAACCAAAGCTTGCATTTATTTAGTTTAATTTGTGAATTGTCATCTCAAATACCCATTGCCAATCAAATATCAGTAATTGAATTTGACTTTCTATTATCATTGTCAAAAAATTTTCAAAATGATGCATTTTGAAATGTAATGAATTTGGTTGTGGTAAAATTTTATTTTGTTCCAGGTTGACTTTTCAGTATAGTTTTTTTTTTGTGCAAAACATTAATTATAATGTTTTGTGAAATGTGGAGTTTTAAAAATTAATCAGTAACATTCATATAGAACACATACCTATATGATGGAACAAAATCAGCATTTTTTTTTTTTTGTTAGCTAAATGGCATAATGCATTGTTACAAGGTTCTTTCCCTCTCATGAAAACATTTTGGCTAATGACAAAATGAAAATATTTCTTTAGATCCTATAACACATCAAATCTGATGGAAGATCTGAAGGTTTTGTATAGAACGGCTGGTCAGCAAGGCAAAGGAGTCACTTTTATTTTCACAGACAATGAGATTAAAGATGAGTCATTTTTGGAATATATGAACAATATTTTATCATCAGGTGAGGTAGGAATTCATTTATTCTTTATGTGTTTTATCCCTTCAGATTTCCTTCAACTTAGAGTTCTACATATTTTCTTCCGTTAATGGCATGAAAAGTGCTGTTGGGAATGGGTATTAAGTCATCAGTATGACGGATGGGTTTTCTATTGGGTTTTGAAGAATAAAACTCTACATCAAAATTTGGAGCTAGGCATTTAAAACATCAGTGAATGTTCCAAGTAACACATGAAAAAAACAGAAGAGCAAAGTTAGAAAGAAAGCTAATTAGATTTTTGGCATGTCCGTTTACTCCCTCCCAGAGCTACAACTTTGCAGTTAATAGTAGAATCATTTGTTTATTTTAAAACGTGGTGTATTTCATCTTGAAAACTTTCAGTTAATTTTCCATAGGTGAGTTCAAGAACACAAACGGAGAAAAGACATTCTATGTATTAAGCTCTACATTTTGATCTGTTTTCCTGTGTGTGTTCTGAATTTGCATGCTTGTCCTTCTTTTTAAGGTCTCTAATCTGTTTGCACGAGATGAAATTGATGAAATTAATAGCGACGTGGTGTCAGTCATGAAAAAAGAATTCCCCAAGTGTCCTCCTACCAATGAGAACCTGCACGACTACTTCATGAGTCGGGTCCGACAGAACCTTCATATTGTACTCTGCTTCTCGCCAGTGGGGGAGAAGTTTCGAAACAGAGCTTTGAAGTTCCCTGCCTTGATTTCAGGATGCACAATTGACTGGTTCAGCCGATGGCCCAAAGATGCTTTAGTTGCTGGTTAGTATGGAAATGTTTATGCCAGGCTTCTGCTTTATAGTGTTTACATACTTATTTACATTCTCTGCTGTTTGCTGTCTCTCTGCTGAGTTGAGTAACTCATTCTGTCCAATATTTGAGAATTTCTATTATAACATGATGCTCTTTCTTGTTTGGTAGCTAATTTTTCTCAGAGTGTGGATTTTAGAGAATGGTATTCAGTTTGTATCCCATTGGGTTAGTGTTCAAGGATTCTAGTTTTTTCAGGGATGCTTGAAGTCTCTGCCTCAGTTGGATCTCCAGGGTGGCTCCAGGATGTCACAGGAAGGCACAGAAGTTTAATTTCATGGACAGCATTTGTGTTCTTTTTAAGTAGGTTTGTTAGCCCAAGAGTAGTTAAAGCCAAGTATCTCTTGGATATTTCCTTCTCAAGGCTGCAATGCTGAGAATCAAAGAGGAACACATTATCCAGCAATTCTCTGCTGGTTTCTGTCCTTGACAAAAGATGTTAAGCAGCATGGTCTCTGACTGGACCCTGTGCTGCTTCTGCTTCTTTCTGATCTTCCATGCCATGGACCATTAGTGCTTCCTTACTTTGCAAATGAAATTGGAACATAAAAATAGTAGAGGAGAGGTTAGAGAGCATACATTTAGCTTTTGTTTTTTATTTTCTTTGAAAGTTTTGGTGAGAAATTGTCTGTTGATATTTTAAAAGATGCAGATACCCAGGTCTCATCCCTATTACATCAGAACATCAGGAGAACCCTGATTCGGGACAGTAGTTTTCAAACTTTTAAAAATGTTTTATGCAGAAGAACCTTATTTTCCAGTAATACCTTACAAGTAGTCCTGGTAGATAAAACAGTGAAAAGTGGATGGGGGTTGTGGGAGGAAGTGTTCTGGAGCCTCATCCTCTTACTCCCCACTTCTGCTGCCCTCACCATTTCCTCTACAGCTCTGTGATACCCCGTCTGAGAATGACTGATTAACCAAGAGATGCCCTTTAGAGAAGGAAAAACTGAAGAGCGTGAAGTTGAGGGTTGTCATAGGTGGGAAAAGTTAGTAAGATCAGTACTGAGACTGAAACCTAGGTTATCTATCTATCTATCTATCTATCTATCTATCTATCTATCTCTATTATCTATCTAAATATCTATCTATTAATATCTATCTATCCATCCATTATCTATCCATCTATCTATTATCTATTATCTATCCATCCATCCATCCATCTATCCATCATCTATTTATTGATCATCTATCAATTACCTATTTTTAAAACAAATTCTTATCTACTGGGGAAGTTTTATTCTCAGTGCATCACTATCGACAATAGTAGTTTTCCAATCTGTGGCTTTTAAACACAGACTATTTTGACATGTTTGGGAAATAAATGTACAGCACAGTTCTGTCTTTTGTCTTGTAAAGTTTGAGAAAAGACCAGTGATTTAAAATTTAAAGTCCCATAAAAGTTTAAATATAACTGGAGGTAAGATTTTAAAACTCAAGTAGGATATACATGCAGAGCACAGATCAAGAGTATTTCAGAGCTGTGTTAAAGTTTATTATGAAATACAGTTATCAGTATGCAAGTACTTCATAAAATGCTCTGTAAGGTATTATCACTAACAATAAAAATAACAATTTCAGGTGACAGATACTGTAATATGCCATAATTAAGATGATTTAAATATGAAGCTCTTTTTATTAAGTTCCTATTTCAGTCATCTCTTCTTTTGTAGACAAAGGTCTTACTGATCCTTCCTTTGTTAATTTCTCATTGTCCCATTCTTGTAATCTTATCACACCAACCCAAACCAAGATTACACGGAGGGCAGAGAAACTTTCCTTTCTTTATCCTCAGTCACTAGCAAATATCCCGACCTTGATGCATGAATCTATTTGTTCGTTTATTCAGCATGTACATATTGAGCTTCATGATGTTATTGGACAGACTCGAGACAAGACAGACTTGTCAACAGACGCAAGACAGACTCAATTCTATACTCCAGAGTCTCTCCCCAGGAAAGCTCATCCACAGCCTCCTTTATAATATGTGCCATCAATTTTTTCTCCAGTCTAGTCTGTCTCCTGGCTTGAAATCTGTGTAGTCAGCTGCCTGCCTGGTCCAGTCTTATGGATGCTTCACAAGTTTCTTAACCTCAAAATGTCTGAAACTCAAAATGTCTCCCCCTTTCAGGAAGGGCCATTATCGCCCATCAGACTAGGCAACCTGAGACCCCTTTGTTGTCAACACCTCCCCTTTCTGCAACTCTCAAGTCTTACCCATCACCAAGTCATCTCCCTTTCACTGACATCCTAGGCCAAGCTATCATTGCTGCTCACCTGGAAAACCCAAATAGCTTTCTAATGATCTCTTCACCTCTTTCACCTGTCCGCCATCCATCTCACACTGCAGACGGAAAAATGGTAAAATCACAAATACAGGTGCATTTGTTTCTGCTTTAAACCTTCCATGTCTTCCTGTTGTTCCTAGGAAGAAGCACAACCTTTAGCATGACCTTCATGCTGGGAAGAGCTGACCCTACCTACCTCCCCAGCCTCTCCTGAGGTCCCTTTTCCTTCCTGCTCTGTTTTCCTGGATCCTTGAATATGCTATTTTTTAATTTTTTTTTTTTTTTTGGCGGTTATTTTCCATGCAATGCTGTCCTCCTCCCATTTCTCCCCACCCACTCTGCTTTGCCTGGATAATGCTGGCTCAGCTAAATGTCATCTCTTCAGGAGAATCTTCCTTTGCTCCCCCCATTTCCCCACTAAGCCAGGTCCCCTGTTATCCATTCCATAGCACTCTGTGCTTTTTCTTTTTGGGATTAGCCACAGTGTGTAATTTGTGTACCTAGTTGTGTTATTTATTTGATTAATGCTCACTAGACTAAAGACTAAATTAATGTCTGACGAGACTAAAAACTCCCATGAGGTCAAGAACTACACATCCTTTGTTCACAATTTCAGCAGCTACAGGTGTTCGATACTTATGATGTTGAACGAATGGATCAGACTGTGTAGAAATTCATCATCTTTCCATAATATGGCCTTGATCACTTGCAGTCTTTCTCTAGTTCAACTTTGGATATACCTCTTTGCCCTCTGAACATGCTTTACTCATCCTTTTCTTTTCACACAAGTCCGTCTACCAAGAATATTCTTCTCCATCTTTTTTATGTATGCAAGCTCCAAGGCTTAATCAAGATACATCACATTCTTCAACCTTCCTCTGTTCTCTTGAGAATATTTGAAATTTTCCCATTTTCTTGGACCTCCTGTATCTATAACATTGATGCTTTACATAATTTACCTGCACATTTAATTATTTTTAAACCTTTTGATAACCAGTAATTTTTGTGGTTATAGCTCCAATTTAGTCTATTTACAGCGTGCATACTACATAAATATTTGATACTATGCTAGTCATAGTAATGGATAAAATAATTAAAAGACATAAGACATGGTTTCTTTCTTGAATAAATAGAAAATCTTGTTGGGAAAATCAACGTTTCCACACCCAACAGTAACCTGCGTAATGTAATCCTGAAAGAATAGCATTTGTGAGGATTACAAGTGCTTACACACTTAGGGATTTCAGTGTTATTTATTCTTTTTAGAAAATTAGCAACAAGGTTTCTAGAAAAACTATTATTTTAGTTGCCTTAAGGATATGGATTCTGAATTAAATTATTGTCTCCAGCTGCATCTAGAAAGAAATGTATCATTCGTTTGTGTTAGCATTTCATTTGGATCATAAGAAATATTTCCAATAAATAAAAGTATTATGTTATTAATACTTTTAATAATAAATTAGAAAAGTTTTTCTAATTTAAAGAAGCCCCTAGGGCTGGTACTGGATTTGGTAGTAATTTTAGTAACTTTTAAATACCTTTGAAAAAAAAGTGAGTTTTTTATATGTGTGAATTTAAATGGACTGAATCTGTTGATGAATCATTTAAAGAAAAATATGCTTTACTTTATGTTGTAAAATGCCGGGAGGTAGCTCCAAAACTGGCATTACTGCCTTGGTGATGGGATATTGAAGATGACAGAGGGTTTTCTGGCCTCTTGACTGAATCTCAGCAGGCACGGGTCACTCTTAAGAGGGAGTGGTCTGTTTCTTTCTGTAACCTTTCCTGCACCAGAGAGCCTGGGTCTGTGGAAAAATATACTTAGAATCCATCCTGATTTTATTCTCTTTGTCTTTTTGGAGAGACAAAAAGACAATTTGGTGCATAAAGAATAAGGTCACCATTATTGATACTCTCTGTTCACATAAGAAGGAAGAAAATAATTACGTGATAAATACAAGGAAGTTTTCAGAAAGTAGGCAATTCCCCAAGAATATCCCATAGTGCCAAGTAAAGCATTTAGTATCATACCTGGCACATGGTAGACACCGCAGCCATTGTGGTTAACACCTACACAAAATGTGTCGTAAGTGTGAATTGTTCTATGGTTCCAGTGCCCAGACTTGAACTTCTTAGAGTTTAAACCATTCTTGGTACTGGTTGGCTAACTTATATGAGAAAATGTGACTTTTGATTATCTTAATTATTGCCTTTTAGTGTATGGTAAACTGTTTTTGTAACCAAGCTGATGAATTTTCTCTATTATTTACATAAATATAAATACAGCCCCACAATAACAACCTTAAGTACTTTAGTGATTGAGTACTGATGGTGATAAATACTATTTTTATGTCTTTGCCTTTTTAAGCCTTGCTTACTTGATTCATTTTTCTCCCATTTTATTGACCATATTTCTCTTTACAATACTTACATACAGAGGCTGTTTCTTCTGAGATACATAGAAATGGTTGTGATAATTTTAACTGCATTATGTGTGACTCTTACAAATTCCCTGGGGTTGATACCAAGTTTCACATTCCTCTTTCATTCCATGGCACCCATTTCTGTGGTGGCTCTGCAACAGGCATTCGATGTACGTGGTGATTGATGAGCCTATTCCCATAGCAGGGAAGGCTGTCTTAGAATTGGTCCCCCATTAGGCGCTATGGGGAAGGTAAAGGTCACCAACAGAAGACTTTTTTACCCAAACGTTCTTAAAGAATACTGTAAATTAGAACTGACCACAAATGACCAGCTGCCACATTTAAGAACAAGATGACTCCGGCATAAAAAAGTTTAGTGATGAACGTTTCCACATGCCAAATGGAGTCAGAGCCAGGGGGGAACTAAGGGTATGACAGGTTCTGAGTGACAAAATAAATGGCATTGTTAAATATGAGTACCAGGTGGACACTGATTTCTGAGTTATTTGTACCATTTGTCCTGATGTAAGCCATAAAACCAGTTGGCTGCTGACCAGAACCTGCAGCTGTGTAGAAGAGATGTCTCTGCACAAGCACCAGACAACGAAGAGTGATGAGAGGTTTAAAGTTGTTTTTATAGTTTTATATATAAAACAGAAAATAAAATTGTTGATGTTATAGGCCTGGGGCCAAAAATGCTGACATAGATCGACCTAACTGGGGCTACAAAAATGGTTTGCATTCCTAAGAAATGTCTAAGTATTAGAAGTAAACAGTTAAGTTTTAAAAGAGTAACTTACATTCATATTTCACACACTGTCATCTTTATGCTCTCTAGTGTCTGAGCACTTCCTCGCTTCCTATGATATTGACTGCAGTTTGGAAATCAAGAAGGAGGTGGTCCAATGCATGGGCTCCTTCCAGGATGGGGTGGCCGAGAAGTGTGTTGATTATTTCCAGAGATTCCGACGTTCTACCCATGTGACGCCCAAATCATACCTCTCCTTTATTCAGGGCTATAAGTTCATCTATGGAGAAAAGCATGTGGAGGTACAGACCCTGGCCAACAGGTAAGTGTGATGTTCGTGTACAAAGCTATATTAAAGCCGTGGCTCTCAACCAGGGACAGATTTGCCCTGGTGGATATTTTGCAATGACCAGAGATATTTTTGTGTGTCACAACTGAGGCGGCAGGGCAGGGGAGGGGTACTGCTGGCATGTAGTGGGTAGAGGCTTAGGGATGCTGCTCAACTTCCTACAGTTCTTTTCTGTCACAACAGAGAAGTATCCAGTCCCAAATGTCTGTGGTGCTGAAGTTGGGAAACCTTCCTCTAGAGCCTATTGACTATTCCTTGCCCAGTAGGATAAACTATTGCCAGGTTTTTATGTGGTCCATTGCTTTCTATAATATTGAGTGACATCAGGATAGAAGTAATAGACCTGGAAGGGAGTTGCGAATGCAGACATCCCCTCTTCCCTCTTCTCACCCTTCTCTTCCCATCCCTTCTGAGTGACTGAGAGGGAAAAGCCAGGTTGATGCATATGTTCACTGCCTAAGGAGCATCCCTGCTTCCCTGAAGTTTCTTCCAAATGTCACTGCTCTGCCCTATGCTTTTCTGAACAATCAGATCATCTTCCTGAGCATGGCTAGAATGAGCCAGGGTAAGGAATCCCTGGGTGGGTGGTTACATGAAATGACTCTGAGGGTTCCCATCTTTAAGGTCACATTATTTCAGGTTCGGGCAGGCAGCTAGTTCCTTCTGACAGCTGTTTTGATGGCTTTAAATTTGTTTCTTAAGCCCACATCATTCTTTTAATTTCATTGGTCTCTTTTGAAACAACAGGCATTATTTTCCTTCTTCCATGACAGGGCTTCAAGCATTTGAAGTCTATCATCATTTCATTTAGCCTAATGTCATTAAGTATGTTTCCTGCATGATACAGATTCTAGCCTCATGGTTCCTAATTTCTTGATGCATGTTCTAGCAGGTTCACTGTTCTTGCACGTGGTCTGCGAAGAACGTACATATTATCAGTCTAGAGTCAAGCCTGGACCTGTATCCTTTTTGCTAAACCCTCTTGGATTTGCTACTTGCATACATGCAATCTTCAGATATAACCATTACCACTCATTAGTGGACCAGTACTTGAAAATTGTATCTGAGTCCTACACATTTTAACATTGTTTGCTTGGATTTTCAATCCCAGAATGAATACTGGATTGGAAAAGCTCAAAGAAGCTTCAGAGTCTGTTGCAGCCTTGAGTAAAGAACTGGAAGTGAAAGAAAAGGAGCTGCAAGTGGCCAACAATAAAGCCGACACGGTGGGTGGGCATTTACACGTGTACCACATTCCTTTTGAATTCCAAGTTCACAAGTGTTAATGGTCTATGCATAGTCAGTGGCTATAACTCTCAAAGTACACATTACTTTCCATTGGAATAAAATACTCTTAATTTTATGTATAAAAAACTGGGTAAGTGGACAAAATCAACAAATCAAGGCAAAAATGTGCATTTTCAGCTGGATGTTTAATCCTTTTTGACGAAGTATTGTTGCTTTATATTGAATTAGGTCTTAAAAGAAGTGACGATGAAAGCACAGGCTGCTGAAAAGGTCAAGGCTGAGGTACAGAAGGTGAAGGACAGGGCCCAGGCCATTGTGGACAGCATCTCTAAAGACAAAGCCATTGCTGAAGAAAAACTGGAAGCAGCAAAACCAGCTTTGGAAGAGGCAGAAGCTGCATTGCAGGTGCATCTATGTGATATAACAGATATCAACTTTAGGGCCTCAGAGGCAGACTAAGGCTAAAAAGATTAATAACAGCAAGGAAATGCTCTACTGGTTCAGACCAAAGCTCTATCCACTGGAGTGATTTCAAGTAATATTTTCTGCTAGAGACTTTATTAGCTCTTTATGGGTTTTGCATATTCTACTTAACATATCACTCTATTCACTCATCAATGTTGGGCAATGCCATATACTAGTGGCCAAGAGTCCTGGGTCCTCATTTCAACTCTATCATCAATAAGCTATGTAATGCTGGAAAATTCACATCAGCTTTCTAAGGCAACAGTCCCTCACTCATTCATTGAGGCCATTGGAGTAGATGATCTGTAAGATACAATGTTTTCTGTCTCTGAATTACCCAAATAAAGAACTACTGATCTGATGTAGCTCATTAATGAGAGAGTTTGAGCAGGCTTCCAATGCAATTAAACAGTACAATTGTGTATTAGTCTGTGTTCACACTCTATAAAGATGTTACCTGAGACTGGGTAATTTATAAACAAAAGACTCACAGTTCTCCTTGGCTGGGGAGGCCTCAGGAAACTTACAATCATGGGAGAAGGTGAACTGCAGCAGACACCTTCTTCACAAGACAGCAGGAGAGAGAACAGGGGAAACTGCCACTTTGAAACTGTCAGATCTCCTGAGAACTTACTCACTATCATGAGAACAGCATGGGGGAAACTGTCCCCATGATCCAATCACCTCCCACCAGGTCCCTCTCTTGACATGTAGAGATTACAGTTTGAGGTGAGATTTGGGTGGGGACACAGAGCTAAACCATATCAAACTGTGTGGCAATACACCAATGGCAAAATTACAAAGGAGGTTGGATTTTGAGAAAATGAAATGACTTTAGTGAACTAGGCTACACCTTAAAGGCTGGTCCAGTTTTGAAGACTCACTTTTACTAAGAAAGTTCCAGGTATGTACAAACTCTAACATTTTGACATCAGGTTACCTAAATCTATACAACAAATAAGATAACAAATCTCGTGCAGAGAATGTGTCTCTTCCTATCTTGATATTAATCTGACTTTAACCAGCTCACAGCAAAAATAAAAAATATCTCCAGATGTTAGATAACTGTTCTATTATTGCCACAGCATACAGAAGATTATATAACAGTCATATTTCTTGGCCTGCAGAAAAAAGAGGACTTTAATGCTTAGGTGAAACAGGTTGAGTTTTTGTTCCCCTCTCCAACTTCTTTTACCTGGGCATCTAACACAGCTGAGCACCATTCTGTTTGAAAATTATTTTTAAAGCTAAAGTAAAATAAGCATGCCTGGCCCTTACATTTTATATAACTTTAATTTGACCCTACCCTACTTTCCCCACTGGCTGCTGTTCTATTTTTCTCTTTTCTTTTATAGCTGTGCACCTCAAATAAAGGTCTGTTTGCCATTTTCAGTTCTCTACTACACATTCACCCTAACTTCCAGCTGTCTGTCTTTCATAAATGCTAGTATTAATATATTAGAACAGGCTGGGCTTGGTGGCTCATTCCTGTAATCGCAGTACTTTGGGATGCCGAGGTGGGCAAATCACCTGATGTCAGGAGTTTGAGACCAGCCTGGCCAACATGGTAAAACCCTGTCTGTACTTTGAAAAAAAAGAAAAAGAAAAATTAGCTGGGCATGGTGGCGTGTGCCTGTAGTCCCAGCTATTCAGGAGGCTGAGGCACGAGAATCACTTGAACCTGGGAGGGGGAGGTTGCAGTGAGCTGAGATTACGCCACTGCACTCCAACCCAGGTGACAGAGTAAGACTCAGGTCTCAAAATAAAAAACAAAAAACAAATGCAAAACTATATATATACAAACCTTTTCAAGGTATGTAGTTACATTCCTAATTTACCAAGTTTAGTGTTTTTTCTTTTTCCTCAGTCCTTGGAGAAAAAATCATTCACTTACTAGAAGGTCATTGGTTACTGTCTTTTGATAGAAAGGATGCAAATACAAACCAGAGGGATGTTTTGAAGATCTGGAAGGAAGGAATATATACTATTTGTCCTAGAGATAGGATTGTTTCCAATTCTTACATTTAACATTTTTTCAATACTTATTCCATAGTGAGTTTTAGGCGATTGAGCAGTTATTATCAACCAAAACAGGTGTATGTGACTATTAAATCATTTACTCTGTAAGAATATACGTACTAGAAATTGAATGGAACTTTTCTAAGAGACAGCTTCGTAAAATTCATATTACTCAAGTCGCGTCATTTAAAGGTCAGTTCCCAGCTAAGAAACCTCTAATTATTCAATCTGTCAGCCCTGCGGCTACCCTCTGGTGTCGGTCCACAGTGACAAGCCTGAATTGTTTAAGAGAGAGAGGCAGATTCTTGATCTACATAGCTAATGAGTAAAAAAAGCACTGCAAATACTGTAATTTTCCTGGTTTTGAACCTCGAAATCTACTTATGTGCTGACTATTCTTTTTCTTCCAGATTATGTCTTTCTTTTTTCTGGCACAAAGCCATCTGCACTTTTAGAGAAGTCACAGCTCCTTATCTGCTCACCAACATTTCTTTCCTCTCACTGCTAGTTTGAATAGTAGAAATTTGAATTTGTTGGGACATGGTGTTTCCTTGGGATTAAATATGCATCTAGACCCCATGGCTCTACATGTAACTTAAAACAGTTTTCTGTCCTCTGTTGAAATAGCAGCATTTGGACATGCAAGGTTTGCTTGTCTGTGCTTTCCTGTCTGAGGTTGGTTGATCCTTCCTTTCATCCCCCAGACCATCAGGCCTTCGGACATCGCCACTGTCCGCACGTTGGGCCGTCCCCCTCATCTCATCATGCGGATCATGGATTGCGTACTGCTGCTGTTTCAAAGGAAAGTCAATGCTGTCAAAATTGACCTGGAAAAAAGCTGCACCATGCCCTCCTGGCAGGAATCCTTAAAACTGATGACTGCAGGGAACTTTTTACAGAACTTACAGGTTAGTAGTTCAGTGGTGATGGGCTAAGAGGGAACTCATTCTTCACTGGCATAGGAGTCCTTTTGGTAGAATAAGTTTCTAAAGAAAGAATTCATTCTACATACATGTTTTTTTCAGAGTAAAACTTTCTGTTTTGAATATAAAACATTATTAGCATTAGAGTTTTTTCTGACAGATTTTAGTTGTATTAAGGCATCATCAGTGTTATGTATACTTCAATAAAAGTTAAAAAAAATCATTTTAAGAAGACAATAAGTGTGTGTTTATATTATATTCACATGAATACAAATATATACAAGTATTTGTATTTTGCATTTCTCAGTAGTAATTTTTTAGTGTTAATTTACAGCTTTTTTAATTTTATGAGATAGAACTTAACATGAATAAATGCACAAATTTTAAATGTATAGCTTGATGAGTATTTACATATGTATATACCTATTTGTGAACACTGGAAGAAAAACACGTATTTTCAGACCCCAGAAATCTCTCTTGTGTCCCAACCAAGTCAATAACTTTCCTTAAGATAATTGTATCCTTACCTTTATCCAGATAGTTCGCTTTGCCTGTTTTGAAATTTGCATATATGAAATAATACTGTATGAACGCTATTGTTTTGACCTCTTTCATTCAACATGTCTGTGAAATTCGTTCTTTTTGTTGCAAATGACAGTCTTTCCTTTTTCATTGTTATATAGTTTCCCAGTATATAAATGTGCTGTAGTGTGTGTGAGAAATGTTTAACAACTGATTCTTAAGGGAGAAAGGAAAAAAAAAAAGCAAAAAAAAAGCTCTGATTTGAAGTCTTGCCACGATGTAAGCACTCCCATGATGGCTATTTTAAGCTGCCAAAATGATGTTGCTGAATCTAGAGTTGAGAAGAGGTGCATGGTAGTATGCCATTGTGTAGCATTTCCACCATATAGATACAATAGTTGTAAATGACCTCAAAAGCACAGATGAGAGTAGAATTTAGTCTCAGAATTAGCAAGTTATGAGCTTTGACCATAACCTTTGCTTGAAATATTGTTTATTTAGTTGTAAGCTTATATATTTTAATTTTTGATAATGGCTGAGTCTAGCAAGTTTGCAGAATTCCTGGAAATTTAACAATCATTTCTTACAAGCCCGTTTAAACCAGCACCAGTGTGAAACATTGTAATATGCTTCATTTTGTTTGTTCCTGTACTGTTGATGAATTTTGGGGTTAGTATTAATTTATGGCTATTATAAATCAAGCTGCTGTGAATATTGGTCATTTGGTGGCTCTAGCTATGCATTCCTGTTGGTTTCATGCTCAGGAGTGGAATTTCTGGGACTTTGGTTATATGCATTTAATCAGCTTTGGTAGGTAGTGCTGAAGAGTTTTCAAAAATGGTGTGTCAATATATACCCCCACCAGCAATGTATGAGTTGCTCAGCATCCTCACTGTTTTCTACTTTTAGCTACTCTGATGAGTTTGTAGTGGTGTCTTATTGTTGTTGATTTAATTTGCATTTCCCGACCTTTCCATAGGCTTGTGAGCCTCTGGGGAATTCTTTTGTTAAGTGCCTGTTGGAGTTGCTTGTCCAGTTAATTTTTTTATTACTTTGTAGAATTTCCTTATATATAAAATATGACTAATTTGTCATTTATATGTTTGCAAATATCTTCTGCTGCTTTCTGGCATTAGTTGTTCCCTCGATTAATGATGTCTTTTGAAAAACAGAAATTCTTAGGTTTAATGTAGTCCAATTTATTAATATTTTCCCTAATAGTGCTTTCTATGTTCTGTTTAGGAGATCTTTGCCCACATCCAAGGCAGATTTCTAGTTTTCTTCTGGAAGCTTTATTGTCTTTTCTTTCATGTTCAAATCTCAAAGCAATTAATTAGGAATACCCAGTCCACCTCTATTTCCCAAGCTGTGAATTCAGCACCATCTTTCTTTCAGTTTTCAATTCAGCATTGCTCAAGTGACCGCTATGGCTGGAGCCTGTGGTGAGGCGCATACAACAGCTGTAACAATAAGTAGCTTATGAAACTAGTGGGCCAAACAGACTTGTCCCAGATAATTATAATATGAGATTCTGCCTATGGACTTGGACTTTGGGTGGAATCCTGACAAGTGATTCCAGGTTCCTCACATTTACCTGGTGGCAAAGCCCCTGCTCTTGGGCTCTCCCTTGCTATTTGTCATTGTCACCACTGACCTTCTGTTGCTCCCAGACATTTATCTGGCCTTTTTTTTTTTTTTTTTGAGTTACGATTTTTCAAGTCTCATAAAAACGAGTTACATTAAACGAGATCTGAATGAGAGTGTGTTCTACTATACATTATGAGTTCTGTGAAGGTTTGTGTCACTAAATTATTTAGGTGCTAAATTTCTTTCTGCTTGGAAGACATTTAATCATCCTCTTTTAAATGATCAAACACCACTTTTAAAAGATCCAATTTCATTGTTTGGTCAGTCTGCTTTTTCTGATGCAGAAAGGCATTCTTAATTCATTTCTGCTACTATTTTAAAATTTTATCCCACCAGAAGATAATAATTCTCTCATATTCTTGATAGTTCTGTGATTAAAAATTAATTCATCACCCTCAAAGCCTAATGTCCAAGTTATTATCTTCACATTTTAGGTGATTTTAATAAAACCTCTGTCTGAATGTATTAAGCATTTAGTTGCTGATAAATGCTAAATATATATGTCCTCAGACTGAATACACTTGTATTTGTTTTTCATTGGGGATTTTATGGGCTTATAATTCATCTATTTAGGATTAATGACAAAAGATCTTTATTGCTTTGGAAATTCTAATAGCCATATTAGTGTTCGTCACCTCAATAATTTTCTCTTTCCCTGGATCTCACTATATTTATTTAAGGTTGGTATCTTTCCTACAGAAGACAGAGTGTGCTCTCATAGACTTCTTTGCTATCATTTCTTACTGTGCTTTTACCTTTAGGACTTTTGCCTAATATCTTAAAATAGTGACAAAATATAATGCCCTTCATTCATTTGTGGTTGTTCAGTCATTTCAGTAGCATTGAGAGCGTGATGCAAGTATGACTTCCTGGAAAGAAGTGTTTTGACCTTATTTTACTCTTTTCTTCCATAGCAATTCCCAAAAGACACAATCAATGAAGAGGTGATAGAGTTTTTGAGTCCTTACTTTGAAATGCCTGACTATAACATCGAAACTGCTAAACGCGTATGTGGAAATGTAGCTGGTCTTTGTTCCTGGACGAAAGCCATGGCTTCCTTCTTTTCTATAAACAAAGAGGTGCTGCCTCTGAAGGTAAGCCTCCTAGGCAGACCTGGGTGAAGGTGGCTGGGCGGAGTCTACAGGTCAACCGATCTTATCTTTTCACAGGAGCACGTGTGCCTGTGGCTTCTGGTGTTAGGGTACTCAGGTCCACGGGGAGAGGGAGCATTAGAAAGGCCAAGCACAGGATGTTTCTTTCTTCTTTGTAATCCTGCTCTAATCAGAACCGTATGAGCCTCTAAGCAGGGATGGCCTCTCTACAATGATGCTCACTACAAGTCCGTTGTGGGCTGCTCGATAGTTTTCCTCCACAATGCAAACTTGAAAAAACAACAACAACAACAAACAAAAACCAACCAACCAAACAAACAAACAAAAAACCACCGCAAACTGTAGCATAGAATCCTCTGCTGATATTTAAGATCTTTATCCAGAGAGTCCTATGAATGAGGTAGGGTCAAGACAGAAGAACATGCTGGAAGCTGGTCTTAGCTTGGCTTAAGGCATGACATATTCCTCCCTTTTCCATTTTTGTTTTGTCTCTCAGGAAAGAAACTGAATATCTGAATAGTTGTTATTTAATGTGACTTTTTAGACATGCTTTATATTTCCTTTGCATCATTGAATACTTAAGCTTCATTTTTGCATATTCCCCTACCATGAAAAGAGGCAGTCTTCAGCAAATGGAGAGGCCATGGAGAGTGTGTTTTTTGAAAATGAAATGCTGAAGTCTCAAAATCATATCTCATGGCTTGGTTGATTATTTTGTTTTTGTATGAGTCTCATCTTTCTTAATCATCAACTAGATTCTACTTATACTTGTAAACTACCCAGGAAACTTAATAATCATCATACAAGTAATCGAGAGTATCAGGAAGATAGGCATAGAGTTGAAAATGCTATTTTGTTTCTACTTGTTGTGATACCAAGACCATTTATTCAGCAATTGAGGCTCTTGAGGTCCTAGGACAACCTAAAGGGACAAAGAGTCATTTGAGTCCGAGAATTTCAGAGCAAATAATTGATGTCATGCTGTCTGACTCCGTGGGTATTGTGACTGTTGAAGACTTCAGCATAGATCAAAAATGGACAATCTGATATTGACTGAATTAGAACCAATATTTATATCAAGTGAAAAGTACAGGTCATTCTTCGCATACTTTTCCAGTGGGTAACCATGCATAGTGTCTTAAAGAGAACTACAATTAAGTTCATGATACATCGTTTTTTCTGTTATTATTGTTATTTTAAGTACATAGCTGAAATCTTTAAACATGGACATTCTGAACAAGGCTTGCGTAAGAACAATGAGATCTCTTCCCCTGTGTTCAATGCCATCCACATTTCAGCTTTCAGCTTGTCTCAAGACAATCTGGGTCCTACAGTAGGAAGGGAAGGGAACAGTATCAGAAATGGGAACCTTTTTATTTGCTCTTACAACCTGTGCTTTTCTTTCTGAGAAGTCTGTTCTCTTATATTCTTATAAGTATCTAGCATCTTGGACCACACAGCTTGTCAGGTTCCTCTTACGTCAGACAGAAAAATACATGCTGTTACACAGATCCATGTTTGCTGTGTAGGGAGGAGTAGAAGAGGAAGTGAGTACATATTGTCACCAGGTGGTTCTGTTGAATATATTAAGAAATTCAGACCTAAGCCTTTAGCTTCCCTTCTTCCTGGAGGGGCTTCACTTGCAATCCCCTGCTTCTTAAATGAGGAGAGGTCAAGGGCATTCTGTAAACTTCAGGTGGAATCTCTTAGACACTAATTAGTAATGGACACACTGAGGAGCTGCTGTCATCTTGCAATCCTTATAGTTGGGCTAAGTGACTTCTAGTAGTGAATATATTCAAACAAGTGTGAATTACAGCAATAGCAATTTAGATTCTATTCAAGTTCCTTATAATGAGATTTCTCCTGTAAAACTTCATGGAAATCAGTATAGGTACAAATAAAGAGAATGTTATAAAAAAGCAGAACTTAAATATTGTACATGGATAATAACAGTAACAACATCTACTGTTTATTGAACTCATGTGCTGGGGACTAGACTTGGGATTTTACATATGTTATCTTATTTAATCCTCACAAAAAGTCGTAGGAGTTAGTTTTTCA
This sequence comes from Rhinopithecus bieti, assembly GCF_001698545.2. NCBI lineage: Eukaryota > Metazoa > Chordata > Mammalia > Primates > Cercopithecidae > Rhinopithecus > Rhinopithecus bieti. Next base: position 1,192,862 of record NW_016810977.1, on the reverse strand, counting down.
ATATTTTAATGAAGAAACTGAAGCTCACCGGGTTTAAGCTACCTGCACAGAGTTCTACAACTCCTCAGTTGAGCAATTAATTGGGTTTGAAGGATTTTGATTAGCAATTGTTGACAGGTTCGTTTAATAAAAATTTTATTTATTTATTTGTGAGTAAAGTACTAGGAAATGTTCAAAATCTTTGGGTTTGCAATAGTTTGTCATTAGTAGGTGACTTTAATTTGTAAGTTGCTTGACATGGTGACCTTACTTTTTCCTTCCGTGTTGGAGCCATGGCAACAGTTGCAGCTTACTGCAGAGCTGAGGAAAAAATGTTCCGCCAGTCAGGTTCTTTTAAATTGTCACTTACAAGCAATGCTTTTGCCCATCACTGGATCTAGTCAATTATGGAACTCTTGAGGTTTTCCTTAAAGATTTATTCTGCCCAAATTTGGAAGCCTGAAGTGAGATAGGAAAATAATTTATTTCAAAAGTGNTGACTTTAATTTGTAAGTTGCTTGACATGGTGACCTTACTTTTTCCTTCCGTGTTGGAGCCATGGCAACAGTTGCAGCTTACTGCAGAGCTGAGGAAAAAATGTTCCGCCAGTCAGGTTCTTTTTAAATTGTCACTTACAAGCAATGCTTTTGCCCATCACTGGATCTAGTCAATTATGGAACTCTTGAGGTTTTCCTTAAAGATTTATTCTGCCCAAATTTGGAAGCCTGAAGTTTTGAGATAGGAAAATAATTTATTTCAAAAGTGTTTTAAAAATCATCTTTTCTCAAATGCTTCAGAAAGACTGTGCCTTCTAGTCATCCCATGAAAGTCAATATTAACATTTTGTAAATTTGAAAGGGGAAAATTCGGTTTCAAAAAATGATTTTAAAGGATCTAAATTTCTTAGGCATGAACTACTTTTTTACATCTCATCTTTTGCTAATATTGCTTTTGGTTAAGTCATTTGATTCTATCTTAATAGCTTCTTTAAAACAAACATTTTTAATTAGTCATAGCTCAGGGTATCAAATATGCTTTCCAGAAGGCAAGAAGTATATGAAAGCGAAAGGAACAATGTCAAGACCACCACGATACACAAAACCTAGATGTTTATAATCAGTAAATAATCATTCTCTATCCTTTATTATTCCTCAACAGTGATGAGTCCTGCTAGGCAGATAGTTCTAAATACTGTTTTTTCTACAGCTCTTAATATTAGCTTGTTTTATAATTTACCTATATATATTTAGTATTACAGTGTTCTGATCTAGGCAGACCATGACCCGTGGGCCAAATCTAGCCCACTACCTGTATTTGGATGGCTTGTGAAATAAGAATAGTTTTTACATGTTTAAATAGTTCTAAAATAAGTACATGAGCAATAGTTTTGATTTTGCCTCTTGGCCCAAAATATGTACTATCTGGCACTTTAAAGAAAATATTTGCTGACCTCCTTTCTAATGAACTGTAACTTTCTGCTTATACACATTTATGTCAAATTCACATTAAGATTTGTTCAGGACTTAATGTGATTTGAGAGGATTCTGGAGCTGGAACAAAGCAAAGGTATTAACACGCGGTGTAGTTGAGTTCTCAGACCCTGAAATGAGGGACTTTTTGAGATTGGCTGCCCATCTCTTCACTCTGTGCGTGTCCTCTGCAGGCTAACTTGGTGGTGCAAGAGAATCGCCATCTCCTGGCCATGCAGGATCTGCAGAAAGCCCAGGCGGAGTTGGATGACAAGCAGGCGGAACTCGACGTGGTGCAGGCTGAGTATGAACAGGCCATGACTGAAAAGCAGGTAACTGTCCTTTGTCATGGCAGGGACTGTCACACATCTCTACAGCTTCTCTCTCCAAGAGTTTGGGTTTTTGTGGGGATTCACTGAATTTATACATAATACATACATAGCACATAATGGACACCAAGGGTCTTTGGTGAGACGACAGGATGGTCAGTCGAGATGGCAGTCAGTGCTGGGACATAGCCATTCTGAGTTTCTTTATTAGTCGGGGATGGTAATAATGATAGCATCTTGTGTAGTAGCATTTTTGTTATGTTTTTCAAATCGTGTCCTCCCATGTTATCTCATTTAATCTTTGAAATAACTTGCAAAGTAGGCAGGGTGGATTTATTTATTTATTTATTATTTATTTCTTTATTGAGACAAGGTCTTGCTTTGTCGTCCAGGCTGGAGTGCAGTAGCATGATCGTGGGTCACTGCAGCCTTGAATTCCTGGCCTCAAATGATCCTTCCACCTCAGCCTCCAAAGTAGCTGGGACTACAGGCATTCACCACCATGCCTGGCTAATTTTTTGTAGAGACAAGTTTTCACCATGTTGCCCAGTCTGGTCTCAAACTCTTGGGCTTAAGCAATACACCTGCCTCGGCCTCCCAAATGTTGGAATTACAGGCATGAACCAAGGCAGCCTAGTGCCTTACCTATCTTTGTTCTCATTTTGGAGCATTCAAATCAAATGTCTAAAGAGATCACAGAGGAAAAGTACCTGAGTTTCTAAATAACCAGGATTTTGACCCTTTTTTTCTCTTAAATACATACTTTTTTTTTTTTTTTTTTTAAAGTGGTCTCCCTAGAGTACATAAGCTTTTGGCTTAATAAAATCTGTATCTGCCTCTGATAAATCCTGTATTTGGTGGATAATACCTTGATAATTTTATGAAATTCACCCCTACCTCTTCTCAGCCTTTACTTGGCAGAATTGAAATTCCTGCCTTGTTAGTTTTACAGGGGTCCCAATAAGAGTTTAGATAAACATTTCAGTTTCACTATCTGCAGAATGTATGGTATATTCTCTTAAAGATAAATCTTCTGCAAGCAAAGTAAAAGCTTTTGGAAGCTTTAAAGAAGTAGCACTTTTGAAAAATGTCTGTTCATGTCCTTTGCCCACTTTTTAATGAGATTTTTTTTTTATTGTGAATTTCTTTAAGTTCCTTATAGATCCTGGACATTAAGATTTTTTCAGATGCATATTTTGCAATAATTTTCTTCCATTCTATAGGTTCCCTCTTCACTCTGTTGATAGTTTCTTTTGCTGTGCAGAAGTTCTTTATTTTAATTAGATCCCATTTGTCAGTTTTCGCTTTTGTTGCAACAGACACTTTTCAAAAACAGACATACATGCGGCCAATAATCATATGAAAAAAAGCTCAATATCACTGATCACTAGAGAAATGCAAGTCAAAACTACGGTGAGTTACCATCTCACAGCAGTCAGAACGGCTACTATTAAAAAGTCAACAAACAATAGATGCTGGTGAGATTGTGGAGAAAAATAATGCTTATACACTGTTGGTCAGAGTTAAGTTAGTTCAACCATTCTGGAAGATAGTGTGACAATTCCTCAAAGACCCAAAAACAGAAATACCATTGATCCAGCAATCCCATTACTCGATATATACCCAAAGGAATATAAATTGTTCTGTTATAAAGCCAGATGTGTGAGTATGTTCATTGCTGTCCCGTTCACAATAGCAAATACATGGAATCAACTTAAATGTTCAACAGTGGTAGACTGGATAAAGAAAATGTGGTTCACGTACACCATGGAATACTACACAGCAATAAAAAAGAATGAGATTGTGTCCTTTCAGGAACATAGATGGAACTGGAGGCCATTATCCTTAGCAACTAACACAGGAACTGAGAAACCAAATACCATATATTTTCACTTATAAGTGGAATCTAAATGATGAGAATACATGGATGCATAGACAGGAACAACACACATTGGGGCTTATTGGAGGGTGGAGGGTGGGAGGAGGGGGAGAATCAGGAAAAATAACAAGTACTAGTCTTAATACCTGGGTGATGAAAAAATCTGCACAACACACCCCCACAACACAAGTTTACTTATAGGACAAACCTGTACAGGTACCCCTGAACTTAAAATGAAAATTAAATTATAAAAAAGAAGTAGCACTTATGTGGGTTTGTATACTTATGCCTCATAAAATTCACTTATGTATGGAAAACATTATAGCAGTTTGAAAGAATCTACTTTGGAAGGAGTGTTAATTTCTACCATTTTGGATGGTTATTTGTATCAGGAAGCTCTACTGAACACAGGGAAAATATTTTACCTTCTCATTTTATTATGTGTAAATTTTAACATTTTTACCTTAATTCATTCAGCAAGCTTTATTGTTTTGGAGCATCTTCTATTTGTTAGGTAAATAATCATGGGACCACAGAAGAACTGTAACATTATGGCTCTAACTCTAAAACTTGAATTTCAACAAATGTCAGCTTCCTTATTAAAAAAAAAAATCTGGACATTCCTACAACCAACTTCTGAACTTGATCTTCAGTCATTTTTGTTGCTCTTCTCCCTCCGTAGGACTGCATGAAAGTCCGGGGGTTTGTGGGCCTCCCAGAAGGCAGGAGAAGGGTTCCAATCTACAGTTCACCATGGCCCAGGCCTGCATGGCCCATTGAAGGAGAGTGTGTCCTGGCTACACCCCATGCAGAATCCAGTGCCTTTTCCTAGGGTTCAGCTTGCCTAGGCCTGCAGGAGAGCTGGTCACCTCTCTGGGACCTATGAGAGAGTGGGCCTGAGGATGGGGGTACTACTCAGGGAACCCAATAAGTCCCGTGTGCTCCCCTCAACAGGCTGGGAGGAACACACAGAACTTACGGTTTTCTTTCTCTTGCATTCTCAACATTTGCTCCTTTCTCTTCTCCCAAATTGTAATCCCCCAAAGAAGCCTGGGCTTCAGAAAACAAAAGCCAGAAAGGGAGAGGCCTGGTCATTTTCGGATTTGGCTGATGGAATTGGGATTGAAGAATTTAGCGAAAGCAAATCAATATTAAAATTATCTTACAAATAAAAAGTTTTTTTTTTCTAATAAACGATATAGGATTGTCCTTCCCAACTGGCACCTTCCTTCTTGAAGGAAGCAGACAGATGTGAGGGGCCATGGTTAGGGGATGTGCCTGTCTGATGGACTGTTAGTCTTTTTGCCTTAACTCTAGAGGAAGAAAATAGATTAGGACAAAGTGGAATAAATATCCTGCTTTTGAAAAACACTGTAATGTGTTATTATTACAAAAGCAATTCATGTCTCTATAGAAAATACAGGTAACCCTGGAGATAAACATTAATCATATTCTGTTATTATTCATATCATAATATACACCTTTCACATGCATTTTAAGCTCCATAACTGATAATTTAGGAATACCATTTTATAAATTGAATTTTTAACTTAATATATTGTGCTCTTCTTTCTTGGTCATAAAAATTTTTATAGGATTTTTTTGAAGGCTTCAGAGTATTCTTATGGATACACTATAATTTATTTAAATAATCCTCTATTGTTAGACATTTAGCATGTATATATATATTTGAACACCCAATGACTTGGCATGTAGCTAAACCTTTGTCCATACCCATTTTATTTCATAAGTTTAGATTTTTACAAGTAGAATAAGCAATTGTTGCTTAAACACTAAGAAACAGAGCTATTTGTTTTTTGCTTTTTGTGTTTTTTTGAGACAGAGTCTCACTATGTTGCCAAGGCTGGATTTGAGCGGCATGATTTTGGCTCATTGCAATCTCCACCTCCTGGGTTCAAGTGATTCTCCTGCCTCAGCCTCCCAAGTATGTGGGATTACAAGTGCCTGCCACCACGCCTGTCTAATTTTTGTATTTTTAGTAGAGACGGGGTTTCACCATGTTGGTCAGGCTGGTCTTGAACTCCTGATCTCAAGTGATCCGCCCACTTCATGGCCTCCCAAAGTCCTGGGATTACAGGCGTCAGCCACTGGAGCCATTTGTTTTTAAGAACTAAGCACTGGCCAGGTGTGGTGGCTCATGCCTGTAATCCCAGCACTTTGGGAGGCTGAGGTGGGTGGATCACCTGAGGTTGGAAGTTTGAGACCAGCCGGACCAACACGGAGAAATCCCATCTCTACTAAAAGTACAAAATTAATGGGGCATGGTGGCACATGCCTATAATCCCAGCTACTTGGGAGGCTGAGGCAGGAGAATTGCTTGAACCCGGGAGGCAGAGGTTGCAGTGAGCTGAGATCGCACCATTGGAGTCCAGCTGGGGTAACAAGAGCGAAACTCCATCCAGCCAAGTTCCATGAGCAGGGGATAAGAGAGAGGACAGGGCAAAGGAGAGAGGACTGGGCTGACAGACACATGGAAATAGAATGTCATGCTTCTTGTGAAGTAATGGCTCACATGCCTCAGGAAGGCAGATAGTATGGCATGTTCTACAGTTATATTTTTGAGCCAGAGGCTGTCTTTATTTCAGTAAAAGTTTTCTTGTGATTATGACTTTTGTTAGACGTTACTCGAAGACGCAGAGCGATGCAGACACAAGATGCAGACAGCTTCCACACTCATCAGTGGCTTGGCAGGCGAAAAAGAAAGATGGACACAGCAAAGCCAAGAGTTTGCTGCACAAACTAAAAGACTCGTAGGTGTGTAAATTGCTTTATTAATGAGATTGTGTGTTGACTGTGATAGGGAATTAGACAGCTTATACTTTAGACGGCTTATACTTTAATCAAAATAAAAAAACAACGCTTGATTATTTCAAATTCCTGTGTGTGTGTGTGTGTGTGTGTGTGTGTGTGTGTGTGTGTGTGTTTCTCCAGCTATTTCAGAGAAAGAGACATTGGTCTGGCATCTGTGCTGTCCTTATTAGATGTGTTAACTATCTTTATACCTTTTATTATCAGGTCACTTTAGAATTCTGTGAGTACATGGGTATATTGATCAAGGTCACATTTAATGAAGGCTCTGTCTTAGGAGGTTTGATTCTCTTAAACTTAGAGGCCATCTTTTCACTTCTAATGAGAGTAAAAATCATCCAGTGCTTGACTGCTAGCAGGTATCACTTGGTAGGCCACTTGGACCCTGTTGACTAATAAACCAGACTACTGCTTATTCACTGGCACAGCCACACGTGCTTCCAGTTTGATTTGTGGAATTTAGTTTAAAAGAATTATTGTCTGCTAAATTTTTTCATTTTTAATATGCTGTACAATTACAAGGATGAACCTAAAGTATTTCAGTGGTGTTTGTTTTCTGTTTTAGGGGATGTACTGTTGGCTACAGCTTTTCTGTCTTATTCTGGTCCATTTAACCAAGAGTTTCGTGATCTTCTGTTAAATGACTGGCGGAAGGAAATGAAAGCCCGGAAAATTCCATTTGGAAAGAACCTAAATCTCAGTGAGATGTTGATTGATGCTCCTACTATTAGTGAATGGAACCTCCAAGGTCTGCCAAATGATGACCTGTCCATTCAAAATGGAATTATTGTCACGAAGGCATCTCGTTACCCTTTGTTAATTGATCCACAGACTCAAGGCAAGATCTGGATTAAAAATAAAGAAAGCCAAAATGAACTCCAGGTAATTTGTGTTTTAGTATGTTTATGTTACCGGTTAAGTTTTATTGCCTCAGATAAACAAAAATCCAAGAGGAAAGAAATATTCAAAAACATTAGAGATGTTTTGTAATCCTAGGTAGAGCAGTAGCAGATGCAAGCTTAAATCTAATATGAAAATATTTTCTAAAACTTTCATTATTTGCATATGTGTTAATCTCTACCAATGCCATCTTTCAGTGGTTTCAGACTATTCTGTCAGGGTCCAGGGGTCTCTTTGATGAGTAGAGAATGGCAGAGCTGTATCACGCAAAGTGTGCAGCATTTTGCATGAATACTTCCTAATTATCACATTATTATTTGTCACAAAAGTGGTAGTGGTGAAGAAAAAACATTGCTACCACACAGAACCTTTACATGCTTCCCAATAAAACAAAATGATGGTTTGCTAAACAACAATGGAAACAATTAAACTTCTTTACAATTTCACCAAGTGTGGGTTTCAAAACCAAGGGTCTCTAAAATCTATGTAAAAGGTGAATGCCCCTTATCCTAAATATTTGGGATCAGAAGTGTTCCAGATTTTAGATTTTGGAATATTTACATGTACATAATGGGATAACCTGAGGATGGGACTCAAGTCAGAGCACGAAATTCATTTATGTTTCTTATACACCTTATTCATATACTTGAAGGCAATTTTATAGAATATTTAAAACAATTTTATGCATGAAACAAAGTTTATGTACATTCAACCATCAGAAAGCACAGAAGTCAGGTGTGGAATTTTCCACTGTGGCATCATGTGGACTCTCAACAAGTTTTGTATTTTGGGACATTTTGGATGCTCAATTTGTATTTGCCTCTTGCAGTAGAATGCTTTAGGCTTCATTTGAAAACAGTTATCCCTGTGCTTGCTTCATAATAATGTCTATCAATAGCAACCTTGAACCTTGTGATCCTGTTCCTAGATCACGTCTTTAAATCACAAGTACTTCAGAAACCACCTGGAAGACAGCCTTTCTCTTGGAAGGCCCTTGCTTATTGAAGATGTTGGAGAGGAACTAGATCCAGCACTAGATAATGTTTTGGAAAGAAACTTCATTAAAACTGGGTCTACCTTTAAGGTATGACTAAACGTATGGATGACAATGTGCAGAACAGTTACCATGAGGCCAGGTCAATGTGACACAGATAGAATTCTCTTAATAGGCAGCAACTTAAATTTGAGTCCATGGGAAAGGTTTGTTTTTCTCTTCTACACTTCTTGACTTTGGATTAAAATATCCAAGAGCAATCGTTTTAGGAATATTGACTTCACTTTTGTAGTATGTGAAAGGGTCTGACTGCCTCTTGATGTTGATAGTTTTGAAACTTCTCCATTCCCCTCTCCCCTTCTGCCCCACTCACATCTGGGCAAGCTGATAAAACCTGGGTGCCCCCTCTTTTGGCACAAGTTGAAAATTCAAACCATGCAACCCCCTGTCCATACCTATGTATGGGAACCCTCAGCCCAGCTCTACCCCCTAAACACCATAAAGCCCTAGAGCAGCTGCCCCTCCCTGCTCTGTCAAGCCAGTTTTTGGGACCTGTTTGGGAACCTGCTCTGATCTCTCCCACAATCTCATCATGTGAGTAATAAGCCTTTTTATACTCTTTTGATACATGTGTAGCATCATCGGTCTCAACCTCTGAACTGAACTTTGGGTAAGGGATCCATCTCACTCCTACAATGGGATCACAATTTTGGTGTTAAATTCTATATTCAGTCTTCCTTCCATCCTTCTTTGCTTCCTTCCTTTCCTCCTCGTTGTCTGAAGCTGTGCAGATGCCTCATGACCATTTCTTTTTTAGTATACAAATGATCTCCAGTTATGTCATTATTTAAAACAATACTTGATCTGATACAAAAAAGACATAGTAAGGTATAGCTCTATTTTATTACTTTTAAATTTCTTTTTATAAAAAAGGTGAAAGTTGGTGACAAGGAAGTAGATGTGTTGGATGGCTTTAGACTCTACATTACCACCAAACTGCCTAACCCAGCCTACACCCCTGAGATAAGTGCCCGTACCTCCATCATTGACTTCACTGTCACCATGAAAGGTCTAGAAGATCAGTTACTCGGAAGGGTCATTCTCACAGAGAAGCAGGTGAGTGAGGTGTGGCTGCCTCCCATTCTGCGTTGCTTTAATGTCATATTTCATTGACAAAATTAAGATAATAACAGTTGTAACAGGACCGAGTTTCTCCCCTTTTATTCCCTGTGTTTTTTTCCCATTCATCTCCAAGTATCTTCTTTTTTTCCTGAAGGAAATTATTAACCAATCATCTACCCGTATGTTTCACATATGTCTCATAAATTACATATATCATCGATTGCCTTTATACAGGCTGATGGTGAAACTACGAGGAATCAGTCTCATCTTCAGCATCATTATTCTGGTCTTATATTGCTTGATTTTTCTGAAAGGTGTGTTCTGTTTTACTAACCTGTTGACTTTTAATTTTCTGGTACACATCTAGGTTTTTCTTTCATATTCATTATTATGCTTTTAGAATATAAAATTAAGACTTTGTACTCATAACAAACAACATTGCCAGTTCTCATCTGTGATCTAAGAGAGCCCTGTAGTATGTCCTGACAGGGTCTGATGTGAGAAGACAGAAGTTTGTGACACTTGAGTTTCACTCTGTAAGTTTTGAAGGCTACTTACGTAACTATGCTAATGAAACATAACTCCATATCTGCCCTCTTTACTTCTGTTTTATGGGATAACTTAATGCTCAATGAAAAAAGGCCACACATTTGTAAACTTCCTTCTTTTGAGTGAGCATTTTCTCTAGGGAACATGTGAGGCTTCAGCAAAGAACCGTGGAAGATTTTAATGGGAATGTTATGGTGAAACTGCATGAACTCTTAATGTTGCTATTGATTTACTCCTGAGTTCAATAATAATGAGGAGTTTAGTTAACTTAGTGACACCTTCTGTACTGACCTGAAGATTATTTATGTTAATACAGTCAGCAAAGTCTTTGGGATCTGTCCTTCCCCTTCTCTGTACCTTTTCTGTGTGTTGTACGGTGCTTGCCCTTCTGAGCCTACCACGTGTCTATCTCTTTCTCCTCAACTTCCTCTCCTTCTCTCTCCCTTCCCTTTTCCTGAACATTATTGTTAATTTATAGCACATGAATCACAGGGTCATAAAGTTGGAAGCTGTGTTAGGAGCATTTAATCCAGCTTCATAAATTCACATGATTGAGTGATCTCAGAATGGCAGATACTGATTCTGATTCCTGCTGTTGCTGTTGTGGTAATGACAGCCTTCAAAATATGTACTTGCTTAGTTTTTGAGTCCCGAGTTAAATCTCAATAGAGGTGGTGGAGGAAATTTAGCGTTGTCATGTAATTACTTCAGGCAGGACTGGGATTCTTGAGCAATAGCATGTGACCTTGAGCAAGTGGGAGTTCCTGAGGGTCATTTGGGCCACCTCTGTCACTGGTATTTGAGACTGTCCTTCCACCTGTAGCCTTGGCTTCGTGGAGATAAGAGGCCCTATGGCAGTTTGAATAATATTCTTGTCCTTGGTTTTCTTATGTTCAACTGAATGAATACAGTCTCCTTGGAACAAATAATTGGATCTGACAGACTTGGATTGCAGCAAAACACAACAACAGCAACAGCAACAGCAACAACAACAACAACAAAAATAAACCCATCCCTGGGCCTTAATTCCTGTAGCAGAGGTTTAAGATGAAATAAGGAGCTTGTTAAGCTCATTTGAAAACACTTGGAGCAACCCTGAAAACCCAGTATGGATGCAGGACCAGGCTGTTTCTTACTTCTTAGGAAAATTGAGTGTCTTGAGAAAATTACTCCTTTAATATCATCTCATTATCAGAATCTGTTCTGGGCTCACAGTAAATAATTCTTACAAAATGATCAGCCAGAATAATGTGACACTCATTTTTTTCTTGCATAATTATAGACACTCGTTTTCTTTTATAATGTGAACAACATTATAACACCTAACCTTTATTTATTTTGTTCCCAAAATGAGGTCTTGTGATAGAAGAAGTGAACTGCTGAGCTTAATTCTGATGAATTTTCAGCAGTATGCTTATTCTAAGGGGCTTTTATTTTGCAGCTTCTTCACTTCCCAGCATATGCCTGAATCTGCTAACACTGCTGGACCCTCTCAATCTGGGTGGTGCAAATGGGTCTGAGTTGATCCCTGCTGCTTTTGGGTCATTTCCTATAGCCTAGTTACTCTATTGAAAAGAGTCTTATGTCTGTGCCTTATGAACACAGATATATCGGTGTTTTAAAGTCCAAATTATTCCTTTGACTTCAGTGACAATGCATTCTCTCTGACTATAATCTCACTTCTTGGGTGATTATAAATATAAAATATCAATTTGAAATTTTATTGGTTTAAGGAGGTCTGTTGATGCTAGGAAGATTACACACAGGAAGGGATAGGAGATCCCACACAGAATAGGAAGTTGATGTTGGAAACCATCTGAGGAATGTGGGGCTGAAACAAAGGCTGAGTCTCTTCAGTGGGGATGAGTCATGACTTCTTAGGTTTGTTGGTTCTTCTTGTGAAAGGAGGCTCTGAATGGGAATTTTTCATGCAACGGAAAGACACATCTTTGACTCCAAAAATTAATCAGTTGTTCTGTGTCCTGAGGATACAGGGTCAATGAGGGACCTTATTATCACACGTAATCGGGTCTCATGAATGCTCAGTTGTATACCTGCTAGACCTTCAGGTTTGTTTGCTTCAGAAATGCATTAGAGCATCTGAATGCAAGGAAGCATGAATTTCAACAAAGTTTATATTCTTGTGCTTCAAGACAGTCATTTTAAATGCATGTGCTGTTCACATTCACATCAAGGCTATATCCAGTTGTTTATCTGATGTACCTGTGAGTAGATTTGGACATTCTCCTGCTGTTACCAGAAGGTGATGTATCTAGACCATTTTGAACAGGCAGGAAACCAGTAGGTCTACAACAACCTTCCTTTATAGAAAGCACATGTCTTAGACTCACTCTCACTTGGATCATAGAGAATAAAACAGAAACTTTAAAAAAATCTATGTTCCATTGGGAGAAAAATGCCAGTGTTGATCAACAGCTCCTACTGGTCCCACAATACAAGGCCTCAGGGATCATCGTTGTTCAGAATTCTGGATGAGCAAACAAGTGTGTGATTTCCTTTTGAGGTACAAGTTCCTGAACTTGGTGAAAGTGACATGGGAAGTAGTTTGAGAAGGACATTAAATAGACATCATTATCACCAGCTCACTGTTGGTGGAGGAAAAAGAAATCTCTTTCTGAGTTCTCTTGTTTAATCTTTCTATTTTAATTACTAGTGTAAAGTACAAAAGAGAAATAGTATTTGGTAATGGAGCCTGAGTTATACCTTTAAGAATGAGAACTCTGGCTGCCATTTGTCTTTTACTGATTTCAAAACTTTGGTTATAAATGCAGTTTATGTACACAAATAAGTTTAGTTTTCATTTGCTTCTTTAAGCTACTTACAGTAAAAAATCATTTAATTAACAAATGCCGTGTTCACGAAATTTTACCAAACTATCCTGTACATGTAAATTTTTATTTTATTTTTAATTGATATATAGTAATTGTACATGTTTATGGGGTACATAGTGGTATTTCCATAGTATAATATATAGTGATCAGATTGGGGTAATTAGCATATCCATCATCTCAAACATTGATCGTTTCTCTATGTTGGGGACATTCAGTATTCTCCTTTGAACTATTAGAAATTATGTAATATAATCATTAAGTGCAGTCATCCTGTAATGCTATAAGACACTGTAACTTATTCGTCTTATCTAGCTGTAATTTTGTATCTTAACAAATCTCTCCCTCTCTCACCCTTTCCCCTACCCTTCCCAGCCTCTAGTATCCTCTGTTCTGCTTTTCACTTCTATGAGATCAACATTTTTTTTTTTTAGCTTACACATGTGAGTGAGAATATGTAGTGTTTTACTTTCTGTTCCTAACTTATTTCACTTAGCATAATGACCTCCAGTTCCATCCATGGTGCTGTGAATGACAGGATTTTATTCTTTTTTATTGCTGAATAGTATTCCATTGTGTACGTATACCACATTTCCTTCACCCGTTTGTCTGTTATTGGGCACCTAGGTTAATTCCATATCTTGTCAATTGTGGATAGCGCTGCAGTAAACATGAGGGTGCAGACATGTGTTCAATACACTGATTTCCTTTCCTTTGTGTAAATGCCCAGTAGTGGGATTGCTGGATCATGTGGTAGTTCTATTTGTTTCAATGTGTGTGTCCGTGTGTGTGGTTTTTTGAGGGACTTCCATACTGTTCTCCATAATGGTTGTACTAGTTTACTTTCCCACCCACAGTGTTTAACAGTTTTCTTTTCTCTGCATCCTCACTAGGGTTTGTTATTTTTTGACTTTTTGATAATAGCCAACCTAGCTGGGGTGAGATGATATGTCATTTTGGTTTTGATTTGCATTTCCCCAATGATTAGTGATGTTGAGAATTTTTTCATATATTTCTTGGCCATTTTTATGCCTTTTGAGACATGTCTGTTCAGATAATTTACATATTTTTTAATCGACTTTTTTTCTGTTGAGATGTTTGAGTTCCTTGTATGCTCTGGATATTAATCCCCTCTTGGATAAATAGCGTGTAACTATTTGTTTCCATTTTGTAAGTTATCTTTTCACTCTGTTGATTGTTTCCTTTGCTGTGCAGAAGTTTTTGATATAACCCCATTTGTTTATTTTGGCTTTTGTTGCCTGTACTTTTGAGGTCTTATTCATAGACTCTTTTCCCAGACCAGTGTCCTGAAGCATTTCCTTTATGTTTTCTTCTAGTAGTTTTATAGTTTCAAGTCTTACTTTTAGATCTTTGATCTATTTCGTACTTTTAAAATTCCCTTTGGAATATGTCACCGTTTACATAAGAATTTTACATTGTAGCCTTAGAATTTATATAGAATACTTAGTGCAAATCTTTACTGTTCTATCTATCTATCTATCTATCTATCTATCTATCTATCTATCTATTATCTATCTATCTGCCTGCTGAAAGATAATCCTTTTGGTGGGAAAGAGATTTACGGATAAAATTATTTTGATTAACTTTGCCTCATCATATTAATCTGAAAGAGTCTTATCTTCTTATGAATTGGTGGAATGAAAGTAATCATTTAATACAAATATGTTTAAATCAGCCATATAGATGAAAATATGCCTATAACCATATCCCTAAGTAGGTTTTCAATCTTTTAACGTTGAACGAAAAACAAGCAACGATTGTTCTATTTTTTTTTTTTTTTCCTCAGGTAACCTTTCTTTTGCCAATAACTTTCTAGTGCCCAAGTATTTGGCCACTTGTTTCTATTTAATATACAGATTGTTTTTGGGATTCCAAATAGTACTTTAAATTATATTATTTACTTAATACATTTTTTTTTTCATCCATTTCAAACTTTGGGGAAATGTACTTCTTAGCTTTATTTTAATCCTTTGGGAATATAGGCAATTATTTTAATCGACAAATTTGTTAACAATGATATTAAATTGACCACAGCCGTCTTAATAATGTTCAATCTTTTTAGTTACTATTTTTTTTATCAAGAATTGAATGGTTTGCCACTCATCGTATACATCATTACTATGTTTATTTTATTAATATTTGTTTCATAAGCAACATGGAGGCATGATTTTAACCTCAATTCCATAGTTCTCAAGTAGAAATAAGATTAGAAAAGTAGATTGTGACAGGTTTTGCCAACTATGTTGAGAATTTTGGACCTTTCAAAATAGGTAAGGGAGATCTCCTGAGTGACTATGAGTGGAAAAGCGTCAGCAGGAAGACCAGCTTTGTTAGAGTAGTCTATGAATGACAAGTAAATTCTCAAGTAGGGCAGTGGTTATGTGATTGAAAACATGGGCAGAAGATAAAGGTTTGTGTGCAGGAAGAATTGATAAGACCTGGTGCTGCTTTTGAGTTTGACAGTCCATGCTCTCATTCCCAGTTGACATGAAAGCATTCGTCCCTAGCATTCTAAGTTCTCCTTATCCCTTTTCAGCTACTTTATTATACACTTTCATGATAATATGTGAAATGCAAAATATCATTTATCGTTTACTTTGTGCCACATTTCGACTTGATTTTCAAACTACTTATTTTACAATAAGCATTATCATGCTTCTGAAAAGTTGGCCAGAAATGAATCAAGGGAGAAGATGGAAGGGAAGAGACATTTTGAGCAGTTATCATAATCTAACCACTGCCTTAGCTGCATTACTGGCTATATCTTCACCATCATCCTATGAGCAGTTTTTACATACATTTTGTGGATGAAAATACTGAGGCCTGCAGAGTTTTAAAACATGACAAATGTCATGTAGATGATGGGTTTTGAGAGCTACAATTCAAACATATGTCTTCCTGATGTCAAAACCTCAGTCTTTCTACTGCTTTACATTTCTTCCCTTACCTGTCTTCAGGTGAAGACCTTTAAATGCTCACCTTTAGGAACTCAGAAATGATAGTGATAGTGTGTGAAATTTATAAATATGGCAATAAAAATTGTTTGAATTTTCATTATCACTTTTATTTCCTAGTACAACAATAATGTGAAGGCTTTTATTATAACTGCTTATGGAAATGAATTTTATAGCAGCCATTAAATGTCACTTGTTTGTACTCATTTCTACGTTTTCTGAAATTTGAAATTCTCATCTCGTGAATCAATGAATTGAAATAACCACTAAGGGAGCTTTCATATGTAACCAGATAACAGATGGAAACAAAGATGGTAAGAGCAGGTTTTG
This sequence comes from Rhinopithecus bieti, assembly GCF_001698545.2. Classification (NCBI taxonomy): domain Eukaryota; kingdom Metazoa; phylum Chordata; class Mammalia; order Primates; family Cercopithecidae; genus Rhinopithecus; species Rhinopithecus bieti. The sequence goes on along the minus strand of NW_016810977.1, from coordinate 1,176,658 downwards.
CTTGAGTTGCTACATCTTCAAGAGTTAAGAATCGATACAAATCCTGAACTTTTGTTTTGCTTAAAGAGGGAATTCTTCCTTTCCTCGACTGGCCCCAGACCTGATTCACTGTGCTCAGAGTGTGAGTTGAGAGTCTGGTGGGGTCTTACCAACTAAAACCATTCAGTCAATGGTGATTAACTGGCTGAAACATAAAGCAGAGGCCACTGGTCTTTGCTGTTTGCCTTCATGCAGTTTTGTTAGCACATCCTTTATTTTTAACGTCATGGTTTTCAGAGAGTGAGCATTTCCACATCTGTATTTCTGGCACAAAGACTAGACTTTCCGGTTCACTGTGTGTTTCAGTTTATCAATTTGAAAACAGATGCAACATTTGGTCATTCAATTTGCAGTGTTAATTGAGTGCCTACCATGTACCAGGCTTTGTTTCTCTGACTGGAGAATTTATCAATGAACAAAATAGACTCGAAGACCAAACTATCCCTGGAGCATAACATATAATTTATGTATTATGTTAGAAGGTGGTAAATGCCATAAAAAGTACAGACATTGGTGAGCAGGAGAGCTGGAGAGTCAGCTGGTGGGCTAGCATTTTAAAGAGGGTGGTCACGATGAGGCTCACTGAGAATGTGACATTTGAGGAAGACTTGAATAAGGGAAGAGAGTGAGTTATTTGGAAGAACAGACTTGACAGAGCAGCAGCCAATGCAGAGGCCCTGAGGCAAGAGAGTTCTTTATGGGTTTGAGACAGTAAGTCTCAAAGTGTGTTTCCTGGAATAGCAGCACCACATCACATGGGATTAGAAGTGCAAATTCCCAGATGCTGTTCCAAGCCTATAGCACAAGCCTTCCAGGTGATCCTCATGCACTGAAATTTGAAAACCACTGATGTAGGAAATAGCAAGTGTGGCTGGAGCAAAGTGAAAAGTGGGAGAAAAGTAGGAAATGAGGTCCCAGCAGTAATGAAAGAGGGGGCAGCTTGGTAGAGCCTTATAAGCCTTGGTAAGGTCTTTACCTTTCATCCTGAGTGGAAAGATTGGCCATTGGAGGGTTTTGAGAGAGGAAGTATGTTTTAGTAGCATCATTGTGACTGCTGGGCTGGAAGTAGACCGGCGGGTAAGGCCAGGGGTAGGGAGACCTGTTTAGACCTCCTAATTTAGAGGGGAGGTGACGATGATAGTTTAAACCAGTGTGGTGATAGTGGAGGGAGTGAGAAATAATTAGATTCTGAATCTCATTTTGAGGTGGAGATGATAGAACTTGCCAATGAATTTGTTGTTGAATTTGAGGAAAAGAAAATGACCAAGCAGGGTTCAAAAGTTTTGGCCAGAGCATCTGGAAGAATAGTGTTGCCATTTGCCAGGCTGTGGAAGGCTGAGGTGGAACAGGTTTCAAGGGAGGATCAGACGTTTTGTTTTGCTGATGGTGCTAAGTAGGAGATGTCTCTTAGATGTCCAAATGAAGATGTTGAAAGGAGATATGATCTGAAACTGAGATATAAACTTGGGAGTTATCAACATAGCAACAGAGTTTAAAACAAGATGTAATTCATGGAGTAGTATAGGGATAAGTTTCTTGTAAGTATAAACGAAGTACCAAAAATGAATACTTGGAAGAGCCACTAAAGGCAAGAACTTGCATAATGGTTAACAGTGACAGTTTGGGCTAGGTCTGGCCTCTCCTTTCCCTCCATGTTTGTGTGCACACTGGATCATAACAAAGGTAAATTGTGTAATTAATCATGTAATCAGTGAGTAGTCCATTATGTTTTATATGCTTTCATATGATTCATCACTGCATCACTTTAGATTTCCGGCTCTCTCAATAGGGAGTAGAATCTATAAAACCTACTGTATTAGTCCATTCTGTCACTGCTATGAAGAAATACCCGACTGGGTAATTTATAAAGGAAAGAGGTTTTATTGACTCACAGTTCTGCATGGCTGGGGAGGCCTCAGGAAACTTACAATCATGGTGAAAGGTAAAGGAGAAGCAGGCACCTTCTTCACAGGGTGGCAGGACAGAGTGAGTGCAAGCAAGGGAAGTGCCAGATGCTTATTAAACCATCAGATCTTGTGAGAACTCACACACTGTTACGAGAACAGTGTGGGGGAAACCGCCCCCATGACCCCATTACCTCTATCTGTTCCCACCCTTGATACATGGGGATTATGGGGGTTCCAATTCAAGGTGAGATTTGAGTGGGGACACAGAGCCAAACCATATCATCTACTGAGTCATATCCAGAGTACCCAATTGAGAATATACATTTCTGAAGCTGATCTAGAGATTTGAGCTTGGTACCATACATTCAGGTAGCTGCTGTGAGTCTAGTCGAACTGTCAAACATGCTCTCCTGTGATTTTGCTGTTTGTCACCTGCACTTAACCCTAGTTTCCCCATATTTTACTTATAATGAATTGTACATTATAAATGCAGTTAAATGTGGGTAAATTGTCAATGAACTCCATATCCAGGAAGCTCTTCAGATAAACTCTCTTAATACGTAAGTTTCATTTTAAATTTGTAAATATAATTTATTTATTGTTCTTTCCATTTTAGATTCTTTTCTTTAGCGTCACAGATAGAGTCTCTCATATAGCAAGTTGATATCCATGTACAGTTTGACTTGGTGCCAGAAGCATATTTCTCTTTTGTCCCCCTACCTTTGGGCTTCCTCGTCCTGTGGCTTGCTTGGTGTCACATGTATTTCTGCTTCCCCCACCCTTGCCACCAGCTCCATCTTTTCTTTCCTTCTCTTTCTCTATCTCTCCCTCTCCAAGCTGCCAAGAGGAAGAAATGGCCAATAAGGATAATAGTCTTCCAAGGCTTCACTCTCCCAGCTGTCTGCACATCTCCCTCAGAAAAGATGCAAAACTTTTCTGCTCTTGGAGACAACAGCAGGCCAAGAAGACTTTTTAATTTAAATGTGCTCGCAGTTGCAGTTCAAGTTGCTTGCCTAAGATTTCGGAGAGTAGTTTTTCACAGACTTGTATACTTTTTCAGTTAGCAAGTTTGAAATGACACATTTAAACAATAATGGAACCCTCTTAAGAAAGTAGACAGAAGTAAACCTATATAATCAGAGATATATATCTTTGTTTTCAAATATATGTCCCCTTCAAAAGAAGATTATATGCATAATGTTAAATATAATCACAGCAATCACTTGAAACTGATTTGACTGTAGAAAATAAATGGGTGATTAGAAGGATGCTGGTAGTATTTTTTGCCGGTTTCATGTTGCTTGGCACCTATTCTTCCTTCCTCTGTTACTTCTCCTCTACATTTTAAAAAAAATTTATTTTTAATTCTATTTTATGTTAGATAGAGTCTCACTCTTTCTTCCAGGCTGGAGTGCAGTGGCGTGATCTCAGCTCACTGCAACCTCCGCCTCCCTGGTTCAAGGGATTCTCCTGCTTCAGCTTCCCAAGCAGCTGGGACTACAGGCATGAGCTACCACGCCCAGCTAATTTTTTTGTATTTTAGTAGACAGGGTTTCACCATGTTGGCCAGGCTGGTCTCAAACTCCTGACCTCAAATGATTCGCCTGCCTCCACCTCCTAAAGTGCTGGGACTACAGGTATGCGCCGCCATGCCCAGCTATTTTTTTTTTTTTTTTTTTTTTTTTTTTTTTT
>NW_016810977.1:1165365-1172662 GCF_001698545.2 Rhinopithecus bieti | reverse complement strand
TTTTTTGTATTTTAGTAGAGACGAGGTTTTACCATGTTGGCCAGGCTGGTCTCAAACTTTCGACTTCAAATGATCCGCCCGCCTCTGCCTCCCAAAGTGCTGGGATTACAGGTGTGAGCCACTGTGCCCAGCACTTCTCCTTTTTTGATATCCATATTTCCTGCAGTTGATTATGATAAATACAGTACAGGAACTTGAAAGCAGCCATGTAGTTAATGTCTTAAGGAATACTCAACAGGAGTTGTTAATTGAGGTAGAAAATATATTTGTGCAAACTAATAGGAATTGGAGAAAGAAAGAACTCATCTGATGGAAGATGTAACTGCAAACAAAAGAAGAATGAAGGAACTAGAAGATAACTTGCTTTACCGCCTGACAAGTACCCAGGGGTCCCTGGTAGAAGACGAGAGTCTCATTGTTGTGCTGAGTAACACAAAAAGGACAGCCGAAGAGGTGACACAGAAGCTAGAAATTTCTGCTGAGACAGAAGTTCAAATTAACTCAGCCCGGGAGGAATACAGACCTGGTGAGTTTGGTAATGAAAGACAAATGTCACAGGAAAATGAAATGAGAGAGGAACGAGAATTAGAGAAATGGAAGGATGTGAGGGAGTTATACAAATGATTATGCAAAGTGGAGGTGTTTTGTGGAATTTCTGTTGGGAAATATTCAGTAAAATGGGGTCAAAATTTTATAATGGTATCCATTTTCTGAGTTCTTGTCATTCATGTTAGTAAATCCTTTAAGATTCTCATGAACTTATTTTGATGTTAGAAAGTAAAGAAGGAGAATTTTTAAAAATCTGATGACTGCAAATTAGTGAAATCTGAGGAATTAGTGCCCAGTTGTTTGTTGTTTGGTAACACTATGTTGGTATTTTGTTTATAGTTTTTGTATTAGGAAGGTAGTTCTGTGGTCTCATGGGAGATTTTTATCCTCAGCCACCAATTTGCAAATTGGCCTTGTAGAAGAAAAACCTGCTAAATAATTCAGTTGGATTGGCTTTCTTTTAGTATTTTATTATTCCTTTTAACAAATAATCAGCCAGACGCGGTGGCTCATGCCTGTAATCCGAGCACTTTGGGAGGCTGATGTGGGCTGATCACCTGAGGTCAGGAGTTTGAGACAAGCCTGGCCAACAAAGCAAGATCATCCTGGATAACATGGCAAAACCCTGTCTCTACTGAAAATACAAAAAAAAAAAAAAAAAAAAATTAGCCAGGCATGATGGTGGGTGCCTGTAATCCCAGCTACTCAAGGCTACTGCACTTGAACCCGGGAGGCGGAGGTTGCAGTGAGCCGAGATCGCGCCATTGCATCCTGGGGACAAGAAGGAAACTCCGTATCAATAATAATAATAATAATAATTAAACTGTCATTTACTGATAGGCAGAGGCATCATCTTTGCAGTGGGTCGTTTTGCAGACTTGAAGCCCAGGTTAGGCATGGCTTCTTGCTGGGACTTAAGGATGAGGTCCCTAATGGCTACCTCATTTGCTGGGTGTTGAACACACAACCTTTGAAATTTCTTTGGTTGTCTTTTCTACCTGCAGTAAAAATAGAAAAAATATTTTTATGAGGGGTCTAGAGATTCTAAAATGAGAAGTGCCATTTAATAAATACAAATAGCTGACTGCTTACAAAATGTTGTAAATAAGAAATAAATATATTAATAAGTGAGTATCGCTATGTATCCCATATCTGGTAGGCAGCCACTGATAAGATATAAAAATAAAAGTTGTTGTTTTCATTTAGAGTTTAGGCTGGTCTCTTTGCATGGGTCATTTATTTTCCTCTCTCGTAGCACATGCAACCTTGCTCTTTGTCTTCCAGTGGCTACACGGGGCAGCATCCTCTACTTCCTCATTACCGAGATGCGCTTGGTTAATGAGATGTATCAGACTTCGCTTCGCCAGTTTCTGGGCTTGTTTGACCTTTCCTTAGCCAGGTACGTCAGTACTCAGGAAGCTAAGCTGAATTGTATATCTGTGCACCAAAATAATGACATTACATTTATAGCTTCCTTCCCCTTTGTTAGTAAGAGTCTTTTTCTTTTTTAAATCTCAGATCAGTGTAATTACCAATGTGTTAACAAATCATTCTGGTTCACCATTTTATGCCCAGAGAAAACTCTGCCAGCTCTTCATCCATTGATTTGATTCCTTTGTCTTCGTGTGTTTCTGTTAAACAGGAAAATTCCCGAGATCTTGTTGTGAGTGATAATGCCCTGCAGGTGGAATTGATTTAGACAACATTCAGGATTCTGTTATGTTATTTCATGTTGAGAGTATGCTTGTTATTTTAGATTTAGGAGGCTTACTCTTGATGTGTAAAAATAAGTATTCTTCCTTCAAAGTTACTTAAAGACAATTGTTTTTACAGACACTTGAAAAGGGCAGCGGGATACGCCTGATATAAATGTTCTCTTCACCAGGTCTGTCAAGAGCCCAATTACAAGCAAGAGGATTGCTAATATCATCGAGCACATGACCTACGAGGTTTATAAGTATGCTGCCCGAGGGCTGTACGAGGAGCACAAATTCCTGTTCACCTTGTTGCTTACCCTGAAGATTGACATCCAGAGGAACCGAGTCAAGCATGAAGAGTTTCTCACTCTTATTAAAGGTCAATATAAGAATACAGACTATAGCACACAGGTTCAGATGGAGGAGTGATTGTGAAAACCCTTTGCAGTACATTTTTTGGTTATAACAAGTTCCTTGCATTATGTAAGATTGCATTTAGATGAGATATTTTATTTGTTCTTTTCTTGAGTGATAACTATCTATTGAGGACCTACTATATACCTGGGCATGGAATAGGTATTTGGGGCATGTCAGTGAACAAAAACCCTTGAAAAGCATATATAGATTTAGGGAGGGTACGGAAAATAATAGTAAAATAATAAATGAATTTTATAGTGAGTGGGAAGATAGTAAGTCCTATGGAAAACAGAGCAAGATGAGAGGGGTGGGAAGTTATAGGGCACGTGAGGTGGGAGAAGCTTCAAGCTTTAAGTGGGGTATTTAATGGGGTGGCATTCCTAAGAGATCCATAGGTGGGCAAAGACCTGAAAGAGCAGGAGGTGCTGGCCATGGGGTCATTTAGGGGAGGAGGGTTGAAGCACAAGGGATGGCATCAGGGCCTCTGGTAGAGTGAGGCTGGTGTGATGAAAATAAAACAAAGTGACTGGGTGATGAGTGAAGCGGATGAGGACACTGTGCAGCTCATCCTGTGGATGATTTATTCTGCATCTACTGAAGCATTGCTCACAGCCAGGTCCCCTGAGCCATTCAAACGAAACAGCCCAGTGGAAGGCTGGAAAACATAAATTCACTATCACATTCTTGAATGTCTTGAAAAAAGTATTTGAAGTAATGTGTGTCTTAGTTCTCAATGCTATAAGAAATTACTGTAGACTGGGTGGCGAATAAACAACCGACATTTATTTTTCGCAGTTCTAAAAGTTGGAAGTCCCAGATCAGGGTGCAGCACAGTGGGTTGTAGTGAGGAGCCTCTTCTGGGTTGTAGACAACTGTCTTCTCATTGCACCTTCACATGCCGGGGGGCAGAGAAGAGGAAGCAAGCTCTCTAGTGACTATTATAAGGGCACTAATCCCATTTCTAAGGGCTCTGCCATCATGACCTCATCTAATCATAATTATGTTTCAATGGCCTCACCTCCCAGGACCACCAGAACTGAGATACAGGGTTTCAACCTATGAGTTTTGGGGAGACACAATATTCATCCCATAACACTATGAAAATGATGCCAGGGTCTAAATAGATTTCATCTAGTATGCCTTTCTAAACCAATTCTTTAGAAACGACATAATTTTATCTAGCAGGAGATTTTCATGCTTAACATGGAGAGTAAATTTGTAGGGGAACTTGAAGATGACCCCTAGGGGAACAGTAGGGAAGGAATGTGGATATGCACATGCTGTGCCCTGGTGGGGGTTATAGGTCCATAGTCTTACATATGCAAATGCATTTTTGTATTCATATACATATGCATGTGTGTGTATATACATATATCTTATAGTAGCAACAAAGACTCATCTGTTTAGATTTGAACTTAGAAATGGTTAAATTATGGACAATCTCTCTTTAATTGTAACTATTAAAGATTTACTGTTTAGCTATATATGAACTTTATTTTCCAAATTTCCTAAATCAGAATAATTGGCAGATGAGTATCTGGAGAGAAAGATGTGTAGATGTAAGAGTTGCCTTCTTTGGTGAACCCTTACTATGTTACTGATTTCTGGCCTCAGTGACTCTAGTCCCCAGTTTCTAGAGGTTTTCAATGGATTGTTGTTCCTGTCATTCTCAACTCAGGCATGAAATGTATTTCCACATAGAAATAACTTCAAACAGAGTGTCCAGCTCTTGTTGAAATACTGTGAAGCACATCACAGTTTGTCTTGATGATAGCAAACGTAAGATTTAGAGTTAGGAAGTTGAGAGTTAAAATATCTGTTGGCTTTGTCACTTTCTTGATGAGTGATCTTGAGACGGTCATTTACCCTTTTCAAGGTCCAGTTTCCTAATCTGTAATACAAGGATAGTAAATCTACATAGTAGGATTATTGAAAATTTACACAATTTATGTAAATCCTGATACATAGGATACACTTAGCAAATGATGGGCATCTTTATATTATCTTCAGTACTTTAGTTATTTTGATTAGTCTGATGCTTGTATGGGTTGGACTGGTTGTCATGGGTCTTTGACTTTCAACAGCTGTTTGTAACACTGCTTTATGAGACAGTTTCAGAGGAAACTTTGGAGCAGGATTATGTTGCAAATCTGCCCTTCAATCGTTAGGTTGATGAGAGCTAACTGGTGATATAAACTCTCTCTGTAAGGACTTTAAAATCATTTAACATAATTTAAAATGTTATTTAGATAGTGTTATGGTGCAAATGTTTGTTTCCCACTAAAATTCATATGCTGAAAACCTAAACCCCAAGTTATAGCATGAGACGGAGGGAATTTTGGGAGGTGGTTAGGTAGTAGGGGTAGAGTCATGATAAGGGATGGATGGTCTTGTAAGAGAGGCTCGCCCAGGCACAGTGGCTCAAGCCTGTAATCCCAGCACTTTGGGAAGCCAAGGCAGTCAGATCACTGGAGGTCAGGAGTTCAAGACCAGCCTGGCCAACATGGTGAAACACCATCTGTACTAAAATCCAAAAAAAAATTAGCCAGGAGTGGTGGCTCACACCTATAGTCCCAGCTCCTCAGGAGGCTGAGGCAGGAGAATCATTTGAACCTGGGAGGCGGAGGTTGCAGTGAGCTGAAATCATGCCACTGCACTCCAGCCTGGGTGACAGAGCGAGACTTCCTCTCACGCACAAAAGAAAGGGCTGAAGAGAGACGCTAAATCCTCCACCACATGAGAATTGCAGTGAGAATATGGTCTTCTATGAACCACAAGTGAGCTCTCACCAGACACCAAATCACTGGTACCTTGAACTTGGACTTCCCATCCTCCAGAACTGTGATAAATAAATTTCAGTTGTTTATAAGCAGACTGCCTCCTAGAATATGATATTCTATTGTAGTGGCTGTTGAGCCCACTAGCTACAGCAGATTTCAATTTTTTTTCTTTTTTTAAAGACAGAGTCTTGCTCTGTCACCCAAGCTAGAGTGCAGTGGTACAATCACAGCTCACTGTAACCTCAAACTCCTGGGCTTAGGTGATCCTCCTGAGTAACTAGGACTACAAGCTCATGCCAGTACATCCAGCTAACTTTTAAATTTTTTGTAGAGATGAAGTCTCATTATGTTGCCCCAGCTGATCTCAAATTTCTGGTTTAAGCTATCCTCTTGCCTTTTCCACCCGAAGTCCTGGGATTACAGATGTGGGCCACTGTTCTTGACCTCAACAGTGTTTTGATGCTGGTCTTTTAGTCATTTCTAAGATGGGAAAGGCTCAGCCTAGATTATTCTCTAAGTCTGCCTTAGCTGTGACAATTTACGATTGTGTGGCATCGCTTGTATAAAACTTTCATTATAAGCGTGTATCGTTTCACAAAGTATTATGGTAAAAACCCAAACTTACTTTTTTTGTTTTCAAAGCAAGAGTTTGAGAAAAGAAGGAAACAGCACAATTCTCAATCATCTGGACAACTATTTCAAATTATTCCTTTCTCAGCTGTTTGTCTTTCAAGGGTCTATTTAATTTGTTACCACATTATTCAGGAATATGCCCTCTCCCCCAAGTTACAATCACTATTTGTGCCTAATTGTGTACTTTGGGAGCGGGCAGGTTAGTCAAAACATAGTTACCCGCTAATAAACAATGAATGATACTCTGGCTTGCGAGGAACACTCTTTCCTTTTCGTGAATAGCCTTTCCCTAACCCTCTGGTGGCTGTGTTACTCTTTTCAGTTTGTTGGAAAATGGGCAGTTGCTAAGGTGCAACATTTTATTCAACACAATGCATTGTCTTTAGGTCTTTGCTCACTGGTGTTAAAACAATCTCTTTTTATTTTATGAAAATATTTACAATATTTTCATCAAATTGGCTTCAAGGCCATACTTACCTCATTGTAAATACATTATGATGGATTTGGCAAAAAATAACAATTTAGTAGTATGCAAGATGCCTGGATAAAATAGAGACTAGCTCAATGGATATCTTGAGTATTATCATTTGTTTATAACCTACTGTGCTCAAAGATTTTTAAAGTGGCCAAATGGATTGATTTTATCATTTTAAGAATAACGCATAGGCCAGGCACAGTGGCTCACGCCTTTAATCCCAGTGCTTTGGGAGGGAGGCTGAGGCGGGCAAATCACCTGGGGTCAGGAGTTTGAGACCAGCCTGAAAAACATAGAGAAACCCTGTCTTTACTAAAAATACAAAATTAGCCAGACATGGTGGTGCGTACCTGTAATCCCAGTTACTTGGGAAGCTGAGGCAGGAGAATCACTTGAACCTGAGAGGCGGAGGTTGTGAGCCGAGATCACGCCATTGCACTCCAGCCTGGGCAACAAGAGTGAAACTCTGTCTCAAAAAAAAAAAAAAAAAAAGAGCACTTTGGGAGGCCAAGGTGGGCGGATCACGAGGTCAGGAGATGGATACCATCCTGGCTAACATGGTGAAACCCCATCTCCACTAAAAACATGAAAAATTAGCTGGTCATGGTGCCCGGCGCCTGTAGTCCCAGCTAGTCCGGAGGCTGAGGCAGGAGAATGGCATGAATCTGGGAGGCGGAGCTTGCAGTGAGCCGAGATTGCGCCACTGCACTCTAGCCTGGGCGACAGAACGAGACTCCGTCTCAAAA
>NW_016810977.1:1138167-1165061 GCF_001698545.2 Rhinopithecus bieti | reverse complement strand
AAAAAAAAAAAAAAAAAAAAAAGAATAATGCATAGAGCATTTTTTCCTCGATATTCTTCAATAGATGTTATTTATTAAACAGTATATTTTATCCTAGAGAAGACTTCCTAACTCTTTTTTAAAGTATAATTGCTCACACATTCAGTTGTTCTGACATGGGCAACAAAAACATTTTTAAGGTGTCATTTTTCTTACATTACTGTCAGAGTTACGTGGGTTACATGAGCTTTGGTACATCATCAGCGAAAAGATAAGGGTCAGTACCAAATGGAAATGTTTGTTGTGATTAACTTAGGGTATAACCACAGACATAAGTGATACAGCATGGAACCCTTGGGGTGTGTTCAAGGTAGATGTAAGTAATATACTGATTTATAGAAGAGAATCCTTCAAACACATCTAGTACTACTAACTTTTCTAGATTAATTATCTATTGAATATTAGCTTGTGCTAACATTGGGCAATTCTTAATATTGGCAATTGTTGCTCATTTAGTGACCCTCTGCCATGTCCTCTATCCTGTTTTGTGTGCTTTACACAGATGCGTCATGATACAGGTTTAATTATTCTTATTTTACTTATTTGGAATTAGAGACCCAGACAAATGAAATGGTTTGTCTCAGACGTTGTCCAGGGAAGACTAGGATAGAATCACGCATCTACCTGGTTCCAAAGTTATATTACTGGTGATTAAGTGGGTTTTTCTAAAATTATCTATTGATTTATTAAATGTTGCATGTTTTTCACTGTGATTTATATATTTGTGCTTAAAAAAGTGAAAGTAGTGAGATAATTGAAATTAAAATAGTTTAATACAAATTTTACTAAATAGATTGTTCCACAGTGAAGGAAGGAAAATCTGATAATTTAATGTTTACTTTTAAAGGAGGTGCCTCATTAGACCTTAAAGCTTGTCCTCCAAAACCATCAAAATGGATCCTGGACATGACGTGGCTGAATTTGGTGGAACTTAGCAAACTTAGACAGTTTTCAGATGTCCTTGACCAGGTAACTGTGCTTTGAATTAACTTAAGCTAATGTCATGTTGAGCAGCTTTCTGATTTATCACTAGATATAATATTTGTGGAAGAGAGATAGTTCTTAATATTGCACTCTTAATATGGTATTACATGTACTTGACCTTCCTCGAAGCTCACCTACACTCTGATAAAGCATATTCCGCTCATCATTAACTGGTCTTGCAGGAAGAAATGTGCCCAGGAACTTTAACTGGTGTAATTCTGGGCCATATGTTAGTATCACCAATCGGAGGTCCAGAAGTAGAAAAACTGATAGATCTAATTAGATTAAATAATTAGACTTAAAAAGACGTTTCCTTCTTTCTAGAGGTTAAATGAAAAGACATAAGAATAGCCTGCCTCTAAATGCCAAATTTCCTTTCTTGCCTCTTGTTTCTCTCTCTCTTCTTCTTCTTCCCCTCCTGCCCTTCCCATTATTTGACTTAGTTAGGCACCTGAGTATGAATCTCATGCAAGCACTTGGCCTCTTATCTTTAGAAGTTATCATCCTTCTAGAATCAGCCAGCTCCTGATGAACTCTGCATGTGCTGGAATCATGGAAGTTGGGTATAGAGAATTAAATTGGGACGAGCCAAGAAACAGGTTCTTGAAAATCAGGTGACCATAGAGAAATGAGATTGGCAGCAGGGTGGCTTTATTCAGCTATAAGTTGAAGGCTTTTTTTTGGCCAGGAAATGTCTTAAAGTTGGTTCGTGACTTCCCCAGTTTAAATTGGCCAGTTGCTTATGTTCTGCTATACTTTTATGTTTTGGCTTATCACTGGTGATGTTTTTTATTACTACTGTGTACTTGGGGGTACAAACCATTCTTTTGAGTTATTCCCCTATAGAGTTACCCCAGCGACCTTGCCCAGACCATTGATATTGAAGTTGCTACCTTCTGGAGATGATATCTTATGCATGAAACCCCTCAATATTAAGTAGTCTTTCATGATTGAAAGAAGTTACTATTTTTATTCTTACATGGTACTTTCTAAATATGAACCTGGAATGATTTGCCTTTGATTATATCCCAAGAAAGACATTTGAACTCTTAATGAAAAGGAATATATCAGAGAATATAAGATGATATTTATCTGTAGACATTATTTGTTTGTTTGGTGTTTCTGATCTGCTTACTATGTAATTCCTACCTCTCTCTGGTGTTTTAAGCTGCAGAGGATAATGTACTATGTCCTTTTACTCTTTCCCAGTTGCCTAAGGGTAGCAGGTGTCTGATCATTCATTTGATGATATTAACTGGCATATTTCAAATTACTTTAGATTAATAGAGTATTGATCAGAAAGCTGTTCATTCAATAATAAACATGTATTAAATGTCTTCTTTTGTGTCAGGAGTGGTCCTGGGAAATGAGGAAATGTAAGTGAATGAGATTTGGTTCCTGACGTGAGAAGATTTTGTGGAGCAAATCAGACTTCGTTGAAATAATGAAAATGAGTTTCCATTGATTTTGTTGTATTCTTTACAAATTTGTTACCACAAAGGCAAAGAAGAAATTAAACATCCCAGGACTCTCCCTACTTTAAAATGTAGTTGTAGGCTGATGTTAATATAGACTGACTTTGGAGCAAATGACATTAGATTTTAGACAATCAAACTTTTTGGCACTATGATATAAAATAAAAAAATAACCAAGGAATATAATTTACACATATCTGGAGAGGTCAGAGGTTTGCGGAAACATATCTATGACCTGTTACTGAAAGATTGTTGGGTGGCATGACACATTTTTTATCCCATGATATTTTCAGATCTCGAGAAATGAGAAAATGTGGAAAATCTGGTTTGATAAGGAAAACCCAGAGGAGGAACCTCTTCCAAACGCCTATGGTAAATCTCTCGACTGCTTCCGACGTCTTCTTCTTATTAGATCCTGGTGTCCGGACAGAACCATTGCCCAGGTAAAAGTCCGTATTAAAGAGAAAATGAGATAATATTTTAAAGATATTTTCTTTTAAATTAAACAAATATTTAAAATGTGAATTCCAGTGAGAATTTTCTTGTAGGCTTCTGTGATTTTCTAGCAATATGTGTGAAAAATGGAAAAGTAAACCACAAATAAATGTATTGAGACATACGTTTGGGCTAAGTGATTTAGTAGCTTTTTCCGACCTGACTGCTACAATAGGAGTAAATGAGAAAACCATGATTCTAAGGTCGTCATATAGGTATAACATAAAGGTAATGCATTATTCTTTTATATCATTTTATATTCAATCAAAAATTATATGGCTGCTCCATTTTGCTGGTAGTAAAACAGTGTTTCTGAAAGCAGGAAGAATATAAAGGCATTAGGATGAAGAGACTGGGGGAAGGACAGTGTGCCCAAACCATAGTCGTTTCTCCAGAAGAATGTCACAGCTCTAGATGTCAGTAGGTTGTCTTACAACTGACTTTCACATGTGGTTTAAATGTGAATCCTGCCTCCAGATGATTCATCTGTTTAAAGACCTTTAATTTACTGGCTTAGTATCATGGGACTTTACCCAATATAAGGACTTGTGTCTTGCCTTTATGATGAAAAGTTTAACTCTGATACTCAGCCCAGGTTGACTCCTTAAGGGCTTTTCCAAATAAGCTGTGGAGTAGCAATAGCCTTGGGTTTATAATAGAATGTAAGATATATTCTCCTTCATTCTCCAGAGGGAGTGTTAAAAACTTATGGAGTAACTACCTCCAAGTGCACTTAGGTACTGTGGAATCGTGAAAACAACCAGATTCAATGATTTATTGAGAAAAGAAAAATGAGTTTCACAATTCGGGGCACTGAGATCACCATTCCTTTCAGTTTTTCTTCTCAGTTTCATTACTTTTATCCTGCCCAACTGAATTGTCAAATGGTTGCCTTACTTAAGGACAGTGTGGAAAGAAATGATTGAGTAGTCTCTTTCTTACCTTTTTCCAGAAATTCTATTTGGTTCAATGCTGAGATTTAAGTAACTGTTTTTTTGTAACTTTATCTTCATTCCAGCTTCTCTGATCCCTGGACTTACCACAGCCATGGCCTTGTACCTGTTCTCCTTACATTTCTTCTTCTGTACCCTAGTCCACCCAGCACATGCTAGAAGAAATGCAAAGATGGCGCCATTCATTGACTTTTCAAGTCCTGTGGTATCTTCCCGTGGCCCTTATAACACCCAAGTCCTAAACAAGGTTTAGAACGTCCATTGGATAAATGTTCTCTCCTCTCAAGTTCTTATTCTCCTTTTGGAATCCTTTTGTGATTTTCAACCTGACAACTTTCTGGGAAGTTTATTAGAAGGTCTGCAGTGTAGATACATTCAATCCCATTCCCCATAGGGAGCATCAGGCTATATGCATTTCTTATTCTCTGCATTTTGGCTGAGTGTGACTGTCCACATCTGGGCATGCCTGATTGCAAAAATGCTGCACTGTCGAAGTGTGTCTTCTGAGCGGTACACATTTGTGTCTTAAAAATCCTCAACAGGCCGGGCACGGTGGCTCACACCTGTAATCCCAGCACTTTGGGAGGGTGAGGCAGGTGGATCACGAGGTCAGGAGTTCAAGACCAGCCTGGCCAATATGGTGAAACCCTGTTTCTACTAAAAATACAGAAATTAGCCAGGCATGGTGTCAGCATGTGTAATTCCAGCTACTTGGGAGGCTATGGCAGGAGAATCGCTTGAACTCGGAAAGTGGAGGCTGCAGTGAGCCGAGATCGTGCCACTGCACCCAGCCTAGGTATCAGGGTGAGACTGCATCTCAAAAAACAAATACTCAACAAAGGGAGGTTGGCACAGGTGTGCAGGTTATTTGTTCATTTTCTCCCCATTCAAAGGCTGAATCTGTTGCATTGGTACCACATATTGGGATGAACAAGTTCTGCAGAGTTGTGTGAAGAGCAATGTATGAAAATGCAGCACTCCTCAGTGGGGTGTTGGCTGTCTTTAAAGGCTGGCAGGCTGTGCAGAAGTCTGGCTTGCCACACCTGAATTAACTCTTACATCAGTTATTATGGGTGTCCTCCTGTCCCTAGCCAGTGACTTGCTCTTTTCTGCTTCATGGTCTCTGCATATGTTTCTTCTGCATAGAATGCACAGGCTCTGACCCACTTAGCTGTCGTCTTTGCCTCGATAAATCCCATTCATTATCCAAGCAACAGCTTAAATGCTTCTTTCACAAGGGAGCCTTCTCTGATATATTTCTGCAAGATTAATCGGTTTCATACTTTCATGTCACCCTGCAAGTCATAAATCCTTCAAACTAGTTATTTTGCTATTACTTGCTCAATGTATGTCTCATCCTGGCATATAGGTGGGGGTCAAGCTTCATAAGGGCCGGACCATTTGTTCACTTCTCTAGTTTTTTTTTTTTTTTTTTTTTTTTTTTTTGAGACGGAGTCTCGCTCTGTCGCCCAGGCTGGAGTGCAGTGGCCGGATCTCAGCTCACTGCAAGCTCCGCCTCCCGGGTTTACGCCATTCTCCTGCCTCAGCCTCCGGAGTAGCTGGGACTACAGGCGCCCGCCACCTCGCCCGGCTAATTTTTTGTATTTTTTTAGTAGAGACGGGGTTTCACCGTGTTAGCCAGGATGGTCTCGATCTCCTGACCTCGTGTCTTAAAACACTTCTCTAGTCTTAAAACCTGTTGCCCTGCCTGGGACAGAGGAGAGGGTCATGGGCCAAGGTTTATATCTGTTGCATGAGGTGAATCATCTAATATGGTTTGTTAGTTTTTTCACTGCTATAAATAAATACCTGACACTGGGTAATTTATAAAGAAAAGAAGTTTAATTGGCTCATGGTTCTGCAGGTTGTACAGAAAGCATGGGGCTGGCATCTGCTCAGCTTCTGGTGAGGCTTCAGGAAACTTTCAATCATGGCAGAAGGTGCAGGAGGAGCTGGCGTGTCACATGGCGAGAGCCAGAGCAAGAGAGAGTGGGGAGATGCTGCACACTTTTAAACAACCAGATCTGGGAAGAACTCACTCACTATCATGAGTACAGCACCAAGCCATTATGTGGGACTCATCTCTATGAGCCAAACACCCCCCACCAGGCCCCACCTCCATCCCTGGGGATTACAGTTCAACATGAGATTTGAAGGGGGCAAACATTCAAATTATATTATTCCTCCCATGGCCCCTCAAATCTCATGTCCTTCTCACATTGCAAAATTCAATCATCTCTTCCTAATCATCCCCCAAAGTCTTGTTACAGCATCAAGTCCAAAGTCCTAAGTCTCTCTGAGACTCATCTCCTCCCACCTATGAGCCTGTAAAATCAAAACAAATTATTTACTCCCAAGATACAATGGTAGTAAGGCATATTACCATTCCAGGAGGGAGAAATTGGCCAAAAGAAATGACTAGTAGGCCCTATGCAAGTCTGAAACACAGCAGGGCGGTCCTTAAATCTTGAATCTCCAAAATAATTTCCTTTGACTCCATGTCCTGCATCCAGGGCACACTGGTGCAAGGGATGGGCTCCCAAGACTTTGGAAAGATGGGGAGACTGAGTGATGCCTGGAATTATTGTCCTACTGGCCCGGTGAGATAATGCAGGGTGTTGGGTTGAAGCTGAAGTAAAGAAGATGAAGAAATGTGCTCTTTCTAATGCACACATGTGTAGTTTCAGATCCATGCCTCCCGCAGTGGGGCCTTACCTGGGGTTGCTGAGCATCCTTGCATATTACATCTTTGCCCCATAGACTCATTACATCCCTTAGGCTTAGAGCCAGTTTGAACCATGACTGTGACCCTATTTAAGAATATCCCTTCCCAGGAACTGGAATTATGACCAAAGGTCCTTTCTCCAGTTATAAGTGAAGCAGCCTTCCCTGTTGTTATCTGTTCCAGAGGTTGGGAACCTAGGGCCTGCCAACAACATTAGGCCCACTGTCTGTTTATGTTCAGCTGGCTACTTAAGAATTATATTTTTAAATACCTGAAAAAAATCACCAGAAGACTAATATTTTGTGACAAGTGAAGACTGTATGACATTCACATTTCAGTGTCCCTAACATTTTATTGGAACATAGCTGTGCTTTTTATTTGTGTGCCTACGACTGCTTTTGTGCAACAGTGGCAGAGTTGAGTTGCAATAGAGATGATTTGGCCACCAAAGTCTAAAATATTTACCATCTGGCCCCTCGGTATTCTAGCATGTTAACTCATGGCTTGGATGGTAATACCTGAACTGGGTCAATGCTGAGTTATGGCAGAACTGGCCATGTTGAGACCCTTGCTACCCTGGGGTAGAAAGTGCTTGAATCTTGATGAGTTGCACTATAGAGATGCTGCAGTGATGGCAGTACATGTGGCTGAGAAACTGCTGCAACTGTGGAATGCCTCGGTGTCCAGCCTTTGAAGTCCTTCCTGATCACAGGACTCCCTGTTTCGGTGACTGTGACTGAATGTGTACATGGAGTAGACATTTGGGGAAGTCAAAGAACGTGGCAGTCAAACTTAACAAACACCTGCCAGAAGCTGTAGAAAAATATGTAGGCTTTTATATACAAGATAGAGATTTAGATATTGGATCTGCCCAACCTAGAAAAAGTATTGAGGGGCATGAAAATAAATAGCATCCCGTGCCTCAAGTTCAACTGGACTGAAATTCACCTCCTCAAAACCTCCCAGCCACTGAACTAATAAAGAGAAAGGTCGGAAGGTGTGAGCCTCTTTGTGGGTGAGGGGCCCAGGTGCTGTTTGGTCATTTCATTGCCAGTGGCCTAGTCCTGTCAAAGAGGGCCTGACCACCATTTCTTGTTCCTTTGGGAAACCAGGTAGAAGTCTTTCCCCAAAGCCATCTAGAAATAGTTGCCAAGGCAGGAAGTCCTGTGTATTCTACAAAGTTGGCATGCCTCTTAATCTGCCATTGGTATGGGGGAATGGACTTTATGAGGAGGATTATGACTTTAGAAGGAGAAGAGATCCACAGTAAAATGGCCCAGCTGTTTCTGAATTAGCTGGTCTGAGTTAGGGAATGTGAACGCTCCTCTTTTTGTGTTTTGCACTCTCAGAAGGAAGATGGACATTTCATGATGACCAAGTTTCAGACACCCTTTACCTGGCTATATTAATGATGAAGCTTGTGTGAGAAGTCTTCACACACCAGGTGGAATCAGAAAGTAGAACCAAGCCAGTCGTTCAACAGTCTAGACTCATGTGGCACCCATTTTACCTCTCTTACCAAGCTACGAGAGGACATAGTAAGCCAGGAGATTCCTCTGTGGTGGCCACTTCTCTTTCATTGTAACCCACAAAGAAGGCAAACACGAGTGGGAAACATCACACCAATTTGTAAGCTCAGATGCTTGGGGTACATTTTGAGGATGAATGGGGGATAGCAAGATATTGAAGATGAAGGATGAGCCCACATTACTGGCTAAAAATCAAATTCTGATGTTTTAAAGTCAAGGATGATGACTGAACCAGCTCTGGCTCCCCTTTGGTCCAGGTCTATCTGAAACCTGTCTGATTCAAGGGAAGCTCCATCTGAAGCTGTTTTGTGTTTCTATGGGAATTGGAGTCGGGAGGGTCACCTGCGTTGCCCTTGGGAGAGTTACAGGTCATGTTGCACCCACGCCTAAGTTATGTGAAAATGATTTTTGTGGAGAATGCTGCTGGGGAGAGAAACTTGGGTTTTATCCATCTAAGGTGGAAGAAGATCACACGAATAGGAGGAAAAAATGTTTTTGAGGGAATTTAATTATTTAGAAGGCAGAGAATATAGACTAAGGGGTCATATTCACAATATCGTTTGTTGAAAATAAATTATAACTCTTTCACCTCATTTGAAAAAGGAATTTGTTGTTACCAGAATTTGTTTCTATGGCTGTAATAAAGTTGACAAAATCTGTGATATTTTGAGTATGGATTTCATTCAAAACACAATTAATAGTAAAGGGATGAGCCAAATATGGGAAGGAACGACGACAATGATGAGGAGAGAGATTATGGATTAAATCTTCAAAAACTCATTCATTCATTCAACAAATATCCAATACATTTCATGCAAGTAGTCACTCAGTAATTATCTATTTGATCAGTACCCATTACATTGCAGGTATTGTGTTGCTTACTTTATTATTTACATGCATAAATATTTGCCTTAGAGCATCCTAAACAATAGTTTCCCAGTATTTTTATTTTCTGGTGTAGCAGGAAGCAACCAGTATATTGAAATGGGTTTCAGACCAGGAGTCATACAACTTTGGTTCTTTTTTTTTTTTTTTTTTTGAGACGGAGTCTCGCTCTGTCGCCCAGGCTGGAGTGCAGTGGCCGGATCTCAGCTCACTGCAAGCTCCGCGTCCCGGGTTCACGCCATTCTCCTGCCTCAGCCTCTGGAGTAGCTGGGACTACAGGCGCCCGCCACCTCGCCTGGCTAGATTTTGTATTTTTTTAGTAGAGACGGGGTTTCACCGTGTTAGCCAGGATGGTCTCGATCTCCTGACCTCATGATCCGCCCGTCTCGGCCTCCCAAAGTGCTGGGATTACAGGCTTGAGCCACCACGCCTGGCACAACTTTGGTTCTTTTGACTGTCTGATTTTGTACTGAGTAAGCAACACAGTCTTCCCACCTATAGAATGGAGATATAAACAAACAAATATGACAAAACAGTCTCTACCCTGTTTCCCTGACAGGGTTACTGTGGACATCATTGAGATCGTTACAAAAATGAATTTTGGAAACTATATTGCATTATCCACATGAAATAGTTGGAACGGCTTTTACTGACTTGTATGCTGTTTTTGGCAGGCCCGCAAGTACATCGTGGACTCCATGGGAGAAAAATATGCTGAAGGTGTTATTCTAGACTTGGAGAAGACGTGGGAGGAATCTGATCCACGGACGCCACTCATCTGCCTCCTGTCTATGGGCTCAGACCCCACAGATTCCATCATTGCCTTGGGGAAGAGATTAAAAATAGAAACCCGTTATGTGTCCATGGGGCAGGGCCAGGAGGTCCATGCTCGGAAGCTCTTGCAGCAGACCATGGCGAATGTAAGGCTGAGTGTCTACTTTTGTGCCATCCTGTTCATATTACAGATTATGGAATAGCAATGCAGAAGAAAAATATAAATCATTAGGAGTTTAAATTTATATGTGGCCTGCTGTTTACTAAACAGCATTTTTTTTTTTTTAATTTAAGCTAACATTAAAACTTTTGAGGCAATGTGGCAAATAAATCAACTACCCAGGGATAGCAAAGTGGATGGTATACTCAGTAAGTTGAAAACAAAACATTTAATGCAGAGAATGGCAATCCCAAAGAAATGGGATTCTGGGGGTGAAGATGGAACATCAGAGTTCTCACCTAAGAAGTTTAGATCACCTAGGTGTGATGCCTCATAACTGTAATCTCAGCACTTTGGGAGGCCGAGGCTAAGGATTGCTTGAGCCCAGGAGTTCAAGACCAGCCTGGGTAATATAGACCCCATCTTTACAAAAAAAATTAACTGGACGTGGTGGCATGTGCCTGTGGTCCCATCTCCGTTGGAAGCTGAGGTGGGAGGATCACTTGATCTGGGAAGGTAGAGGCTGCAGTCACTGCAGTCTAGCCTGGGTGACAGAATGAGACCCTTTCTCACAAACCAAAACAAAGCAAAATACAAAAGAAGGAATCTCAGGGCAGGGTTCATGTCTATGCTGGATAAAAGAGAGAAACTGAAGTCATTTTGTAGTTGCTGTGTTTTATATTGAATTTCCTTTTTGTTTTGAATTGTGAACGGTATCAATTGAAATTTTTGAAGGGTAAAAGGTTAGATAATTTATTCATCAGTACTGTAAATTTCTGAAGAAAATATAAGGGAAATGTGAAATCTCTAAATTATCAGTTTTACGTGTAACTGCTAAGACTTTAGATCTAATGCTTTTTTTTTTTGAAAGACAACTCATGCTGCTCTAGTCAATGATCTAAGATGGGTTATAGAAAAACACCTCAAGATTATGATCTGGATCTTGTAGATGATTTTAGCAAAAATATTTTATAGATTAGATATTGAGGAAATTGTTGTTACATGACCCCCAATTTTGCCTGAGTTGCATTACACAAAGATCTTCCTATACTTATGGTATAATTCAGGCAAAAGATATGGCTTATTATTTTCTAAAGCTCTTGTTCTTTTTAGTGTGGTCAGATTCCCAGGGAAGGTTCTTCCACATTCTAAAGGGTGTATGCTCTGTTGCCAGGATTCTGAGAACTAGTGGGAGGCAGGAAGTCGCAGGTCTCAAAATTCAGCAGGCAATCATTCTTCCACCTGATTTCAGTGTAGTACCTATTCCCTCAATGTGCTGGTATCCTCCAATCTAGACCCTGTTTTGCCTTCTGTAGAAAATCAACTTCTCATTTTTCATTAAGGCAGGCAGAATTTGGGGAGTTATGTGGTATATGTCAGGTTGCATCTCAGCTTTCTCTAAATGCTAGTTTAGGATTCAACTTTCTTGAACCTCTTTTAAATGTTAGTGATAATGCCTTCACTCTCTCTGTCACCGTCCTTAAGAGTTCATGCCTCTAAAAATTTTCTTCATTGTAGTTTTAATGGAATTTGGGGAGGGATCTGAGTTAAATGGATGTTTTCAATCAACCATCTTTACTTGGAAGTCCTTTTATGTTTAACTTTGATTATATTCATGATTGCAAACACATAGTATTGGTACAATTGCATACTAGTGTATACTGGAACAAATACATGGACTAAAAAAAAAAATAGCTTGTCTCAATTAAACATTTTTGTTTTCTGAGATTTGACCTAGATTAATTTAAAGTGGTTTCTGTAGGCCAAGCTGGAGTGCAGTGGCGTGATCTCGACCTTGGCTCACTGCAGGCTCTGCCTCCCGGGTTCACGCCATTCTCCTGCCTCAGCCTCCTGAGTAGCTGGGACTACAGGTGCCTGCCACCACGCCCGGCTAATTTTTTGTATTTTTAGTAGAGACGAGGTTTCACCGTGGTCTTGATCTCCTGACCTCGTGATCCGCCTGCCCTGGCCTCCCAAAGTGCTGGGATTACAAGTGTGAGCCACCATGCCCGGCTTAAATTGTAATTACTTAATTTCTAAAGAATGTCGTAATTTCAAATTTGGGTGAAACACAAAACCACTTAACTTCCATTTACTGCCGTTGACTTAGGGAGGATGGGCACTTCTGCAGAACTGCCATCTGGGACTTGATTTCATGGATGAGCTGATGGACATAATCATAGAAACTGAGCTTGTACATGATGCATTCCGCCTCTGGATGACCACCGAGGTTCATAAGCAGTTTCCCATTACACTCCTTCAGATGTCCATTAAATTTGCCAACGATCCTCCACAGGGCCTCCGGGCAGGACTGAAAAGAACATATGGTGGTGAGTCCAGAAATACTTCTGAGTCTATAGGAGTTTTCTGTACTTAAATTGTTTTCCTAAAAAAATTATAAGAGGATTAACTAGGATACAGTTATAGCAAATAGTACTACTGTTTAACCTGATGGGGAGGTGATGGTCCTCTTTTGTGAATATGCCCCGGCAGTGTTAACGAATCAGAGTTCATGATTCCCACCTTCTAGTTTCCTATTTTCCCAGTACTGCCCTATTTAAGCCTATGCTGTTCTCCAGCTAGACATAATTAACATCAAAAATGAACAATTTGGTCATTTATGGTCTCTGTGCTCCATACCTAAAGTAGTACAGTAGTCTCTTCCCAGAGGAGAGTCTGAATTACGGTGATGCCTGCCTGCCTTTCATTAGGGCCATATGTCAGAAGGTAGCTAAGTTAAAAATCCAGTGGCAGCAAACTCAGGCCCAAATGCCCCCATCATGACTGGGGCTGAGGTCACTCTCTTGGCCGCTGCCTCTTCTGCTTCATAGCTTTATGTATGGGATTTGTGGTCATGAAAAGAACATGGAACTTTCAGTCGGAAATCCTGATTCTGGCCCTTGCTGTTGACAATTACTTTGTTCTCTTGGGTGTGAGTCACTCAATCTGAGTTTCAATTTTCTCGGATATAAAATAGGGACAAGAGAATCTCTCCAGGAGAACTGAAATAAACTGTAACTAAAATCATGTATTTGATAACCATAATAAATATAATTATTGTATTTCAATCTGGAGAACCTGCAAAGAGACTTCCGGGGAGTTGCTAACAAGGCTGAAATTCCTGCCAATCTATAAGACAATGTGGGGATAAAATAGAGGTGGAAGGATAATGGCAGTAAAAGAAAATAAATAAATCTAATTATATGTACAATATAGTATATGCATATGTTTCAATCATTGTTATTTGGAGCATGTACTCAGGTACAAAGGGCTTCTCTATATACTCTCTTAATTAATATAAAATTAGTTAAAAGTATGTGCCCCAAGTATATGCTCAAAACAACAGTAATAATAATAGAGCAGTAGTTACAGTAATAGTGGCAGAATTTGTTTAACTGTCATTACCTTTCCATCTTGATTTTGCCCTCATATGATCTTGCTAGATTGGCAGGAACTTGACCCATGTTAGCAAGCTCCTCCTCTCCCCAAAGTCTCTTTGAAGATTTTTCAGAAAGAAATGGCCTCTGGACACCCAAAAGTTAAATTATATTGTCACATGAGTGTCATAAAATCATCCAAAGTAAGTGAATTTTAACATCAGGGACTTACAAAAATGATTACTTATAAAAGTAGTAGAAAATACAGACATTTGAGAGATGATACATTTTTCACCCAACTGACTACAACAGGTGTGAGCCAAGACCTGCTGGACGTGACCTCCGGGTCCCAGTGGAAGCCCATGTTGTACGCAGTGGCTTTCCTGCACTCCGCTGTCCAGGAGAGGCGCAAGTTCGGTGCCCTGGGGTGGAATATCCCCTATGAATTTAACCAGGCGGACTTTAATGCCACTGTGCAGTTCATCCAAAACCACTTGGATGACATGGATGTCAAAAAGGTACTGCTGTGCGTGCTGCGTCGTGCCCCTGGTGGCTGTGGGCTTGGGCCATCAAGCTCACAGGACCTCCTAGCTTTGGGGTAAATTATATAAGAGAATTTGCTGTGCTTGCAAAGTCATCTTGACATCATGGCAATTTGGGTCACACTTGCCTCTTGATTTCAGGAAATATTGGTCAAGTTTTGATTATTATTTTATGTCTCAAAAGTAAGCTGACATTCCAAAGACAGCCTCAAGGGGCCTGTTGTCAGGGGGTGTGGGTGGGGAAGCTTGTTCTTCAAAATCCTAAAAAATGAAAATGGGAGTCCAGATTAGTTTGAAGTGTGTGCTTTCTAAAGAACTGCCTCAATAAGCTCAAAAGCAAACACTATTTTCTATTTGTATTGAAGTATGAAAACATACAAATGCATCAAGAAAGGCTATTTCAAATCATGGACATGAGCATTGAGTAACTACTCTTCTTTACCTTTTTACTTTTCTTTCTACACTTCATCTTTGCAGTACTGAGGAAGAATGCCTGACTGAATGAATGATGTTGAAAGTGAATACATGGGTGTGACTTGGCAGGGAAATAATAATGCAACAGTAGTCAGTTCTACATAATTATTCTATCAATTGTCCCAGGGCGTCTCCTGGACCACCATCCGCTACATGATAGGAGAGATTCAATATGGGGGCAGAGTCACTGACGACTATGATAAGAGATTGTTGAACACATTTGCTAAGGTTTGGTTCAGCGAAAATATGTTTGGACTAGATTTCAATTTTTACCAAGGATACAATATTCCAAGATGCAGCACAGTGGATAACTATCTTCAATATATCCAGGTTTGTCAACTTCAGAATTTTATGCATAGAGCAAATATCTGTAGCCATTTGAGTTTTGGGTATTAATTATACTGTCTATGTTGCTTTTACCATAAATTTTAATGGTGATATATACTAATGCTTTTGCTGTGAAGGCTTTCTTTGTATTTTTATACTCAACGGATGATTAAAATATTTATGTTTGTTCTGAGTGTGTGTTTTGTGTGAATCGTGTTTCCATACCCCTCTTTTTTAATGCCCTAGGGAGGAATTTTCTTTGAGGAAGATGATAGATTAGGGAGATTTAGAACTAGGAGACCTACACAAATCACCTGGAGTTCTCTGTCTGTGAAACTTCGGCTGCCACAGCAGTAGGGCAAAGGCAGCTTCTCGACCCAATTTGTCTGTTTTCCAATCCATTTGACTAATCCCATGACATCTGCTCCTTAATCCTGGCCTAATGGACAGGCTTAAGGATACGTCCAGGAAGCTGCTTTGTGTAAGAGCTTCCTCCAAGACAGAGCTTCTCAACCTTGGCACTATTGACATTCAGGGTTGGATCATTCTGTCGTAGGGGCCTGGCCTGTGCTGTTTAGCAGCATCCCTGGCCTCTGTCCACGGGATGCCAATAACAACCGCCTAACCAGTTGCAAGAACCAAAAATGCCTCCTGAAATTGCCAAATGTACCCTGGAGGGCAAAATTGTCCCTGGTTGAGAAGCACTGATGTAAGAAGGAATAGGTAGATTTCTACAGGCAGTTTGGGAATACGTAGGGAAAAAATTCTGATTTTTAAGGTGACTGCGTCCTCTTTCTCTATACCTAAAATTCATTATATCATTATTTAGTCATCTCTTTGGTCTCTAAGATTTATCTCAGAGTAAACAAACTAAAACATAACAGCCCCAGAGAGCTAAATTTATCAGTATATTTACATGTTTTTTGATATATAAATGTAATGAGTTTATCATATATTACCACCTCTGCACTTTTATTAATTCAAATCAGCAGATATATCTGTCTTACTGTACTTCATGTATCTTTAAATCATCAGCACTGAATAGGAAAAGTGGCCATGAAGGTATAAATTTAGGGGTGCCTGTACATATATTTTTTATATACACCCCATCTCACAGTGCATTTGAGGTAGCTCATAAGAAGACATTATGCAAGAGGGAATAAAATGAGGGAGAGGAAGGGAGGGAAATATGAGTATGACAATAATTAAGTTAAGGATAAGATTCAGACATAGAAACATGCGTCAGATTGTCAGTAAATTGCCCTTTTCTTCAAACAGTTGGGGGGTCTTTTTGCCTGCTTCTCCTGCTTCTGCCTGTGTCCCACACATCTCTGTCTCTGTTTTTTCTCTCTGACTGTTGCTTTCTCAGTTTATCTCTTTTCCTAGTCTCTGTCTTTTTCCTTGGGAGAGTACAAGTCCCACCTGCTGCCTTTATTTGGACCATGATTACTAAAGCTGTCATTTCCTGGTTTCTTCTCAACATAATAACCATTAGCTATACAACATTGATTTGGACAACTGGTTTGAATTCAATTAGACTGTCAGAAAGCAAAACACGAATCCACAATTCCCTTTCTATCTCGCATGTCGTATAACAAGACAGTCTCTCTCTGATTCAATTTTATTGAGGTGCAGATTGTAAAGAGCCGTGAGCCTAGTGTCTGTTTCTCAATGTTAATTGGTTTTTAAAGGAAACTTTTGATTATTTTCTGGGGAAATTATTGAGGTTTGTAACTTGACACCAGTGAGACTTAGGTCAATGCATATCCTCATAAAAGCATTTTTGTTTCCCAAGATAGTGAAATTTAGACAGTGCTTATGTTGGCAGTCTGTACTTATCTGAGGTGTTTGTTGTTCAGAGTTTGCCTGCCTACAACAGCCCTGAGGTGTTTGGGCTGCACCCCAATGCTGACATCACCTATCAGAGCAAGCTGGCCAAGGACGTGCTGGACACCATCCTAGGCATCCAACCCAAGGACAGCTCTGGTGGAGGGGATGAGACCCGGGAAGCGGTGGTGGCCCGGCTGGCTGATGATATGCTCGAGAAGCTGCCCCCAGACTATGTCCCCTTCGAAGTGAGTTGATGAAATTCTAACACGATGTCAGCTGGGGTTGGATAGCTTTGGTTGGGAGAGTGAGGAAGAAGAAAGGAGGGCAAAAAATAATTTTCCTGAAATTAAAAAACATTCTTTTAAAAACCAGCTTCTTAAAGAACCAGATAAAGAAGTTTTTGCATCTGTGAATGTGATGTAATCTTTTCAATATATAAACCATAAGGAAACCTGTTGAGAATGCTAATAGTTATAATTGATTTACAAGTGTGTACTGACGGGTTAGGACTGCTTTTCTGATCCTTCCCTGAGGTACTTTACATTGCATTTGTTCAAAAGAAAGCGAAGTATTATTAAGACACCTGATTATTAAAAAATACATTTTATGTAGTTTAATGTACACCTTAAAACTCAGGCCTTCTTTATTTCAGAGAGTCTACATTTATATCATGACTTCTGCAGCTTCTTCACCTCACAAGTTTTGGAAATTGATATTTTTAGTATATAAGCAGTTTCTAAGCAAATTTATGATGACAAAAGTTAATTTTTTGACATCTTTTTACATTGAATTAATGTTTTTAAATTTTTTCATGAATTATTGGGGTATAGGTGGTATTTGGGTACATGAGTACATTCTTTAGTGGTGATTTGTGAGATATTGGTGCACCCATCACCTTAGCAGTATACAATGCACCATATTTGTAATCTTTTATTCCTCGCCCCCCTCCCATTCTTCCCCCCACGTCCCCAAAGTCCATTATATCATTCTTATGCCTTTGTGTCCTCATAGCTTAGCTCCCACTTATCAGTGAGAACACGTGATGTTTGGTTTCCCATTCCTGAGTTACTTCACTTAAGATAATAGTCCTCAATCTCATCCAGATCGCTGCAAATGCTGTTAATTCATTCCTTTTAATGGCTGAGTAGTATTCCATCATACACACACACACACACACACACACACACACACACACACACACGTGGTATATATACATACTGCAATTTCTTTATACATTCATTGATTGATGGGCATTTGGGTTAGTTCCATGATTTTGCAATTGTGAATTGTGCTGCTATAAACATGCATGTGCAAGTATCTTTTTTGTAGAATGACTTCTTTTCCTCTGGGTAGATACCCAGTAGTGGGATTGCTTGATCAAATGGTAGTTTTACTTTTTAAAGGAATCTTCACAGTTTTCCATAGTGGCTGTATTAGTTTACATTCCCACCAGTGGTGTAGAAGTGTTCCTTGATCACTGCATCCATGCCAACATCTACTGTTTTTTGATTTTTTAATTATAACCATTCTTGCAGGAGTAAGGTGTTACCGCATTGTGGTTTTGATTTGCATTTCCCTGATCATTAGTGATGTTGAGCATTTTTTTCATATGTTTGTTGGCCACTTGTATATCTTCTTTTGAGAATTGTCTATTCATATCCTTAGCCCATTTTTAGATGTGATTGTTTGTTTTTCTCTTACTGATTTGTTTGAATTCTTTGTGATTCTGGATATTAGTTCTTTGTCAGATGTATAGATTGTGAAGATTTTTCTCCCACTCTGTGGGTTGTTTGCTCACTCTACTGACTGTTCCTTTCACCATGCAAAAGCTCTTTAGTTCAATTAGGTCCCAACTATATATCTTTGTTGTTATTGCATTTGCTTTTGAGTTCCTGGTCATGAAATCCTTGCCTAAGCTAATGTCTAGAAGGGTTTTTCCAATGTTATTGTCTGGAATTTTTATAGTTTCAGGTCTTAGATTTAAGTCCTTAATCCATCTTGAGTTGATTTTTATATAAGGTGAGAGATGAGGGTCCAGTTTTATTCTTATATATGTGGCTAACCAATTATTCCATCACCATTTTTAAAAAAGTGTGTCCTTTCCCCACTTTTTGTTTGCTTTGTCAACGATCAGTTGGCTGTAAGTATTTGGGTTTATTTCTGGGTTCTCTGTTCTATTCAATTGGTCTATGTGCCTACTTTTATACCAGTACCATGTTGTTTTGGAGACTATGGCCTTATAGTATAGTTTGAAATCAGGTAGTATGATGCCTCCTGATTTGTTCTTTGTGCTTAGTCTTGCTTTGGCTATGCAGGCTCTTTTTTGGTTCCATATGAATTTTAGAATTGTTGTTTCTCATTCTTTGAAGAATGATGGTGGTATTTTGACGGGGATTGAATTGAATTTGTAGATTGCTTTTGGCAGCGTGGTCATTTTCACAGTATTGATTCTACCCATCCATGAGCACGGGATGTATTTCCATTTGTTTGTGTTGTCTGTGATTTCTTTCAGCAGTGTTTTGTAGTTTTCCTTGTAGAGGTCTTTTGACTTCTTGGTTAGGTATATTCCTAAGTATTCTATTTTTTTGCCGCTATTGTAAAAGGGGTTGCATTCTTGATTTGATTCTCCACTTGGTCACTGTTGGTAGAGAAGAGCTACTGATTTGTGTACATTAATCTTGTATCCAGAAACTTTGTTGAATTCTTTTATCAGTTCCAGGAGCTTTCTGGGGGAGTCTTTAGGGTTTTCAAGGTAAATGATCATATCGTCAGCAAGCAGCGACAGTTTGACTTCCTCTTTACTGATTTGAATGCCCTTTATTTCTTTCTCTTGACTAATTGCTCTGGCTAGGACTTCCAGTACTATGTTCAAGAGGAGTAGTGAGAGTGGGCATCCTTGTCTTGTTCTGGTTCTCAGAGGAAATGCTTTCAACTTTTCCCCATTCAATATTATGTTGGTTGTGGGTTTGTCATAGATGGCTTTTATTACATTGAGGTATGTCCCTTGTATGCTGATTTTTTGAGAGCTTTAATCATAGAGAGAT
Source organism: Rhinopithecus bieti (assembly GCF_001698545.2). NCBI lineage: Eukaryota > Metazoa > Chordata > Mammalia > Primates > Cercopithecidae > Rhinopithecus > Rhinopithecus bieti. The sequence continues at coordinate 1,145,448 of NW_016810977.1, read as the reverse complement.
GCTGGATTTCATTGAGTGCTTTTTCTGCATCTATTGGGATGATCATGTGATTTTTGTTTTTAATTCTGCTAATTTATTGACTTGTGTATGTTAAACCATTCCTGCATCCCTGGTATGAAAGCCACTTGATCATGGTGGATTATCTTTTTGATATGTTGTTGGATTCAGTTAGCTGGTATTTTGTTAAGGGTTTTGGCATCTATGTTCATCAAGGGTATCAGTCTGTAGTTTTCTTTTTTGGGTATGTCCTTTACTGATTTTGGTATTAGGGTGATACAAGCTTCATAGAATGAATTAGGGAGGGTTTCTTCTTTCTCTGTCTTGTAGAATAGTGTCAAAAGGATTGGTACCAATTCTTTGAATATCTAGTAGAATTCTACTATGAATCCTTCTGGTCTTGGACTTTTTTATGTTGGTAATTTTTAAATTACCGTTTCAATCTCACTGCCTGTTATTGGTCTGTTCAGGGTTATCTAATTCTTCCTGATGAAAGCTAGAAGGGCTGTATTTTTCCAGGAATTTATCCATCTCTTCTGATTTTTCTGGTTTATGTGTGTAGTAAACCAGAAAACCTGGTTTAGGTGTTCATAGTAGCCTTGAATGATCTCTTGTATTTCAGTGGTGTCAGTTGCAATATTGACTGTTTTGTTTCTCAGTGGGGTTATTTGGATTTTCTCTCTTCTTTTCTCGGTGAATCTTGCTAATAGTCTATCAATTTTATTTATCTTTTCAAATAACCAGCTTTGTGTTTCATTTACCTTTTGTATTGCTTTGTTTTGTTTCAATTTCATTTAGTTCTGCTCTGATCTTGGTTATTTCCTTTCTTCTGCTGGGTTTGAGTTTGCTTTCTTCTTGTTTCTCTAGTTCCTTGAGGTATGACATTAGAATGTCAATTTTTATCATATTACCAGAGTTGGTTTTCTGGTTCCTTCTCATTTGGGTAGTCTCTGTCAGAGGGAGGGTCTTAGGCTGAAGGCTGTTGTTCAGATTCTTTCGTCCCACAGGGAGTTCCCTTGATGTAGTACTCTCCCCCTTTTCTATGGGTGTGGCTTCCTTTGAGCCAAGCTGCAGTGAATGTTGTCTCTCTTCTGGATCTAGCCACCCAGCAAGGCTCTGGGCCGGTACTGGGGGTTGTCTGCCCAGAGTCTTGTGATGTGAACATTGTCTGTGGGTCTCACAGCTGTGGATAGCAACATTTGCTCTGGTGGAGTTGGCGGTGGAGTACAATGGACTCCGTGAGGGTTCTTAGCTTTGGTGGTTTAATGCTCTGTTTTTGAGTTGCTTGACCTCCTGCCAGGAGGTGGTGCTTTCCAGAGAGCATGAGCTGTGGTAGTATGAAGAGAAACCGGCAATGGCCGGGGCCCTAGAACTCCCAAGATTATATGCCCTTTGTCTGCCGCTACCAGGGTGGGTAGGGAAGGACCACCAGGTGGGGGCAAGGCTAGGTGTGTCTAAGCTCAGCCTCTCATTGGGCTTGTCTTGCTGTGGCTCCTTTAGTTTCTTCAGTGGGGGTGTGTGTTCAAGAGAGGAGGCTCTCCCTTTCCCACTTCTGCAGTTGGGGCACTCACAGTATTTGGGGTGTCTCCTGGGTCCTGCAGGAGCAGTCTGCCTCCTTCACAGAGTCTGTGGGTCCTCTTGGGATTGCTGCTTTGTTCTTGCAGTCAATCCGGAGCTAATGTTCACAATGCAAGCCTCTGAACACTGCTCTGTCCGTCTGCGTCAGAGCTGCAATCTAGTCTTGCCTCTGTCCTCCAATTGTTTTCTTTTTTGACATCTTAATGAGTATTGTGGAAAGAGTTACCCTGATAGTACTTTTTTAAATCTTCAATTATCCTTTGAGTTACAAACAATTCAATTACATATGCACTCACAAAAATTTTAAAAAATATTTACAAAACAAATAAAATAAAAAAATAAAAATATTTGATTAAACCAAGAGAAGAGGTAGCTGATTTTCCATATAGTTTTAAGAGATAACCTGGACAATCAGTTGGTTCTTCTAGCACAGAACCACCCTATTTCTTTGTATTTTTCCCTTTTGTACCTCATTTCAAGAGGAATCCTGTAGCATTTTGTGTCTTCTGTACCCCCACTGTTTTCTACTAAGCAGGCTACTAATTTTGGCTGCTAATACTACAGACTGAACTTAAGGACCTTTAGTTAAGGGGATAATGTCCCTGGAATAACCTCTGATCACTTGCTTGGAGAAAAATCAATACTGTTGTCAGCTTTCATAAGCACTCTTCATTATAGGATCAGGAAAGGCGTCATTCATGTCTAACAGGGGTTGAAATATTTAGGAAGCAATAAAAATGTCTAAAAATAGAATGATAACTACATAAATAAACATGGTAAGTAGCAGGAGTTAGAAGAGTCTCCGTCCTTTTGCTGAATTTGTCAATGCTACCTTAAGTTATAGCAACTCGGCCTAGCACAATATCTGATACATAGAAGACTCTCGATAAATACTTGTAGGATGATAATGAATAGATGTGGGGTGGACAGATGCTTTGATGAAAAAAACAGGAAGCTCTTAAAAGAGAATTCTAGTTTCTTGAGACAGCCAGCAGAATGGCTGTGTGTATGTACATGTGTCTGCTTGTGTGTGTCCACATGTGGGTTTGAAAGAGCTCAGATTGGCAGAAAGGGAGTTTCCCAATGAGTGCATTTGCTCTTTAGAAGACTACATGGTTGTGGTCATGCAATTTACATTCTTCTGTGAATTCCTGGCTGCCTGTTCCTTCCCACATGGCATGAAAATTCAGGCTGGTCATCTAACAGATACTTTTTTTCTGTTCTCTTTTTTCTTTTTGCCATGCAATCAAATAGAAACTTATTATTTATGGAATAGTAAGAATTTGGACCTGTTCAGAGGCCCCAGGGCACAAGGTCTGTAAAATCCTTAGTAGCTAATTGTTAACATGTGCTTTGAATGTCTCCATGGCAGGTAAAAGAGAGGCTGCAGAAGATGGGGCCATTCCAGCCTATGAACATTTTCCTCAGGCAGGAAATAGACAGGATGCAAAGGGTACTCAGCCTTGTCCGCAGCACCCTCACTGAGCTGAAACTTGCTATTGATGGCACCATCATCATGAGTGAAAATCTGCGAGATGCGTTGGATTGCATGTTTGATGCTAGAATCCCTGCTTGGTGGAAAAAAGTATGTATAAGCCTGCTGTTATTCTGCCTGTTCACCTATTGTTGTGAAGAGTTGTAATTGGCAAGTGGAAAGCATCGAAGGACAATTTACTCAACATAGCTCTTTTGCATAGGGACTAAGCCCCTCACAACCCTGTATTTTTAGACCATAGGTAGGGAAGGAAGTTTTTTTTTTTTTAGCAAATCCCACGGATCAGGTTCTCTGCTAGGACATTTTACATGCATTATTTTACTTAATTTTTGTATTTTATTGCTCTTATTTTACAGATGAGAAACTCAAGGTTTGGACAGGTTAAGTCTTTTCTCAGATTACACATCTAAGTAGCCAAAGAATCAGAATTTGAACCCAAGCCCCTGGACTCCAAAGCCCGTGATGTTGGTTTCATAGAAGAAAACTTGCCCCCTACCCTCACCCTCACATCAAAAGTCACACCAAAAAGAAAAAAAAAAAGTTTCCGCCATATGCTGTTGAAAGGGGAGGAGTTCCCTTATCCCCCTCGCAGGGCATGTGACGGGGTGTGGCTCGGTTTTCCGTGCTCTGCTGCTCAAATCCCTGGTGGGAGCATGCAGCGGGGCAGGTCGTGGGGACTGTTTTGGCGCCTGAACCCCATGGCAGCGTCTAGGGTTGAGTGTTTACAGCTCCCCAACGGGCGTGTGTTACAGTGCGCTCTTTCAGTTTTGCCATCTGCAGGTGGCTCACGTTAATCAGCTCAGTTAGACCCTCTTCCTTATCGCAAGGACAGAGGGCTTTCTGTATCTTGGGTTCTTTCCCTAGTGTACTGGAAAAATTGGCTCATATGTGGGCTTAGAGGTTGGGTGCAAGGTTTTATTGAGTGGTGGACGTTGCTCTCAGCAAGGTGGAGGGGGAGCCAGAAGGGGAATGGAGTGGGAAGGTGGTCTTCCTCTGGAGTTGGGCCACCCAGTGACTGCACTCTTCTCTGACTGTGCCTGAGCAAATTCCACGTCATCCCACTGTCAGTGGTGTTTGTTGGTCTTGCCAGTATCTGCTGGTGTCTGTCGGTGTGCTCCTCTGCGCTTCTGCTCCTCTCGACGTCCAGCCACTTGTGTGTGTGCCCACTATGGTCTCTTGGGTTTATATGAGCACAGGATGGGGGGCATAGTGGGCCAGAGTGGTCTTGGAAAATGCAACATTTGGGCATGAAAACAAGAGTGCCTGTACTCACTTAGGTCTGTAGGCACAAGCCTGAGGGTGGAACCTTCGCCAGGGACCCTGGCCTTCTCTACCTAGCACTTCCCTGCCCCCCTCCAGTATCACTATATCTGTAAATATAGTGTGTAGTATGTATATATCAAACTCAGCAGATAAGAATTTAACAGCATGCTCACTGGTTACTTGTTAGTAATTGTGCTAAAGACAGATACAGTTTTAAGGAATAATTTTTCACTTGGAAAAGTAAAATGAGTTCCTGAGTGTCTTTGTAAGTGGGAAAATAAGTGTATTTTAGTAGAGGACATTTGAAGGGATGGAGCCTAAATGGTATTCTTCTTTTTGTTCTGTATTTGTGTGTGTGTGTGTGTGTGTGTGTGTGCATGCACGCACGCGCGATGTGTATGCATATGCACACCCATGTTATGGGGAGATTTAAGTGAAGTTGCTAAGATTAATTATGGTGGAAAAATACATAGGAAAAGAGTAGGAGGTGGTGTCTTCTATAACCTATTTCTTGGGAAAATCTGGATCTGCCCCATGGCTTCCTTTCCATCTGACTCCTGCCATTGTCTGGGGGCCTCCACACCCACAGCGTGAACCCAAGTAGGGGTGGCCTGACAGGTCACTCCCAATGTCCCTGCTCCCTAGATCTTCACTCCTACTCTGCTTCCTCATTCACTTGCCCTGCCACACCTAAAGGTTGGAAGGAGGGGGAAACTAGGACAGAAATGCAGGCATGGGAAGGTGACAGAATTCACCCCTTTGAGATGTCAAGTTATGATTGTGAATGAAACCAGCCTTCACCAGTGTGCATCGCCTCCAGCTGGCTTCAGCTGCCAGGAGTAGGCCTGGGAAGGCGGATACTTGAGGAGCTTCCGTGTTGTACACCCACCTGGAGAGTGCAGTGGCAGGTGTGCTGGGATTTTTTGGCTGCCATAACAAAGTACCACCGACGGGGTGGCTTAAGCCACAGAAATTTGTTTTCTTGCAATTCTGGAGGTGGCAAGTCCAAAATAGAACTGTTGACCAGCCATGCTCCCTTTCGAGTGTCTAGGGGAGTATCCTTCTTTGCTTCATTCTACCTTCTGGTGGCCCCAGGAGCTCCTTGACTTGTGGCAAAGTCCTAGTCCAATCTCTCTCTTTGTCTTCATATGACTTTCTTTGCCCTGAGTGCATTCACAACATCTTCCCTCTCTGCATATCTGTCTCTGTGTCCAAATTTCCCCTTTTCAGAAGGACAGCAACATATTGGAGTAGGGTCACCCTTATGCCCTCATTTTCACTTGATTTCCTCTGTAAAGACCCTGTTCCCAAAAAAGATCATATTGTTAGGTGCTGGGGGTTAGGACTTCAACGTATAGTTTGGGCGGGGACACAATTCAACCCATGGTGGGAGAGGTAGCTAGGTCGTGGAAGCCATTCTCAATGGGGAGATTATAATGACAGCAGGTGAAGACGAGAGGTGAGGAGATGGGACAAAAACTGTTAAAGACTTATTTTAAAATTTATTTTACTTGACAAAAATTATATACATTAATGGTGTGCTACATGTTGTTTTGAAAGATGTGTATCCTGTAGAATGGCTAAGCTGGGCTAATTAACATAGGCATTACCTCACATACTTAATTAAATTTTCTTGTGGTTCAGACCTAAAGGCACTCTCAGCAATTTTCAAGAATACAGTCCATTGTAGCCGGGTGCAGTGGCTCACACCTGGAATCCCAGCACTTTGGGAGGCCAAGGTGGGCGGATCACGAGGTCAGGAGATTGAGACCATCCTGGCTAACATGGTGAAACTCTGTCTCTACTAAAAAAATACAAAAAATTAACTGGGTGTGGCAGCATGCACCTGTAGTCCCAGCTACTCAGGAGGCTGAGGCAGGAGAATGGCATGAACCCAGGAGACAGAGCTTGCAGTGAGTGGAGATCATGCCACTGCACTCCAGCCTGGGTGACAGAGTGAGACTCCGTCTCAAAAAAAAAAAAAAAAGAAAAAGAAAAAATAAGGTCTATTGCTATAAACTATAGTCACCTTATTGTAAAATAGATCTTTTGAACGTACTTCTCCTATCTAACTGAAATTTTATACCCTTTGATCAACAACTTCCTATTCCCTTCCTCATCACCCCACCCTCTAGTCTCTGGTAACCACCATTCTACTCTCCATTTTTATGAGTTCAACTCTTTCAGGCTCCACATGTAAGTGAGATGATGCAGTATTTGCCTTTCTGTGCCTGGCTTATTTCACCTAGCCTAATGGAGATGGGACAAAATGTATGGATGAGGTGAAAATCATGGAACCAAAGAATCAGATACTATGCTTAGGTCAAAGGACTGTCCTTGAATAAGTGAACTGGAAGTGGAGGTTATGGTTGAAGAATGGAATGTGGAGTGGGAATGGTGCATGTTGGATTTCTTAAGGCAGCTAAATAGCTAGCTCTTTTCTCCTTCTGAATTCCAAAGCAATTAAATGGCAGAAAAGGAGTAGTGCAGATTAGGGAACATTTATTGATGAAGCTAATATTGAACAATGTGGCTTCTATCTGCTGGAAGGTGAGTTGTGGGGTTTCAAAACCAGAATTCGGAATTAGACAGACTTACCCACCAGCAGCACTACGCTAGACAGTTTCCTCTACAGAGACTTCCCTGTGAAGCTAGAGTGTGCAGGAGCAGAAGAGAGTGTGGGAGAGAAGAGAGTGTGGGAGCAGAAGAGAGTGTGGGAGCAGAAGAGAGTGTGGGAGCAGAAGAGAGTGTGGGAGAGAAGAGAGTGTGGGAGCAGAAGAAGAGTGTGGGAGCAGAAGAGAGTGTGGGAGAGAAGAGAGTGGGAGAGAAGAGAGTGTGGGAGAGAAGAGAGTGTGGGAGCAGAAGAGAGTGTGGGAGCAGAAGAGAGTGTGGGAGAGAAGAGAGTGTGGGAGAGAAGAGAGTGTGGGAGCAGAAGAGAGTGTGGGAGC
>NW_016810977.1:1024155-1137902 GCF_001698545.2 Rhinopithecus bieti | reverse complement strand
AGTGTGTGCTCCCTTTCCCCCTGCTACCCCCAGCAATAAAAGCAGAAGCAATAAAACAGAAGGGGCTGGCTGGGCTTCCTAACTGTGTCTCCATCTTTCCATTGCTGCTATGGCTTCTCCAACCTCCTGCTGCCCTAGTGCTAAGCCACTGATCATACTTCAGGACCTGCTGTTATAGCTGCACCCTACTTCCTTATGTCCCTCACCAGCGGGGTGCATCCTTGGCTCCACACAGTTACTCTGGGACCCTCATTATGGAGACCTTGTCATCTGGGAGCTGTACCACCTGGAGCATGTGGCCTCTGAAGTCATCACAGCAGAGGGAAGGGAAATGGACAAGGCACCCCAGGTCTAGACTTTCTGGGTAAGGAAGTGACCCCTGCCACTTTCATTCACAGTCTGTGGATCAGAACTAGAGCCTTGGACCCAGCCTAACTGCGTGTGAGGCTGGGAAGTATAGGGGGCACATGGGACATCTGATGAGCAGAACCCACCTCTGAAACAGCCAGAAACCAGAAGAATTTCTTTACCTCCTGGGAGTGGGGAGAATGAGAGGGTCAAGGATCTTGGAGTGTTATAGACAAGGAGCTCTCTCCCCATCGAAGGAAATGTAGGAGTGGGAAAAAAACACACCTCCCAACAGGCTAGTGTTTGGGGATGACAAAATGTAACACGAAAGTATGAGAGCAGAGGAATAAAATGGAATGGACGTCAGGGTCATTAGAGAGCAGAGGGTCATGGGATAAGATAGCAGGATGTTAAATGCATCGTTCACATGGGTGGCTGAAGTCACCTAGAATGATTAATCAAAGTAAATAAGGGCAGTATATGGGTTTTGAGTATGCACTTGCTTGGCCAGAATACCCAGGTTCAAATCATGTCTCTTATGGGCTATCTAACTTGGGGTACGCCAATTGCCTTGTTGTGCCTCAGTTTCCTGTAAAGGGAAATAATAGCATTATATAATTCCTAGCATTACTGTGAGAATTACATGAGTTGATATGTGTGAAGTGCTTAGAACAGCACCTGGCATGTGGTCAGTGATATGTAAGTGCCTGTGATTATTAATACTAAAACGCACCACCACCACCACCATCAGCACCACAACCACCATCACCACTATGACCATCACCACCACTGTCACCACCACAGCCACCATTACTGCCTCCACGACCATCACCACTATGACCATCACCACCACTGTTACCACCAATTACTGCCTCTGCCATCACCACCATCACCACCACCACCACCACCTCCACCACCAACACAATCATCATCATCATCATCATCATCATCCTCAATATTATTTGGGGGATTGAGTAGAAGAGTAAACCAGGAGCCAAACTCCTTCATGAATAAGAGGAAGTGACCAGTAGGTGATAGAAGCAAGTAGGAGTAAGGATAGTATGTCTGGATGGCATGAGACTCAAAAGAAGAGAATGATGTAGCGTGATGACCTGGCAACAACAGTCAGAAATGACAAGGTCGTCTCCTCTTCCCCTGGTCCTGAGGGTTGTTGAGTATGAGGAAAGCAGTAGCCTACATTTGGAGAAGGCTGTGAAGGAAGCAGTCTGTCCCGGGTTGAGGGTGTGGGGTGGGGGGCAGACTTCAGTTAAGAGAAGGGATGGAGAGGGTGTTCCAGAATGAGGTGGAGGATCTAGAAGAGTTTTCTGATCATGGCATTGAAGATGCTGAAGGTAGAGTGGAAAGGCTTAGGAGGGGGGCTTGCCTCTTGTTATTGCCAAGGACAGAGGGGGATTGCGTCAGGTTGGGGCTGCACAGAGAGGGCAGCATACAGACGTGAGATTGGTGGGTGGGAGGATAGAGGGTTGGCCTCTGTAGATTACTTGGCTAAATGGCAAGGCGGTAGGACTTGTTTAGTGCCGAGCCTCAGGCATGTCATCCAGAGCTTCAGCAGATTATGAGGCAGTGAGTTCTGCAGGCAGCATATAGTGAGTAGGACTGCTTCTTGTTGTCTTCTCCATGTTATTTGATGACACCACCCCCCATCCCTCTCATCACATAGCTTAGAGACTCAGAATCAGCTTTGACCAGACCCATTTATTTCCTTCTCATCTTTAATAAATCCATTGCCCATGCCAGAGAGTTTTCTATCTGAATTGCCTCTTCTCATTGCCAAGGACAGAGGGAGACTCTTCCAGATCACTGGCCATTGTGAGTTCCTTCCCTACCAAACCAGATCATCCACCTTGGTAGGACCTGGGAGGCTCTGGAACAGGAATCCCTGTCTCGTTAGCAGCTCCCTCTGCCCTCAGACGGAACGTAGTATAAAATACACATCTCTTTTAGTTAACAGACCTATAATGATAGCAGACAATGAGTGATTTAATTCTTAAATTATGATCATTTTGTTCAGGTTTTTATTCTTCTCAGCTTATTATCAGACTTTGGAATCTCAATAACTCTTGAAAATAGGCAAATTAATTCTTAAGGTGTTTGAAATTCAAGTGTTATACCCAGGTTGATTACTACATTTATTCATACATAAAATATTGCAATTACAGTAAAATGTTATAATCTATGACTTGAAGATACCTTCCACTGCTGCTGCTGATGGCATTAATGACATATCCATGCCAGTTGTCGTAATGGAAGCCCCACAGGTGAATTCAGGGAGAAAGTCAGAAGCAATAAATGCAAATAATTTGTGGATGACAAAGAGTCTTGGGTTTCCATTTTTTGCTCCTTCAGGAGAGGAAACAAAAATGTATTCTAAAGTGACAAACATTCTGGAAAAGAACTGTTGTTTACCCCATTACAATTAAGTGTAGCAAGTCTTCTACAACTTATTATCCATGGGATCTATTTTACAGTGTTGATTTATCTTGATAAGGCCATGAGCATATTTATGTAAATAAAAATCCTTTTTTATGTGTTATAGATTGAAATTGTAACCTAAGGAAAAATGATGAAAGCCTTGAAATTTAATCCAATAAATTGTTTTGATTCCTTTACAGCAGAATCAGTGATGAATATATTGGTACATGGAAAGTGATTTGATTGACATTAGATATCTTGAACAGTTCTGTGAATTGATCTGATGTTCATGTGATGACTAGTATATTCTGTCATATCTTAGTAGCATTACTATTATTAAGGAGAAAGAATAATTTGAAACACTTATGCCAGAATCCAGGGAAAATTCATGACTTAGGGACTTTTTTCATTATAAAAGTGAAATTGATATTTCATCATTTTTTTTAGCGAACATAGCTGGTTTACACTGCAGTATTAAACTTATATCAATTAATTGTTTAAATATCTTCACTGCAGGCTTCTTGGGTTTCAAGTACACTGGGTTTCTGGTTTACTGAACTTATAGAAAGAAATGGCCAGTTTACCTCGTGGGTTTTCAATGGCCGACCTCACTGCTTTTGGATGACAGGCTTTTTTAACCCCCAGGGATTTTTAACTGCAATGCGACAGGTAAGAGCTCTGATTTGCACCCGTTGTGTTATTATAATTTTCCTCCACAGGGTTTTCTTTCATTATAGTTTTAAAGACTATAATAAGACAGAGAATGACTGTCTCTTTTTGGTACTAGCAGTTACATTGTCATGAACATAAATCCCAGCCACTTGTTCTCAGGCTGCTAGCTCGACTTTCAAAATATTTATTTCTTATTTTTGTATTTGATTTGATTTTGTATTTCTTTTTAAAGTAGACATAGCTAAATTAGGATGTGGTTTTTTTTTTTTTTTTTTTTTTTATGAGAGAATCTTGCTAATTCTTTACGCACTATTGTACTTCCTTTGAATTAGAGTGATTTGGAGCCAAGCTTTCATTATTGTTATGCTCTTTCTATTAAGACAAACCTCTAACTGCTCCATTCATCTTTTGCTGCCCTGAATAGGAAATAACTCGGGCCAACAAAGGCTGGGCTCTGGACAATATGGTGCTTTGCAATGAGGTCACCAAGTGGATGAAGGATGACATTTCTGCCCCTCCCACAGAGGGTGTCTATGTCTATGGCTTATATCTTGAAGGTGCTGGTTGGGACAAGAGGAACATGAAACTCACTGAATCAAAGCCAAAAGTGCTCTTTGAGTTGATGCCTGTCATAAGGATTTATGCAGAAAACAACAGTAAGTTGTCTTGTACCTTCAGTAAGTGTTCGCATTGTTCGTTTGGATGACGTTATCAACACGGGAGTTCATTATTTTTGTCATCGTGTAGTAGAGATTTTACTCTTATCAACTAGCTTTACATTCACACCCATGTTTAATGGGGACTCACTGACCTCTAGGCACTTTCTTGAGTATATTGAGGAGGCAATAGTTCTAGATAGTACTTGCTTATCTAATAAAGCAGATTAATATGTGTGGATACTCAGGAAATATTAGCTGACGAGATAAGAAAGAAATGTTTGGCATGGTTAATAAGCATGGGGAAGGAGAGTGAGATAACACAGGATGAAGTGGACAGGGGCTGAGTCTCAGGAGCATTTGGGCCTGGACTGAGCTTTGAAGAATGGATGCAATGTGGTGGGGTGAGCTGTGGTAAGGAGGCTTTCTAGATGAGACTGCACAGGGCTCAGTTGGAGGCTGTGGCTCTACCAGCTTGGAGGTTTGAACCAGATAGTGAAGTCTAGATTGAATTCAGAAGCATTTGGCTTAATCCTATAGCTAATGGTAAAATACTGGGTTCTTATTTCAGTCTTTGAATGTAATAATACTTCTGTGAAGTACACACGTGATTCTACTTTAACAAAATTATCAAAGCTGTACTTGACAAGTCTAAAAATGCCTAAACTATTTTCCGTTGTTGGATTAATGTTTTCCGGAGGCTCTTTTTTTGGTCACCTTTCACTCAGCCAACATCTCTACAGCGGTAACCACATTTCAGCACATGAGGGAATCCCTGTTCATTTTAGAAGCATAAACCATAAACTCTAGCCATGGTAGTAGATACCAAGGAAGTACTGATTTTACAATAGAAGCACAAAAGATTCTAACAAGTAAAGGGATAAAATAATTAATGAACTATAAGTATTTATTTATTTATTTATTTATTTGAGACAGTCTCGCTCTGTCACCCAGGCTGGAGTACAGTGGCACAATCTCAGATCACTGCACCCTCCAACTCCTGAGTTCAAGCGATTCTCCAGCCTCAGCCTCCTCAGCGCCCAGCCCCAAGTATTTATTTTTTAAGGAAACATTTGCTGGATGTCTAATAGTTACCAGTCATAACCTTAGGTGCGAGGGATACAAAGATCATTATGAATCAGATCCAGCCCCCAGAGACTCACAGTCTGGTGAAGGAGACCCATAGTAAGTAAATAATGAAAATACAAATTGATACATGTTACAGAAGAGATGCTCAGAAAGAAAACATAGAGATGTCTAGGAGTTTAGGGGTGATTGCTTTTGAGATGTGCTTTGGAGGACAAGAATGATAGTTATGGGGAGTTAGACTTTTTGTGGCAGAGGGAAATAGCATTAGCTCGCTTGGTCGTTCAATGACTGCTTACTGACCATCTGCCAAGCACTTCCCTAGTGCTGGGATGGCAGCACTGAGAAAAGACCAAACAGGCTTCCCATTCTTGTGGAGCTGAGTTGCAAACGGGGTGATAGCCATAAAAGAAACAAATATAGTCGGGCCTTGTTACTCACAGATTTGTATTTGTGAATTTGCCCACCTGCTAAAATTTCTCTGTAGCCCCCGATTCAATACTCATGACACTTTTATAGTCTATGCCATGGTCGTTCACAAACATGTGCAAAGCAGCAAACAACTGGAGTTGCCAGACATACATATTCCTAGCTAGGGCCAAACAAGGTGAGGCTGTGCCTTCTTGTTCCAGCTTTCATATTACAACTAAGTGTCCTGTTTGTGGTCTCTTTAGTACCATGTTTTACAATTTTTTTTTTTTTTTTGGTACTTTTCCTATTTAAAATGGCCCCCAAGTGTAGTGTTTAAGTCTGCTGTTTCTGAGCACAAAAAGACTCTGCCTTATGGAGAAAATACATGTGTTGGACAAACTTCCTTCAGGCATTAGTCATAGTGCTGTTGGCCTCCAATGCAATCGTAATAAATCAACAATATGTATTAACAAGATATCCTTAAACAGAAACACACATAAAACAAGATTATGTATTGACTGCTTGATGGAAATGTTGTGACCAGAGGCTTGCAGGAAACTAACCCTGTGTTTCCCCTAGGAGCAATGGCTTGGCATTTGTTAATTCAGTTTTCATGGTGACTTTATAGGACGTAACTACTGTGAATAATGACAGTTGACTAGAAATGAACATACTGATTTCAGATACTTCTTGTTTCTCTGCACAAAAGCACATGGGTGGTGTCTTAGTCCATTTTCTGTTGCTATAACAAAATACTACAGACTGGGCATGTGATAGACAATAGAAGTTTATTTTGCTCCTAGTTCTGGAGGCAGGGAAGTCCAAAGCCATGATGCCAGCATCTGGTGAGAGTCATTCCACGGTCACAAACAGAAGGTAGAAGTAAGCATGTGAGACAGAGAGGGGCACCGGGGCTGGACTTGGTTTATAGCAACCCACTCTTGCAATAACTATCTCACTGGCATGATAATGACATTCATTCATTCATAAGGGATTCACCGTTTTGACCCAGTCACCTTTTATCAGACTCTACCTCCAAATATTGTTGTACCAGTGATTAAGTTTTCAACACATGAAATTTTAGGGGACAAATGCAAGCCATACACATGGTTTGAGTGTAAGATAATTTAGGAGTTCTGTTAGGAATATTGAGCTGAGATCCAAGTGACAGAAAGGGGCTATGCTAACATCCTGGAGCAGAGGGAAGAGTGGAAAGTCATGAGGTGGTAATGGATGTGCTGGGTTTGGTGAAGAGTTTAGTTCTGGGATTTAGAAGACAGACCCGGTCCAGGTTAGCTGGATGTCAGCAGTGTGTAGGTGGATAACAAAGCCTCCACATGAAAGAGGTTCTTCAGGTAGAGGTGGAAATGGGGGAGTCGGAAGAGAGAACTGATATTTATGGAAAATGTTTAAAGGTGGATTTCACACCATGTCTCATTCAGTATTTTCAAAAGTTTGCTAGAGAAATGATTTTTGCTTTGAGAACAACAAGCTAGAGAGATTGTGATTTGTTGAAGGGAATAAGCATTACCTTGGGAGGGGACCAGTGTTTAAAACATGAAGGAAGAAGAGCCTGTGAAGGGAAGAGTTGAGCATCAGATTAGGAACACGAAGGTTCTCAGCACACTGCTTGGCACATGGTGTAGTTCAATATTTATTAGTTAAATCAAAAAAGATAAATGTGTCTACCTGGGCTTAGGCAAGCATACTGCCTATGGCTTTGTATTTACTGGTTCTTAGGGTAGTGTGACATCTTGGGACAGTAATTATTTTATAGAAATAATAATCAAGTGTTCCTTTAGCCAAAATAGTATTTTAGAAAATTGCTTTATCATATCATTGCATCTAGTCAACATGTTGTAAAAGCATCTCCCTTATAAAATGAAATGAAAACCTTTTTCCAGTTGAGTTACATGTTACTGTTTTTTCTTGTGACTAAACTATAAAAATCCGTGGCAATTTGACACTGAACATCTCAGCATGGTAGTAATAAAGTAATAATTTTATAATACTGGCAATTCTTTATGATTTAAGAACAGATTTTTATAGAAGAACTGTATCCACCCTGCTGCGTGTTAGCCAGTGGTGATGCTCATTAGCAGCAGGTAAGGGAGAAAATAAAATAAGCAAAGGAAAAGGGGGCTAATTTCAAAGTATTAAAAGAAAACTTTAGTTCTTTATTCCTTTTCTGATTTCAGTAAGAGCTGGTGGAAACTTGGTTTGTTGTTAAAATAGCTTTGTTGTTGAAGAGGTGTTTCTTTAGTAATGGAAAACTAACATTCTGTTACCCTTTTCATGTGATACATTTAATTTTTACTCAATTTTGATAATTGAGCAGGGCTCTGATTGACTTAAAGAGGTGTGTAGCATCATTAAAGACCAAAGTGCGGCTTAACTGTTTTTACATTAATATGAAGGAAATTTCTCAATTTAAGTAATCATTAAAATATAGATATAGGACTGGTTTATTTGTTTTCTACAAGAAGAAATCTAGATATTTATTTTAACTCTAAAAATTGAGTGATATACCCTCAAACTTTAAAAGGAAATCATGTTTCTTGCTAGAAAATCACGGAAAAGTCATTCAAATAGTACTCAATTCACCAAGAGAGTAAAACCACATGCACACCATCTAGATTCCCTATTCTCAAAGGAAGCTGAAAAGGACAGATAGAAGAAAGATGTGTCTTCACAGATTTATTATATGAGCAGATTGATGATTCTCAGCGAACTTTAGAACTGTAGCTGATGTGGTGGAAAACTGTGATTGGAACATTTGTGAGGGATGAGGCAAGCCTTCTGTGTACCTCTGATCACTAAGTAGGTGCAAGAGGGGTCTCAAGGGTTATTTCCTGCTAAGGAAAAAAATGTATCTAAGAATGCCATCTGACCGATTTTGACCTGAGACTGTGCAGATTTGGGACTGCGGTGGGGATAGCCATATGTGGTGACCAGGAGTAGAGACCTCCTAGCTCCTGAGCCCACAGGGTTTAATCGGCTGTCAGCTTGTAAACCTGGAAGTCTGTTAAAGTCATGGGAAACATGAGTCTGGGAAGTTGCTTTAGTGAAAAGGTCCATGCGTAAGTAGATGCATGTGTGTGTATGTGCGTGTGCCTGTGTGTGTATGTGCGTGTGCCTGTGTGTGTATGCGTGTGGAGACAGAGAGATAAACAAGTGTCAAATAACATCTCTATCTTAGGCACCTTCCACATTCCAGGCATTATACTATACCAGGCACATACATGTGTTAACTTATTTAATCTTTACAACAACTCTGTCAAATTTATCGTCCTCATTTTGCAGATGGAGAAATTAAGGTTTGGAGACCTTGGGTAATTTGTCCATGATTCCTGGCTACTGACAGTGAAAGCTGGTATCAGAACCACATTTGTTTGTTGTGAGGTATATGCAAACCTCTGGGAATTCCCATGGTTAGTCTTCCACTTGAGATTCTGTGTTTATGTGTCCTCTTAGCGCCTGGGACGAAACTTGAAAATAAAGGCTAAACTCAAAATGAGGACAGCTTCCTTGAATATTGAAGTCCTGAGTTAATTTTTCTCAGGTACCTGTTAAGGTAGACTGTAGGCAGTGGGAGGGCACAGGGAGAGCCCTCTGTGGGTGGTGCTCTCCCTCCCCATACCTCCCTCCATCATGCTGCAGGCTGAAAAGTGCTTATGCCCCTGTTCACCGGTAGAGGACTATGAGCCAGGAGCCAGGATATTCGAGTGGTTCTCCTGGCTTTTATCATCCTAGTCATTAGTCATGTGGCTTTGGAGGCCTATCTAAAGTATGCCACAGATTAAACTCCGGTATCTAGTTCTGTCCATTTCCTTTTCATGTTTTCTGCAAAGACAGAGGTATACATGCATAGTGCATCCCAAGTATTGCAGCGATGAAGTGGAGAGGCCACGGATCCATTCTGACTAGGTTTCATTCTCAGTTATTACTACAGCTTTCTAATCTTGGACAACTCGCCTCCCTCTGTTCCAGTGTTTGAATTCGTAAAATGATTAAGTAGTAGTACCCATCACACAGGATTGCTGAGAGAATTAAACTCACAATGTTATTAGGAAAAATATGTATTAAATACGTCCTATGTACTGACAATGTACTGACAGTGAACATGGGATGCATTTAATACATATTTTTTCAATTGTTACTCTTATTAACATGCTTAACTCAAATGCTTTTTAAAGGAGTGAAAGAAATAGTGTATATTAAGAGTGAACTGTCCGGTAATTTAAATGTTATTAGCAAAAGGGTGGTTAAATAAAAGAATGACTTAACGATTCTATAGAGACTCTCTATGTAATGGTTATTTTGGATGTTGGAAGCAATATATGGATGCATACTCACATGCAGATGAAAAAGCAAGATAGATAGGAAAGTTAAACAGTCAGAAAATGAAATTCCCCCAAGGTGTTTTATTAAAACCTTTAAGATCCTAAAGGGTATAGCTTGCCAGTTTGCACAACCTCTCCTCTCTCCTCCTCCTTCTGGAGCCCCAAGGTTTTAAACATATTTAGTTGATTTGTTCTACCTACCTCACATGCTTATTTTTGTCTTCAAAGTTGTTTGTCTAAACAGGGGGATGGTTTCGAATCATCTGCTTATGTAGTTGTTTAGCATCTGTCGGCGTTTTCACTATGGAATTATATCTTCAGTGGCTTCTAATCCTGCCACAGAAGTTTGCTGCACGCTGTGACTTGGCATGAGCACTTTCAGCTCTGAAGCAATTAAAAATAAATAGAATTGGATAAATACTTCAGAAAATTATTTTTACCTGCTTATTGAAGAGAATGCTATTTTTTTCCTCCATTTTTCTTTTGGGATTAAAATCCAAGTAGTCAAATACTTCTCAAGTTGTAATTATTGTAATTATCATGAGATTCAGATGTAAGGCACCAAAGCCTTACTTCAAGTTTATAAAATGATTGTTAATCAAATTTGCAGCAAGAAGAAGAATGAGTTATATATTTGTTACATGTTTAAAGATCCTAGGATTAAAGGATTTAACTATATCAGTGAGTATAGTTAGTGTTAACCGCATTGCATGATTCGTTGTCATTCATTTACTTGTTCAGAATTTTTCATATATATTTGCCTAATTATTATTACTAGTGATATACACATGGAAATTGGAAAAATTACACTGAGACTTAAAAATTAGGTATCACATTGTTTTAGGTTATTTCTAATGATTAATTTCATGAGATTGAGGAAACACAGAGTTTTAAAATACTGTAAAATATCTTCATTGTTTTAGAAGAAGGTTTCTCAGTCTTGGTACTATTGACATTTTTGGTCTGGATAACTTTGTTTTTGGGGGTGCTGTCCTGTGCATTATAGGATATTAGCAGCATCCCTGAGCTCTATTCACGAAGATGTTAGTAGCAAGCCCACAGCTGTGTTAACCAACAATGTCTTCAGATATTGGCAAATGTCCCCCATAGGTAGAATCATCCCTGGTTAAGAATCACTGCCTTAGAATTATTTATTTTATATTGAAACTTATGTATCATATTATTATATTCAGATGTTTCACTTCTTCTAATACAATTAATTAAATGTATAGTGGATATGTGAAAACACAGGGCACAGCAGGTTAAAAGGTCTATTGGATCAAATAATGAGACCAGCTTCTGATAGTGCCTTGCTTTTATAATTTTCTGGAAAAGGCAAATTTTTGAGCATGTCAGTTTTGAGAAATAAATTCAATAACTCTGATATGTTTCAGTGCCCATGTTTGTAACATTAATTCACAAAAGCAGAGCATCCTCTTAGTTAAATGTCATTTCACTTCAGTAGTTAAGTGAGGGTTTTTAAAAAATATAATATTGACTTTCCAGAAGAGTACGGGGATGGGTGTAGACACACTCTTGTCCTCGAAAAATGTATAATCTGGAAGAGACTATAAAATAATACACTACTTCCTGAGATGTATGTTAGGAGATGTGCAGGTAAACTACTGTGGACAGACTGGTTTCATAAGACACTAATGAGGCTTAAACTCCCAGGCTGCTCGCAGGCAGAAGCTCCTTCCAAAGCCTACTTTTTTATTTATAAATTTCACTCATTTTTTTTAAAGAGGGCCCTCATGAATTGTGTGAGTTTAAGTACCCACAGCCCTGGGCCTGTCTGTGAGTATGGGGTTTCCAAGG
Organism: Rhinopithecus bieti; assembly: GCF_001698545.2. Taxonomy (NCBI): domain Eukaryota; kingdom Metazoa; phylum Chordata; class Mammalia; order Primates; family Cercopithecidae; genus Rhinopithecus; species Rhinopithecus bieti. Next base: position 1,126,135 of record NW_016810977.1, on the reverse strand, counting down.
CTGGAAAGAAAGGGAGCCTGTGGGTGGAGATGGATGTGTTAGAAAGGATCTCTGAAGGATGGACACGCATAGATTGCCTTTCATTGCAGTGTCATTTTGGAAACTGCATCTATTCTTCTACTCCGGAAAGGTAGATTGAGTCTCAGAGAGGTGAATTGGTCTATTACTCTCTGCTTCCTAGCAATTGTATTTCTCTACATTTATAGAGAATTCACAATACCTGATTTAGCTGGGGGGTGGGGAAGCACCCTCTGTCCTAGGATTTAAGATGTGATGTAAGCTATGGCCTGCAGGGTTGAAGATTTTGAAATAATAAAGTAATGCCCACTGGTGCTGGATGCCTGGTTAAAACTGACTTGTGTGTGCTCAAGGTTTGGTGGGGAGATGAAGGAGAACAGGTGGAGGGGGATGTTGAGTTGACAGGTGCAAAGGAGAGAGAGGAAGCATGTGGGCTGAGTTACTGTCCATGGTTCGGGGCAGGGAGCCAGCAGAGGCCACCAGACGCTGTCTGGGTGTCTTGCCACAGCTACCTGCACCCTGTGGGAGCATCTGCATCACATCCAGGAATTGCCTGGCCTCAGAAAGAATGTCCCTCATTCTGCCAAACCCATCTGTCTTTGAAATGACCTACAGAATGCAGAAGCATGGCTCTGCACTCTCCTTGGGCACTTAAGTGGGAAATTCACCAAGTTCTTTTCTTTTACGATTTTTTTGTAGCTTTACGAGATCCTCGGTTTTACTCCTGTCCCATCTATAAGAAGCCAGTTCGAACGGACTTGAACTACATTGCCGCTGTGGACCTCAGGACGGCCCAGACCCCTGAACACTGGGTGCTCCGTGGGGTTGCCCTTCTCTGTGATGTCAAGTAACATGTCGGGAGTGTTCCCACCCAATGCTTTGGAAAATGCAAGATCTAAATTATTGTAACCTTTGTTTCTGTATGACTGCTGGACAGTGTATGTCAGTTCGTTTATGCAATTAATGAGCTGCATAGGTTTTCCCCACTCCTTAATTGGGTGCTTATATTTTACCTGTTTCATCATTAGTGACCAATGTCTGAGTTTGTTGAAAATGCTATTTAGTGATAAAAAAGTAAACTTACAACTTCCTCATGAAGTGTGGCCCTCAAATCCACAGTAGTGCATTTTCTTCTTTCTTTGCTGTGAAGACCGACTAGGGTAAGCACACGGTATTTCTCTGGAAGGAATTATTCTTCTTCTGTTAATATGGCCTGGTAACAGCCAAGTTCTTGAAGGTAACAGGGCAAGTTTGTGCTGATTTTGCTTCTATTGTCTTTCGTATTTAGGTCAAGTTAAGAGACTTATTTTCAGGGTTTCAAGCAGCCAATTAAAAATACCTTTTAAAAAATAGAAGGAAATAGAAGAATGGGTTAAGAATGTAAATAGACAATTTATGTAAGCATAAAGAATAAATGTAGAGCAATGTTTAAGCCTACTTATAATTAATAATGAGATACTAATTGATAACTCTTATAATAAAAATTAAAGCTACAAGTAAATCATAGCATGCTCTCAGTAAATATCCACTCACAAATTGCTAGAGCAGTGTAAATCAACCCAACCTTTTTTGTAAAATGATTAAATACAGTAAGAGCCATGAAAATATTCACACACTTGGATCTTTATTTTCTCTGTATCCAGGAAACAATTTAAAAGACTGAAAATAGTCTATATAAAATTATATTTAATAACAAAAAAATGGAAATGTCATAAATATTCAATAATCAGGCTATGCTTAAGGAAATTAGGAGATATTAGGCAACCATAAAAAATAATTTTGAAGATTCCGTAATATGAAAATGGTAGACTCAGACTGTTAAGTGAAAGATTTAGTTCACAAAATATTGAGTACACTGTGATTATAACAGTGAAATATATTTGCATGTGGACAAAGATTAGATGGCAAGATAGAAAAATAAGAACAGATGTGATAGCAAGAGTTATAGTTGGCTTGAAAAAAATATGATGATTAGGAGAAAAAATAAAGAAAGGATAGAAATCTTAGACAGTGTGTAGGGATGTCCTACGGGCTTTTATTGATTAGGAAACATTATCAAATGAATTTTTCACATATATATTTTTTTAAATTCTGGTTACAGGTTATTAATAACTCTTCATCTAACCCATTGACTAGAAAATTTGGTCAGTATTAAATTAGAATTGTGGTTTACAAAGTTTTGGTTAGCTCTGGATCTGTATGACTGCATTTGTTTTGATAAATGGTTTTTGGGAGGTGGATACCAGGAGACAAGTGTGAGCCCCTCTCACTGGGATTCATTCTATGGACCAGGATCATTATTTCATGCTCATGATGATGAGAGTTAAGCCTGAGTGGCTCTTGTGACTCCCCCCATCGTAGATGATACTGTTTTCATGTGAGTTCTTTCTTTTGGTGTGGATTAATGTATCAGTTAATTTGTGTGAATTGTGGTGAAACAATCATTTCATTCTGAAAAGCAAGTAATGAAAATGTGGACATCATGGAATTAGTAAAATGTTTTTACTAAATGCCTCATTCATAATTGTTATTTATCATAAAGGGGGGTAATTGACACTAAGTATCTAGAAATAAGCTTTCAAAACTGGATTTTTATCAAATAATTTGAAAATGTGTCATTCCTATGATTTTATGATACACATCTGTTAGTATGCATGCATGAGTCTTGGAGGCCCAAAGTAGAAAAAGACCATGAAAACAACTAAGAATTTTTACGAACTAATTCAACATGGCTGGCCTCTGAAGCAGTGATGAGTCAATGAGGCCCCTTTCTGCATAGCTGCCCACTCCTACCCGGGCTCCTCCCACCAAAAGGTGCTAGGTATTCCACAGTCAGGTAGGCAAGGGAGAACCGATTGAATGAATCTCTCCTGCAATGGAGAGGCTTCCTGATGGTCTTAGACATGGAGAAAAACTGCCAGGGGCTTGGTACCATTGCAGAGTCATGCAACAGTTTTTTTCAACTGTCCCAATATTGATTTACTAAAAAATATTTATTTTGCACCTCCTGTGAAGACTCTCTGCTGAACTGGTGATGCAGTGGTGAAAAAAAACAAAACAAAACAAAAAAAAAAAACAAAAAAAACCAGGCACAGTGCCTAATCTCATAGAGTTCACCTGAGAGGAATACATGCAGAATATAGCAATTATTCAGGTACATATGCAGTTGTATTAGTCCGTTTTCACACTGTTATAAATAACTACCTGAGACTGGTTAATTTATAAACAGAAGAGGTTTAAAATGGACTCACAGTTCCATATAGCTGGGGAGGCCTCAGGAAACTTATAATCATGGTGGAAGATGAAGAGGAACCATGCACATCTTCACAATGGTGGAGCAGGAGAAAGAGAACATGAAGGGAACAGCCACACACTTTTAAACCTTCACATCTTGTGGGAACTCACTATCATGAGAACCGCACATGGGAAACTGCCCCCATGATTCAATAACCTCCCACCAGGTTCCTCCCCTGACATGTGACGATTACAATTCAAGAAGAGATTTGGGTGGGGACACAGAGCCAAACCATATTGTTCCATCCCAGCCCCTCCCAAATCTCATGCCCTTCTTACATTTTAAAACACAATCATGCCTTCCCAACAGTCCCCAAAAGTCTTAACTCATTCCAGCATTAACCCAAAAGTCCAAGTCCAAAGTCTCATCTGAGACAAGATGAGTTCCTTCCACCTATGAGCCTGTAAAATTAAAAGCACCAAATGGGAAAATTGACCAAAACAAAGGGGCTACAGGCCCCATGCAAGTCTAAAACCGAAGAGGGTAATCATTAAACCTTAAAGTTTCAAAATGATCTCCTTTGGCTCCATGTCTCACATCAGGGCACTTTGATGCAAGAAGTGGCCTCCCAAGGTCTTGGGCAGCTCTGCCTCTGAGGCTCCATAGGGTACAGCCCCTGTGGCTGCTTTCAAGGGCTGGCATTGATTGCCTGCAGCTTTTCCAGGTGCACAGTGCAAGCTGTCAGTGGATCTACCATTCTGGGGACCACAGGATGGTGGCGCATTTCTCATGGCTCCACTAGGCAGTGTTCCAGAGGAGACTCTGTGTGGAGGCTCTAACTCCATATTTGCCCTCTGCGCTGCCTTATTAGAGGTTCTCCATGAGGACTCTGCTACTACGGCAGACTTCTGCCTGGACATCCAGGCATTTCCATACATCCTCTGAAATCTAGGTGGAGGTTCTGAAAACTCAAGTCTTGTTTTCTGCATACCTGTAGGCCCAACACCATGTGAAATCTGCCAAGGCTTGGGGCTTATACCCTGTGAAGCTATGTCCCGAGCTGTACCTTGGCCTCTTTTAGCCATGGCTAGAGCTGGAGCAACTGGGATGCAGGGTGTCACGTCCCAAGGCTGCACAGAACAGTGGGGCCCTGGGCCCAGCCCATGAAACAATTTTTCCCTCCTAGGCCTCTGGACCTGTGATGAGAGGGGCTGCCATGAAGATCTATGAAATGCCCTAGAGACATTTTCCCCATTGCCTTGGCTATTAATATTCAGCATCTCTTATGCAAGTTTCTGCAGGCAGCTTGAATTTGTCCCCAGAAAATACATTTTTTTCTTCTACCACTTGGTCAGGCTGCAAATATTCAAACTTTTATGCTCTGCTTCCTCTTTAAACATAAGTTTTAATTTCAAACCATCTCTTTGTGAATGCATATGGCCGTACACTGTTAAGAGCACCCAGGTCACATCTTAAATGCTTTGCTGCTTAGAAATTTTTTCTACCAGATACCCTAAATTGTCTCTTTCAAGTCCAAAGTTCCACAGATCTCTAGGGCGGGGGCAAAATGCTGTTAGTCTGTTTGCTAAAGCATATCAAGAGTGACCTTTGCTCCAGTTCCCAATAAGTTCATCTCCATCTGAGAGCATGTCAACCTGGACTTCATTGTGCCTATCAGCATCAGCATTTTGGTCAAAACTATTCAACATGTTCCAAAGTTTCCCACCTCTTCCTGTCTTCTTCTGAATCCTCAAAACTTATCCAACCTCTGCCCATTACCCAGTTCCAAAGTTGCTTCCACATTTTCAGGTATCTTTATAGCAGTGCCCCAAACTCCCAGTACCAATTTTCTTTATTAGTTCATTTCCACACTGTAATGAACTACCTGAGACTGGGTAATTTGTAAGGAAAAGAGGTTTATTTGACTCACAGTTTCACAAGGCTGAGGAGGCCTCAGGAAACTTACAATCATGGTGGAAGGCCGAGGGTAAGCAAGGCACATCTTACATGGTGGAAGGGATGGGAGCTGTCACACTTTTAAACCATCATATCTCGTGAGAACTCACTATCATGTGAACAGCATGGGGGAAATGGTCCCCATGATCCAATCACCTCCCCCAGATCTCTCCCTCGACACATGGAGATTACAATTCAAGATGAGATTTGGGTGGGGACACAGAGCCCAAACTATATCAGTAGTTATATATAATCTAAATTTATGGTTGTATAACATGAGGTACATTAGGTGTCTAGAAGATAATATAAAGACTGTGCATTAAGTGCTATGAAGGAAAATACTGGATGTCATGAATGAGAATAACAGAGGAGACTGCAGCATATCAGTTGTGTCACCACTGTCAGGCAGAAGCCATGTTACAATGTCCCCATTTAGTTTTACTGTTTTATTGATATTTTTAATGATTAGCTGATTATATTGCATTTATGGAGTAAAATGTGGTGTTTTGATATATGTATACAATGTGGAGTGATTACACAAGCTAATTTAAATATTCATAATCTCTCTTGACTTTTATTATTTTTTAAATTTAAATTGATTTTTTTAATTGGCACATTGTAAGTGTACATATTTATGGAGTACAATTTGATGTTTTGATACATATTTATGTTGTATAATGATCCAGTTAGAGTAATGTGTATATAGAACATCTCATGCATTTATCATTTCTTTATGGTGAGAACATTCAAAAACTTTTCTTCTTATTTGACATTTATTTTTATTGAGGACATACGCGCAATAGCAGGGAGGTGCTTCCCTGTGCCAGAGCAGCTGCTGCTCATCCTTACCTGGCTTTTCTCTGGTTTTCTGTTTATCTTGTTCCCTTGTGCAACTCACAGGTTCTGGTGACCCTCTCTGTGCAGGTAAGGTCCTTCCAAAATTCAGTCTAAAAGGAAAGTCTTGCCTCATAAATAACTGTCTTTTTATGTATGGGGCTTATTTCACCATTCTGTAGAAGCATACCTTAGCTTCTCTGAGCATCCCTTTAAGGAAATGTTGGCAAACATTGAACCACCTCAGCATTAGTGAGGCCATGTCACCATCAGGGGAAAAAGTCTAGCCAGGGTCCAGTGTCCTTGAACAACGTCTCTATTCCGGACACTTTTTGCCTGGAAAGACCTAATTTGATTGCGCCATGAGGAAAAGCAGCTCTGAGAAGGTGACATCTAAATTTAGATTTAAAAGAGAAAAGGAAAACATCTCAGATCCCCAAGCACTGGGGACTGGACTCTTGCTCCCTAAAGGGAGAAAGTGGGCACAGTATCTGCAGGATGGGTAACAGGAAAACCTGACTTGGTGTGGAGGGCTGTGGAATGCTACTTTTTAATGAGATTTCACACCTTATTATGACGGCTGCCAGTTCAGAGTAGTGGTGGATGGAAATCATGTGCTTCTAAGTCATTGGAATGAGGAGCACTTTTTGTTAAATGCCATTTGCAATGGAAAAATCTCATTATAAAGAATTCAGTATTAAGAGACCTGATGAGATGGCCACAAATTTTATACTTAAGTACTTTGTAGGATTCTATCGTTTAGACAAAATATACAGTATCAATGTCACTATTAGTGATAAATTTTTGTTCAAAGATGAAGCATTATGTAAATCTAGAGGAAGTGGGAATGGTTAGTGAGTACATAAAATAGAAAGAATCAATAAGATCTAGTATTTGATAGCAAAGCAGGATAACTATAGTCGATAATAATTTAATTGCACATTTAAAATAACTAGAAGAGTATAATTGATTGTTTGTAACACGAAGGGTAAATGCTTGAGGTGATGGAGACCCCATTTACCCTGATGTGATTATTACGCCTTGTATGCCTATATCAAAATATCTTGTGTACTCCATAAATACATATGCACCTACTATGTACCCACAAAAATTTAAAAAAACCTAGGTATGTGAGTGCATACTGATAATGTAGTTTCTGAACTTTTTTCAATATGAAGATGTTTAGTAATGATATAAATAATAAAACATATGTATGAGCAATTTTGTCTTAAAGACAATCTTCTCCCCAAAATCTGCAGCACACTTTTTTCCCTAAAATGGCCCTGATGACATGCATAATTGCTTTTACATTTTAAATAATTTTCTTTTGCAAGTATTAGGAGTGATTTTTAAAAACTGAGTAACAGATCACTGTTGATTAGTAGCCCCTGTTAGCACATCAAAATAATACCTCTTAAGGATAAACAAATGGTACACTTATATTCACAATATGGCTCTCCATAGTGTGAATCCTTTGGAAAACCAGTAAATCGATCAGTCGGTTTTGAAAACACGAGGAGGAAATCTAGTAGTATTCTTGAGGTTCATGTGTTCTGGTCAATTGACTGGCATCTGCTATGTCCGACATGTGCATATCAAGTTTCTGTAAATATCCCCAGAGAAGGAGGATAAGAAGGATTCCAGGTCAACTTTAGAATCAGATATGAGATTTGGCTAAGAAACTGAATTTACAAACATATTCTTAGTTGTCTTAAATGATGAGACTTACTCTGTGCTGCACTTTGAACAAAATTAATGTTATCTATGCAAAAGTAGTAGAATGTGTTGCTTCTCTGATCTGCACCCTGAGGGACTTTTCTAGTTCTGGTCTTCAGCCTGGAAAACCATAAATCTAAGCAGCCAGGTAAATAGTATTTATAGACAGAATTCTATTCTCTCCTTTCATTTGCATAAAATAAGAAAATACAGAGAGCAGGTGGGAGGGAAGGAACTTGAAGTGGAGAATGAAATATCTAGAGTGGGATGCAGTGGTGGATAAGCGGCCTCAGATTTCTTTTCCTGAGACACTTAGAATTTGTTTTTTAGCAATAACCTTTGATCAAGACAATGAGTTAATCTCAAAACTCCTCAAATGAGCCTTTTAAAAATGGTTTCTTCTTCCCCCGGATTTCAGAATTTTCTTGCAAAGTGCCAACGGCATTATGATCTAATATTATAATGTCAATGCCTTAAAGGATTTTATCTGAGGTCTTATAAAAGTCCTATCAGCTCTTTTCTCTTAGGAACACCCACAAAACCACTATGTGGACCTGGCTAATGAGTATTCTTTCTCTGCCTTCTTAGTGTCTTTCTCTGATTTAGGACTCCATTTAGTTTTCCAAGGCTCTGGATTTATAGGCATACTTAATTGTTTCCAAGTTTGAGTTTATGTTGGGTGGATGCAGGGCCAAGAACGGAAGCTTTGTCCTCTCTTTAATTTGCATACCAAATGGTATTTTTCACTGGGCAATACATTATTGCTCCTTGCTGTGCATCTTGTGGGCAGAGCCAAGACACGTTGTGCAGCATGATGCTTTGCCCCTGTTCTAGTAATGTTTTATGATCACTGTAATACTTTTCTTCATTTATTTCTTCACTTAGGCTAATATGCACAGCATTCATATCAAACGTAATCACAAACATGCTAGCCTGGAAGGCCAATTAAGTCTTCCCCAATACTTTGTGCAGGAGTCGATTTTAATAAGACCACATAGAGTGTTCATTCTGAGTAGCTGCGAAAAGAGAAAGATTAAATTGATGAAGGACACCAAAGAGACTACCTGGAAAGTCACAGAATGGAGAGACCTGGGAAGGATTATGAATGAAAACCTGTGCTGCAGCTGGTATTGAACACTCCTCTTTACTGCTGAGCACAGTTTAAAATTCACTCTTGAGTTTCACCTCACTCAATGCAGTCAGCTGTGATGGATCCATTTATAATTTATTTATGCAAATACTTAAGGCAAATCCCGGGAGACCTCTAGGAAAAGAGCTTATAAAACATTTCAGTGCTTTATCATTTGAAAAGTGGTCATTTGTATGCAGCAATGAAACTTTTGCTATTCTAGCAATAGTGAAAATGTTTTAGTGTTCCCGGGACATAATACATTGCTATTCACATACGCTATCCCCTGATGCCTGATACCCCAGATAACAAAGATTTACAAATGGGACAAATGAAAGACTTTTAAAAAGATGATACGTTAAATCATAGTACTAAAACAAATTTTTTTCTAGATATTTTAGTTGTATTAGAAATCAGAAAATTGAGCATTAGCTGGAGAATATATCTATATTTGCTTTAGCTTATTTTGGTTTATATTTTTTGTTGTTCATTTCCCTAATCTGTTTTTCTCATGCTAAAAGTCTATCAAAACAGTCTTCAGTAGAAAAGAGCAGAACACATTGTTTGACCCAACTGGTACTTTATCAGGATGGAGGATTTGCTGACAAATTAGAGCTGAGTGTGGAATAGTGAGGGAAATTTTCTAAGTTAATGTTAGAGATATAGAATTGTTGCAAATTTAATTTTTTTGTTCTCTGATGCTAGCCTGTTTGCGTTTAGATATAAGTATATTATTGTTAATAGAAAATATCTTCTAAAATCAATGACTTGTGCATGAACAAAATCAACTAGCTTATTTTGGGAAAATTTACATCTCTTTAATAAAATGAGTATGTCTTTAGGTGAATGATAAAAGAGAATGTAACATCATCTGGAAATTAAATAGACCTTAGCAATATAATTTCATGCCAGCTTCTTCACAATTGATATAAATATATCTCATAGAAGAAATATTACACCAGAGCCTTATACAGTTGCTTACGACGTATGTCTGTATCATGCTGCAATGATGTCTTCATGGTTCTACTGGGATAGAGACCGTGGCAGGCAGTCCTTGCTAGTGGTGAGCTTCAGAATGAGAAGGTCTGCAGCCTCTCATAAAAATTCCAAGGTGGTTTTCAGTTTATAGAGACCGCGACAGACCTTTGCCTAGTTGTAAAACCCTCAAATTGTGTCTTTGTAAAAAGATCCTTTCCTCTACCTTGCTGCCACCTTTAGCCATAATCTTCACACTCCCCAGATTAAACTGCTAATAGTTTAAGATGAGAGCCCCTTGGAGGACTACTTGGATTTAGAGAGCTGGACTCAAAGAGACCTTTGCTGCCTATTCGTTGCGGGACTAGACCCTTCCTTTGCCCTTCAGGAAAAACAGCCAGCGTTTTCACTGAAGCTAATGTTTGCAGTGTGGGCAATGGTTGACTTAGAAAGCACCACAGATTGTCTTTCAAATTTAACCACATGTTAAAGGGTCTGAATCTCATACATGAGACTATGTCAGAAGCTACAGGTTCAAATTAATCCTGGCCTAATAGAACTATTATTAATAATATTTTGCTACCAATAAAAAGTTTAGGAATGCCCCAAACCTGGAATCTCCTGGCTTAATCAGTCACCCGTATTTAGTTGCATTATTTAGGCCCCAGCCAGCTCACTAAAGGCTCTGTTAACCATGAGCACCTTTATATATAATCATGCCACTAATCACAAGTACACAGGCTACCCTGTAATTAAATGCCCATGGGAAAAAGTGATTCAGAGTTCTAGATTTGGATGCTAATATGCAAGCCCCCCATCGACACTGTCATCTCAAGCCTTTACTTCCTGCCTGGCTCTGTTAGGGGTTCTAGTTTTCCCATGCCTACCAACTCCTTGCCTAGCTCAAATCACCTTGTGATGGTTTTTATCATCTGGAATGCATACGAATAGGGGTGTGAGTAACCCTAGGCTTTGGAGTGTCCCACCTGGAAAACTTCCTTCTCTCAGAGATTCTTCTCATCAACTGGCTTCTTGGTCACATCCTTTCTTGATTAGTATGATGCCAGGGAGGCAGCAGGGTGACAGGGAAAAAGGGGCGTTTGGAACTTGCAGACTGGCTCAAACCCTGGATGCACCATTTACAAGCTGGGTTTATTTGGAAAGTTGGTTAGCATTTCTGAGGCATTATTTCCTTATATGCAAAATGGGTGCATGACATGATACCTTCCTTGTGAGGTTGTTGCGATGAACAATAAAGACAAACAACTTGAAAGTACCCAGGACAAAGGAGTGCTCACCCAAGGTGAGTTTCTGTCCCCCTTCCTGTTACAGGTCAATTCCGGTATAGAGGAGAGAGAGTGAACAGCCACCACCTGGTGGGACAACATGTTTTTAGGAAGAACCCTTAATGACCAGTAGGGCTATGGTCTGAATATGTGGGTCCACCCCAAAATTCACATGATGAAATTCCCAATGCGATGGTAGTTGGAGATGGGGCCTTTGGGCGATAGTCTGGTCATAGGCAGAGCCCTCATAAATGGGAATAGTAAGCTTACAATAGAGGCCCTTTGCCTTCTTCTACCATGTGAGGACACAGACAGAAGGCACCATCTATGAACTGGAAAAGAACCCTCACCAGACACTGAATCCATCTATGCCTTTGTCTTGGATTTCCCAGCTCCAGAACTGCTGTGAGAAATCAATGTATATTGCTTAAGCTACCCACTGTGTGGTACTTGGCTATGGCAGCCTGAACAGACTATGACAGGTAGGTACAGTCCTTTAACTCCTCCTCATGAGGGTATTAAGCCCAGCTTCATCTCCATCAATGCCATTCATTCCTTGTTTTCCATTTAGAAGCAAAGTGATTTCCTGGAGTTTGTTTTGTTTTTGTTGTTTTGATAGGAACATGCTTGTGAGTCAATTCTAAAGTAAAGCCCCAGAACCTCTCCAATTTCTCTCTGCATGATATGCATAAATATGCTAAGTTTGTATAATATACCATTTAATGCTGATGTCTGATGCTGATATTCACACCGTAAGTTATTAAATGATACTGCTTTTTCCTTTGTGCCTGTTCAGACTGCAAAGCCTGTCATGTATTTCATTCACTAACTGGTGACCATCCATGTGAGATGACAGAAGGGAGATGTGTCACAATCAATGTTACTACTTTTGTTTACTACAAAACCTTTCATTTATTAAAATAATGGTGTTTAACCTTGGCTGTACTTGAGAATCACTTGGAGAGATTTTTTTTTTTTTTTTTTTTTTTTTTTTTGAAGACGTGAGTCTCGCTCTGTCGGCCGCAGGCTGGAGTGCAGTGCCGGATCTCAGCTGCCACTGGCAATAGCTCCGCCTGCCGGGTTTACGGCCATTTCACTGCCCTCCAGCCTCCCGAGTAGCTGGGACTACAGGCGCCGCTACCTCGCGCCGGCTAGTTTTTTGTATTTTTTTAGTAAAGACGCGGGGTTTCACCGTGTTAGGCCAGGATGGTGCTCGATCTCCCTGACCTCATGATCCGCCCGCCTCGCCTCCCCAAAGTGCTGGGATTACAGGCTTGAGCCACCGTGCCCGGCTTGGAGAGATTTTTAAAAATATTGATAATAAGGCCGCAGCCCAGTCTAATTAAATAAAATATCTAGGGGAGGGGCCAGGGCATCCTGTTAAAGTGGTCAGGGTTGAGAAACACCGTTTTGAATAGAGTAGTCCTCTCTTATCCACTGTTTTGCTTTCCAAAGTTTCAATTACTTGTGGTCAACCATGGTCCAAAAATAGGTGAGTACGGTACAATAAAATATTTTCAGAGAGTGAGAGACCACATTCACATAGCTTTCATTACAGTATACAGTTTTAATTGTTCCATCTCATTATTAGTTATTTTTACTCTCTTACTGTGCTTAATTTATAAATTAAACTTTATCGCAGGTGTGTGTGTATAGGAAAAAACATAGTATATATATGGTTTGGTACTTTCCATGGATTCAGGCATCCATTGGGAGTCTTGGAATGTATCCCCCGTGGATAAGGCAGGAATACTGTTTGAGCTAGTTGATACCATTAAAAACACCCACCAATAAAATAATTGGAAAACACACATTTGTGGTTAAAAATCTTCCAAGCAATTTATAACTGAAGAGAGTTGAGGTGGTGAAAACTACTTTTTAGAACGTTATACTGCAATGCTTCTCATATAAAGCCTCTTTTATATATTCCTCAATTTTCAAATCTCTATTATATACTATTGTTGCTGAGTGCTGTTACTCTATGAAACCATGAAACTGCCACATTCTCTTAAACTGCCTCGCAAACATACCACCTGAGTGTTCGTTCTTTATTGGAAATGTGGCATAATGTGTATCAGTATTCTTAGATTTTCTTATGCAGTTTAATTATGTGGGGATCTTGTTACAAATGCAGATTCTTAATTCATCTGACCTTAACCTTAAGGTCAGGAGTAGGGCCTAAGACTCCACATCTCTAGCAAGCTCCCAGACAGTACAAATACTGCTGAGAAGATACTGCATATTTCTTCATGGATTTTGAGGCTCTGCTGCCAGATAGTTCACAAATTAAGAGTTATTACATCTTCATTGTGACTTGACCTCTTTGTTGTTATGCAATATTTCTCTTTATCATTGGCAGTATTCATTTTGCTGATATTTCTTGGTTTGATATTAATATAGCCACTACAGATTTATTTTGATCATATCTATGTACTCTTTCATTTTCTAGCTTTTTAAACTATATATGCCTTATATTTAAAGTGAGTTTCTTATATAGTTAGTTAGTTTGGTCTTGCTTTTTAATGTAGTCAGACAACCTCTCCTTTTTTAATGACCATTTATTTGAAAGTTTAACTTAAATAGGCTGTCTAACTAGTTGTTTTTTTTATTTGTCCCATCTCTTCTCTGTTCATTTTATTCTGCCTGATTTTGAATTGGATGTTGTTTATGATTCCATTTTATCTCCAATATTTACCTAGTAATTACAGCTCACTTAATTTTGATGGATGTCCTAAGGTGACCAAGACAGCTCTAATGTCCCCCTCAGATTGACTGAACTTTAGATAGTCTTGTTTCTGACCACAGACTCTTGATTCTCTTTTCTTAAGGGCATTTAATCTAGAAAAGTTGCAATGGTAAATTCTTTCTCTGCCCTTTTAAAATATAAATCTTTCTCAAGAATCTGGGAACTATCCCTTTGAAACGTAATCAAGAAAGATAGATAGAGCCTCTATCTCCCAGTATCTATGGGAGGGTAGGAAAGGGTAGGGAGCCTCCCTTCGATAAGTGACAATTAGCAAACACAGGTGCCCTAATCACATTGACTAACCTTCTTTTCTACTGTCATCCGGTAGAGGACATTAACGCACACCAGCATTTAAAAATCCTTCAGTGGAGTCAAGTTCAATCTTTCCCCCCATTTCAGTAGTCTTGAATAAAGTCTTCCTTGCCATTTTTAATAAGTGTCCAGTGCAGTTTTTCTTTTACAATGGTGTACAATATACATCTTTCCTTATCACAGTCTACATTCAAATTGTATCTCTTCATGTATAAGACTCTTACAATTTCCCCGCTCTCATCCTTTGTACTATTTTTGTCATACATTTCACTCTTACATGCATTATAAACCCCATAATACAGTAAAACTATTTTTTTGTGATAGTAAATTACATTTTAGACTGATTAAAAATAAGGGAAATGTTTTTTATATTTATCTTACTATTTTCATTTTCTTCACTCTTCATTACTTTGTGTAGATCTAAGTTTGCATCTGCTACCGTCTAACTTTTGCTTTAAGACTTTCTTCCAACATTTCTTGAAGAGCATTTCTGCTGGCATTTTTGAGCATTTATTGTCTGGAAAAGTCTTTATTACATCTTCGTTTTTGCAAGATATAATTGATGGGCATAGAATTCTGGGTTGTAAGTTTTTCTCATTAAAATTCCTTTTAACATGTGGTTACATTTGAAAAGACAAACTGTGCTAATTTTGTTTCCAGTTTTTTTTTTAAGGGACAGCAGGTAGGATGCTTGCTGATGCAACCAAGTACCCTCAGATGTGAGGGTTTGCAGACAGGTGAATCATGAACGCCCGGAAGGCAAGGATGGCATTAGACATTTTCTGGGTAAACTCCCCCAGCACTCCAACTGCAAAGATGCTTGTCTGAAAATTCCAAGGGTGTCTCTTAAAGTGTGAAAGAATAATGTGGACCAGTGAAGACTAGAAAACAAAGTTCCCATCAATTCCAGATCTCTAAGTTATAATTCATAGTTCATACAACCTTTTATCCTGTTAGAAGGGGGATATCTTTCTTTGACACCTTCTACATTTTACACAGAAACATAGTGCCATTGGCCTTCCATATTGGTGGGTTCCACATCCATGGATTCAACTAACTATGAATCAAAAATACCCAGAAAATGAGATTCCACAAAGTTTCACAAAGCAAAACTTGAATTTTGCTGTGTGCCAGGTATCATGCATACAGGAGGATGTGCATAGATTATATACAAATACTACACCACTTTATATAATAAACGTGAACATCTGCAAGATTTTGGTATTTGAAGGATATCCTGGAACCAATCCTCCATGGATGCCAAGGGATGACTGTGTATGATTTTTCTAATTTCCTAAAATAAAATCTCATTTTAATCTACCATTAGTATCTTTATGTTTTTCATGAAGGTCAGAATCCTTATTTAAATAAAGAGAAATAATTTACTCTGTAAAGTGCACAACTTTGAGATATTAGCTATTTAGCTTGTGTACATGTAAGTGTTTTATTAAATAATTAAACCATTGTATTCCTTTCATGTAAGTGCTGTAACAAATTTCCACAAACTTAGTGGCTTAGAACAATAGAAAAATATTCTCTCAGAGTTCTGGAGGCCAGAAGTCCAAAATCAAGGTGTCAGCAGAGCTGTCCTCCCTCTGGAAGTTCTAAGAGAGGATCTTTTCTGACCTCTTCCAGCTTCTGGAAGCTGCTGGCATTCCTTGGCTTGTTGTCATCTAACTCTTCTCTGCCTCTTTCTGCTCATCACTTTATCTTCCATATATGAGTCTAATTTCCTTCTCTCTCTTATAAAGACACCCGTGATGGCATTTAGGGCCCACTGAGATAGTACAGGATGATTTTATCTGAACATTCTAAACTTCATGAACATATCTGCAAAGATTCTTTTTTCTGGTAAAGTAACATTTACAGGTTCCAGGGATTAGAACATGTTATTTTTGAGTGGCCATTATTCCGTCTATGGCGTTAATGTTACCATATTTTTCCTGTATGCAAACTTCTCTTGAAAAACACTGGTCCTGAGGTTTGGCAGAGAGTTATTGAGACATTCTGTAGCTAAAGGGAAGGCTGGGTTGCAGAGTTCTTTTATTCTAGGCATTTAAGCAATCCATCATCATCATCATCATTGTCATCATCAATCATTATCTAGTATTTACTGAGTATTTCCAATGTGCCAGGACTGAGGTGACTTCCTGAAAGTTTTACTATCAAAAAGATGGTCTGAGGGTCAGCAATATTGCAATTGCCTGGGAGTCTCTTAGAAACATATACTCTTGGGTTCCACACCACACCTATTCAACCAGAGTGCATTTGATCAAGATGTCTACTGATTTGCCTAAACATTAAAGTTTGAGAAAGCTCTTTTGCAGTATTAACTTATTTAATCCTCACAAATATTGTGGTCAATGCCTATTTTATAGATGAGGATCACAAGACTCAGAGAGTTTGAATAACTTGCCCAAAGCCACTTAATTAGCAGGGATTGGATGCCATAATTCAGTCCAAAACTGTTGTTTCCCAGAATGTGCTATTAACCATTTACGATGCCCTGCCTCTTCATTGACTCATTAGGAAGCACAGGGAAATACACTTTCCAGCAGCTGTAGTAAATCCCAGGAGGTTCTAATTTAAGTTTCTCCAAGCTCTTCAGTCGTTCAACATCAGCCCTATGGGGCTTCTTAAAAACGGCATTTCTAAGTTGTAACCATCCTAGATGAATTCTGCCAACTTGCTAAAAGGATCAGTTAGTCAATTGCTTGAGGGTTGGCTAACAAAATGACTTTTATTTTGCAGAAAATTTAAAAAGTGCCAATTAGAACCAAAACATGAGTGTAACTCCTGCCACCTGCCTCCTGTTCATCCACATAGATGAAAAAACTGAGAAGCAGACACTATATTGCAAAAGGGTGGAGAACTACTCACTACTCAGGGTAGGAATGTTTAGCCAGGGTTAGAAATATTTTTCCATGTAGTAATCTCACATACTGTCTGTCATTTTACAATGAACGATTCCATCAGTTTATCAACCAACGAGCATTTATCAACTGCTGGCGTATTTCTGGAAACACAACAGGCTTAATGGAATTGGTATGATATGGTTCTTTTCTCCATGTACAGGCTCCCTACTCACTATCTATAAAAGCGGATACAAGGGCCCTGTGGCATTTTCTGTCTCATAATGACTTTATGTTTACGATTAATAATTTCTCAGAAAGTGATATTAAGTGTGATGTCTGTATGTGAAACGAGTATTCTCATCACTCTTCTTTGCGCATTGAAAACTGTTTTCTGCTCAAACCTCCTTCCAGTCTAAATTACAGTCATGAATTCTCCACACTGTGTTTATTAAAAACCAAAAATAGGCCAGGTGTGGTGTGTATTAGTCTGTTTTCACGCTGCTGATAAAGACATACCCGAGACTGGGCAATTTACAAAAGAAAGAGGTTTAATGGATTTAAAGTTCCATGTGGCTGGGGAGGCCTCACAATCATGGCAGAAGGCAAGGAGGAGCAAGTCATGTCTTACATGGATGGCAGCAGGCAAAGAGAGACAGATAACTTGTACAGGAAAACTACCATTTTTAAAACCCACAGATCTTGTGAGATTTATTCACTCTCAGGAGAACAGCACAGGAAAGACCTGCCCCCATCATTAAATTACTTCCCACCAGGTCCCTCCCACCACACATGGCAATTCAAGATGAGATTTGGGTGGGGACACAGCCAAACCATATTATTATGTTTCACTTCTGTAATCCCAGCACCTTGGGAGGCCAAGGCAGGCAGATTGCTTGAACCCAGGGGGTCGAGATCCGTCTGGGCAACATAGTGAAACCTTGTGTCTACAAAAAAAAATTACAAAAAACATTAGCCAGGCCTGTTGGTACATACCTGTAGTTCCAACCATTCAGGGGTCTGAGGTAGAAAAACACTGCCCAGGAGTCTCAGGCTACAGTGAGCCATGATTGTGCCACTGCATTCCAGACTGGGTGGGTGACAGAGTGAGACCCTGTCTCAAACAAACAAACGATCAACCCCTCCAACCCAAAACAAACAAAAACAAAAAAAAATTTTTTTTTAAAGAGACATTTATAAAAAATATTTCTGTAAAATATTTCATCTCTTTCTGTAAAGACTTCATTTTGGATCTATTTTACAAACTGGGGCAGACAGTAGGGAAAAGAGCTAACAGTCATCAACTTAGGTGGAATACCCACAGTGTCTCCATTATGCCCCAGAACAACCTTGTTAAGTACAAATTATCTTCATTTTACATCTGATAAAGCTTGATAAAATTAATTTGGCCAGGGGCCAAGATTACAGAGCAAGTAAGTGGTGTAGTGTGCCTGGCTGCTGTGCTTATTTTCATATTTTCATTCCTCTAAATGCTCAAGATTCAGTTCAGTATTCCTGGCATTCATCTTAACTAGTCTTTATCAGCGCACCCTGGAACTCAGCCTGAAGATAAACACCTGCTCTATCAGTGACGCCCTGACCTGCAGGTGCACGCAGGGGCTGGAGCCTGTACTGCTCATTTCTCAACTGCCTGTTGGCTGTGCTGGGTCTCAGGCACAGTGTGTTCTGTGAAAAATAATTTTCTATTAGAAGGAGAAGGATGATATCACAGTTAATGTTTTTCATTCAGAGAAAGGCTGTTCTTACAGTGTGGCAGACCACAAAAGGGCAGCTGCAGTGGTTTGTGCAGTTTAGAATATAACCCGCCCCCACCATGATGACATTCTCATCAAAGAAAGAAAGACTTCTGCAGGTGCAACTCACTCTTCTCTGGATTCGCATACCTATTGACTATTCACAGTTTACGTCAAAGTAAGACTTACAGAGTCTTTATTAAAGAGTTTTTATATTTTACACAAAAGTCTTCATCTTGAACAAAATAAGTACACTATTTTTGAAGAGATTTAATATGGTGAGAACGGCAGATTCCTTTTGGAATGCTTGCTGCTTGGATATAACTGAGGTT
Organism: Rhinopithecus bieti; assembly: GCF_001698545.2. Taxonomy (NCBI): domain Eukaryota; kingdom Metazoa; phylum Chordata; class Mammalia; order Primates; family Cercopithecidae; genus Rhinopithecus; species Rhinopithecus bieti. The sequence goes on along the minus strand of NW_016810977.1, from coordinate 1,106,990 downwards.
TTGATGTAGTGTGAAGTGAGCCTGCAGCCAAGACGTTTGCAATTCTTTCCCACTGGTGAGAAGATTGATATTGAGAGATGAGGAAATGATCTCACAGCAGAGTTCACACTTGTAAGTTTGACTTACTCCTATTCTCCTAGGTATGCAAAAATGTGATTGGAATTAAACAGTCCCTAAAAGAAGAACACACATATTTATCTGAGGCAAGAAAGAAGCAACATGAGTTCATACGCTCCTCAGCACATTGTTTAAACATTAGTTTGAAGCCATGTGGCAATTTAGGAAAAGCAATTAAGACAGAGTTCTTTTCCATAAAGCCTTCATTTGATATCATCTGAACAATAGTTGTCTCCACTTTTGGACTTATAACAATTATAATAAAAATCACAATCTGGTTGGTTTTTCCTTGTACCTGGATATTCAGTTCATTCCTTGTCTTAAGTGCAGTGTGAAGTACAACATTTCCTACAGTTTGTCAGAGGATTCCTGCCTCCTTCTGATTCAGTCAACTCTGGTTTTTCTTTTTCAATCTTTCTTTTATTTTACTACTTGCGCCCATTGCTTTCTCTTTCATCTCAGTGGTTCTTTTCCTGAATTTTCTCCAACAATGATCACATATGGCCATTGTGTGTAGTAGACTTTTTATTGAAGAGTTGGCTAATGTGATGATAGGATTACAAAGCATAGTAAATAATAGAAAGTAAAGTTGAACAGAGAGTGCTGTTATAAAAAAGTTTTCTGTCATTTCTTTACCCTACCTATTTTCCTACTTCCCATCTATTTTCTTGCTCCCTACCTCAACTCTCCAACTGCAGTTGGTTTTCATCCATGGCTTTGAAGATTTTTTTTTGCTCTTCTTCTGGTCTGTCCATCTATTATGCATATGTTGTTGTGCTTAATGATATCCCACATTTCTTGAGGCTCTGTTCGTCTTTTAAAATTTATTTTTGTTTTTGTTCTTCATATTTCATAACGTCTGTTGATCTACCTTGAAGTTTGATATGCTTTGACTCTGTGTCTCCAACTAAATCTCACCCTGAATTGTAATAATCCCCATATGTCAAGGGTGGGACCATGTGGAGATAATTAAATCATGGGGGCGGTTTCCCCCATGCTTTCCTCATGATTGTGAGTGAGTTCTCGTGAGATCTGATAGTTTTTATGAGGTTTCCTTCTTCTCTGGAAGGTCATTCTGTCTTCTGCCGCCCTGTGAAGAGGTGCTTTCCACTGTAACAGTAAGTTTCCTGAGGACTCCCCAGACATGAGGAACTGTGAGTTAATTAAACCTCTTTTCTTTATAAATTACCCAGTTTTGAGTAACAGCATGAGAATGGACTCATACAAAGTTTATCTTCTATCTTTATGATTTATCTTCTATACTGATCTATCTTCCACTTCATCTGTTGCTTCAGATTTTGTAATCTCCATTGATCTATCTTCAAGTTTGCTGATTCTGTCTTCTGTGAATTCAGATCTACTTTTGCACCTGTTATGGGTTGAGCTGTGGTCCCCCAAATGTATATAATGAAGTCCTAACCCCTAATACTACAGCATGTGACCTTATTAGGAAATAGGGTTGTTGCAGGTGTGATTGATTAACATAAAATCATACTACAGTAGAGTGGGCCCCTAATCTAATAAGACTGGTGCCCCTATAAAAATGGAAATGTGATGGTCAATACTGAGTGTCAACTTGATTGGATTGAAGGGTGCAAAGCATTGTTTCTGGGGGTGTCTGTAAGGGTGTTGCCAAAGGAGATTAACATTTGAGTCAGTGGGCTGGGAAAGGCAGACTCACCTTTAATCTGGGCGGGCACCATCTAATCAGCTGCTGGCATGGCCAGAATATAAAGCAGGCAGAAAAACGTGAAAAGGTTACACTGGCTTAGCCTCCCAGCCTACATCTTTCTCCCGTGCTGGATGCTTCCTGCCCTCAAACATTGGATTCCAAGTTCTTCAGATTTGGGACTTGGACTGGCTCTCCTTGCTCCTCAGCTTGCAGATGGCCTATTGTAGGACCTTGTGATTGTTTGAGTTATTACTACTTAATAAACTCCCCTTTATATATATTTATCTATCCGGTTAGTTCTGTCCATCTAGAGAACCTTGACTAATATAGACATTTGGAGCCAGAGATACACACAACAAGAATCCCTTGTAAAGATAAAGGCAGAGATTGAGGTGATGCCGGAGAAGTGAAGGATCACCAAAGATTTCCAGCAAACCAGAAGAAGCTAGGAGACAGGCATGGAACAAATTTCTTTTTCAGAAGGAAACAAGACTCTGAACACCTTGATCTAAGATCCTAGCCTCCAGCACTATGAAAAAATACATTTCTGTTGCTGAAGCCACCCAGTTTGCGATATCTCATTATGAAATCTCTAGCAAACTAATACACGTTCCTTTAGTGATTTTTTTTCCATTTCAGTATTGTACTTTTCAATTCCAGAATTTACATGTGTTTCTCCATATAATTTCTTTTATTAATGTTCTCTATTGATGACTCATTATGATCCTACTTTCTTTTGCTTTTTTTAACTTTTATTTTAGGTTCAAGGGTACATGTACAGGTTTGTTATATAGGCAAACTTGTGTCATGGGGGTTCGTTGCACAGATTATTTCATCACCCAGGTACTAAGCCTAGTACCCAATACTTATTTTTTCTGATCCTCTCCCTCCTCCCACACTCCACCGTCAGGTAGGCCCAGGTGTCTGTTGTTCCCCTCTTTGTGTCCATCTGTTCTCTGATTGTCGACAAGGCTGACAAAAACAAACAATGGGAAAGGACTCCCTTTTCAATAAACAGTGCTGGGATAACTGGCTAGACATACGCAGAAGATTGAAACATTCCTTACGCCATACACAAAAATTAACTCAAGATGGATTAAAGACTTGTGTGTAAAACCCACAACTATACAAACTCTAGAAGACAATCTGGAGACAATCTCTAGAAGACCATTCCTATGTCTACAATGAGTAGACATAGGAACGAGTAAAGATTTCACAACAAAGGTGCCAAAAGCAATCATAACAAAAGCAAAAACTGACAGGATGTAATTAATCTTAAGAGCTTCTGCACAGCAAAAGAAACTATCAATGGATTGAACAAATAATCTCCAGAATGGGAAAAAATATTTGCAAACTATGCATTCGGTGAAGGTCTAATATCCAGCATCCATAAGTAACTTAAACAAATTTACGAGAAAAATCAACCTCGTTAAAAAGTGGGCAAAGGATGCAAACAGACACTTTTCAAAAAAAGACATACATGTGACCAAGAATCACATGAAATAACTGTCAATATCATTGGTTATTAGAGAAATGCAAATCAAAACCACAATGAGATACCACCTCACACCATTCAGAATGGCCATGCATTAAAAAGTCCAAAAATAACAGATGCTGGTGAGGTTGCCGAGAAAAGGCAACGCTTATCACCATTGGTGTGAGGGTGAATGAGTTCAACCATTGTGGAAATCAGTGTGGCAATTCCTCAGAGAGCTAAAACCATGTTTACTTTTAAGTCTTTACACAGGCTTTCCTTTAGTTATATGACATGTTAATAATAGCTGCTTTGAAGCCTGCCTGCTGAGTCTAACATTTGTATCGCCTCAAAGACAATTTCTTTTGCTTCCTCTTTAAATGGTTGAATATGGGTCATCTTTCCTGTGTCTCTGCATGTTCTGTGTTGTTGTTGTTGTTGTTGTTGAAATCCGGACAATTTTAGATCATGTACTGTAGCTAATCTGTATACCGACTGGACCCCTCTCCCCGCACCAGGGCTTGCTTTGCTCTTTGTTTGTTTCATCTGTTTGTTTAGAGACTTGGTTGAACTAGTTCCGTGAACTCTATTTCCCTGGCAGCGTAGGCTCTGAGGTTCCAGCTTATACTTTTTCCCGTGTTTTGTCATTTAGTTAAGCTGTGTGGGGTAGGTCTCAAGTCAGCGTAAGCCACTTTTCATCAAAAGGTTGTGCTTCAGTTCCTTAGCCAGTGCACATTTCATCTTTTATCATTGGATACATGTATGGCATAGGGGCTGGTTTTATAGTTTGGGGATTTTATGCTTTTGTTCCACATTCCACCAGGGACTAGTGGCTTGGAAGTTTCTTTTTCAGTCACCCCTGAAAAGATGCAGCTTTGAACATGCACGCAGTCTTCCAGACCTGTAGGGATGAGTGTGATTTTATTTTTAAGCCTGGCTTCCCAGGAATAGTCCCTGGGTCAGAATTGCTTATTTTCTAGTCAGTGTGTAGTCAGATGTAGCAACCAAACCTCCTGAATATTTGGTGCAAAAATGACCCATTGAGAGGTGTAGCAAACAAAGTCAGTTTCTCTCTCCCAGGACTAGTTCCGAAATTCAGGCCTTAAATTAACAAAAATGTGTCCCTGGATATATTATTATTTACTGCTTATTTATATAAATCCTAAATGGCTGTGAAGTGTCTGCACTTATACACAGTACAGTCAGTCTTCCCAGCCTCCAGGGTTGACTGTGACCTCTTCTTGGCTATTTCTGTACTGCGCTTTCCTTTTGAAACTTCTGCTTTTCTGTTGCATTTGTTGCTACTAGTATAATGGAACTACCAACCCCTCTTAATTGCTTTCCACCAATATTGCCATTGTTTCTAATGCTTAAGTGTGCAATTTTCTATACTCTGTTCCAAATAAAGTTAGTTTTCTCGGGCAGAGTTGTGGAGTTCTTTGTCCTTATGGCCTACCTTCTTGGTCTGCCTCTCCCTGCACAGAACCAGAATGACACTCCCTGCTCTATAAGAGGGAGACAAAGGGAGGTTTTGGTAGCCTCTGGTCTTCTTGTTTTCCTTCTTCAAGCATAGATCTTCTGCCCTATTAGCTTCTTTGGGTGGGGTTGATGGGTCTTCAGTATTCCTGACCTGCCATTCCTGGAATACAGCTTCTGCCCCAAAGTGGGAATTGGGTGGGGAAAGAAACCTGAGTCCCCTCCACCATTCCCACTGGGAGGAGAAGCTTCTACAATAAAGAACTGAAGTGTTGAGGGATCGAAGCAGCCTGAGCCGGAAAGCACAGTATTGGACTGCGAGCTGGTGTGGAGATAGCCCCATCTTCTTGGCTACACCTCCCTCAAGCAGAGATCCCATAATAAGGAGTGGGGCTTGGGGTGGAAGCAGATCATGTTTTAAATGCCACAGACTTTGTGTTCTTACTGAGATTTAGTAGATTTTATTGAATATGTGTTCCTCCATTTGCTGCATATGCTTATGACACTTCCAGAGACTTTACATGATTAAAAAAAAACAATTTTCACCAGTTAAGTCATTTCGGTACTGAGAGTATACTGGCTCTGTCATACAGCCATTCTAGAAGTCCAGCATACCCACTTAAGTTTTACTTCTTGTCTCTTATTCATTACTCAGCTTCCCACCACGCAGCTGGCTGTTCTTTCTCTCGCCCAACCACTTTTCTTTTCCTTCTTTGTTTTTTATCCCATACTAAACAACTCTTGCTTTTTTGAATGCAGAATAATTCATCGATCTCACTTTACTGTTCTTAATCCTCCTTTCCAAACAAAAATGACCCACTGAGCGGTGTAGTAAAGAAACTCAGTTCCTCTCTCCCAGGACTAGTTCTGAAATCCAGGCCTCAAATTAACAAAAATTTATCCCTTGATACATTATTTTTTATTGCTTATTTACTCAAATCCTAAATGGCTGTGAAGAGCCAGGCACTATGCTGGAGCCCAAAAAGTAAGAGGCTTCTGCATCTGAGAGGTTCTCAGTCTTCTAGGGGTACAGACATGGGAATAACGCATGGCGACTGTGTGCAAAGGCTGAAACAGGAGGACGTGCAAGGGCTCTGGGGACCACTTACTGTCTGGTAACCCAGACAAAGTTTCAGAGAAGGAGGCAAGGACATCCTATTCAGAGGAACTATAGGGAGGCCAGGCCAAAAGGTATAAAATGGTAAAGTTTGAGTCATTACAAATTGTTTAATGACAGCAGAAGGGACAAGTGTAGAGATGTGCAGAGGTGAAAAACAAGAAAGATAGACAGAAAGATTGCCACCTGTGTTAACTTGGTAGTTCCAATTCTACCACCCTAATTAGGTGTGGTTTAACAAGGACTGACTCATATTGAGATCTCCTGCTAGTCAGTTAATGAATTAGACTCTGCTGGACGTAGTAAAGGCTTTCCATAGGTAATTGCTTGACTGTTATCTGGAATCCTGGCTGTTTTTAAGTTGACGATTAGAATCTCACATCAAAAGATAGTAGGCAGACCCCCATCCCAGGACTTGCTAAGAGATAACTAAGCTGGTCCTCTGAAGCTCATCTGATTTTTCATCCAGCCTGTTTAACCAAAAGACTGGATCCTTAAGGGGAGTTCGTGGGCAGAGTCCCTAATAGAGGGGAGATGTCAGCTTAGGGATGGTGGCGAGGATCCGTTTCTCATCCCAGGAAAGTGAAGGGCACCAAGAGAACCATTTGGAAAGACTGGAAGTACTTCCAAGAAGGGGATCCTGGTATCTTACTCCTTGCCTGACACTACGTGCCAGACTCTATAGGAAACACATGTATCTAAAGTTCTTTAATCCTTACCGCAGTCATACAGTATTGGTATTTCGGTTTTTCGATTTTATGTGTGAGTCCCTGAGACTTGCTCAAGGTCATGTAGATGGTAAACAAAAGACCCAGGGCTTGAGTCTGTGAGTCTGTGAGTCTGGCTGCCTGTTGCTGTGAGTGGATGGGATCAAGCCATCTTAGAAGAGCCCACCCTAGACAGCAGTTTGCTGGGTCGAGGGAACACTGGGCTGTGAGGAAGCAAAGCTGAGAAGGGCCATCACAAGAGGTCAGGAAGGGAGGTCATTGCCTAGTGAATAGGGGACAGAAGAGTGGAAGGCAGGAAGAATGGACCACACTCCTTTCTTCTATGTAAGGAGAGAATACACGGCCCTAACTTGTTTCTAAGTGTGAACGATGGTCTCTCTTCGCTTATTTCACTTCATTATTTATTTATGCTATTTATGCTTTCCTCCTTCCCAGTTCTCCCACTGATTGCAGTGTTATTCAAGTTAAATTTCATAAATAAATTATTCCAACAATGGATTAAGTATAAATTAGTTGACATAATTGTTCATCCATTTTGGTAAATACAGAATGTGACATTAAGTATTTTATGCTAACATAAGCTCTTGGTTTCTTTGATCATTAACATTTTCTGAATAATAATAAATCACATCTTTCTCATTATCCTTTAGGTTCCTTTAAGATCCATGAATTTCAATGGAGAGTGATAAAGGAAAACAAAGATAATTCTTAGCTAGATTCTTGTATGGAATACAACAAAATAGAAAACACACACACTCACAGCTTCCCTTCTTAGTGAAAGTATTTTTCATTCCCATTAGCAGATCACTTTTTCTGCCTTAATTTTGAGGCACTTTCCAAAACAGCAAGATTGAATATAGTTATTTAAAGGAATTCAAATCTTGATAATTGGTGATTCCCTTCCAAAGTAATTTTGGGGCTCAAAGAGCATCCTAAAGCTAAAACAATTTATTTTAAAGATAAGTTTCAGAAGGAGTATTCTTAATCACTGTCTTATTTTCCATTTTCTCCCTCATGTTTCATTTCCTTCCTTGTCTTTCCCCCATTCTCCTTCCTCTCTCCAACTTTTCCCTCCTTCTCATCCTCCTTCTTCATATCTTCAACAGATTGAGACTTGCAAGATCCTCAGTTTCCAAGAGCCTGAAGAGAGAGTGTCCTTTTCCTGGGAATCCCAGCAAGGCCCTTGGAGGGCTTTGCTTGGTCTGGCTCAGGTCACATCCAATGTATGTGAAGTGGCCTGAAGGATGTTACTCTGAGGGGTCAGGACATGGTTATGATGTAAATCTGGAGAGCAGGAAACCTGGTGAGTCACAAGGAATGAGCAACAGGAAGGGGTGGTTCACAGAAGCATCAGAAATATTCTTTTGCCAAACAAAGTGGGGAATGGATGCTGGCAAGAAAGAACAGTGGAGTGCTTCTACAGCTGTCATCTGTGTGTGTGTGTGCGCGCGCACGTGCGCTCATGTGTGTTTAACCTAAGGGCTATGCTAAGAAAGCCCATTCCCGATTCAAGTGTGTAATATTTTTATGTTTCTGCAATTATATTTAATGTGATAAGAATTTGTTTTGGGGTTAAATAGTGGTATCTTTTGAATCTATTTTTTAAGTGGCCAATTTCTGAAGACAGTTTCTTAACTAATTCATCATTTCTCAACTTTTTGTAACAGTCTTTTTAAAATTTATTTATTTATTTATATTTTTTTTAAGTTAAACTGCCCTGTGTACATTCAGAGCCAATAGCGGGCTGGTCTTTGCATGATTTGCTCCACTGTCCTGCCTGTCAGGAAAGTTCACAGTTACTTTCTTCTTTCCGCCCAAATTTCTTTTGTTTTTGTTTTTGATTTTGGTTGATGTTACTTTCCTATTGAATAAAATGGGAGTTGAACATGTGCATAGACATAATGAATACATTTGAAAAGCAAAGAAAAGAAAGGAACAATGTTAGAGCCACTTAGTTGTTAAAAAAAAATGCCCGGAGAAGCTTTCTCCATCTGTCTTCGGGTGCTGGCACACTGGAGAGACTTCCAGCAATGGGGGCGGGGGGTGTCACAGATCTAAGCATTAGAAGCCAATGCCCAAAGGAGTAGGGGTGCTCTACCAGGGATGCGGGGCTACAAGTAAGAGGTGGTCAGTGCGGCTCCTCGTGTCACACAGTACTCTTGAATTCTGGCCACTAGATTTTGACATGAGGATCATGGCCCCCCAGGGAGCAGTGTGGATCTGGAAAGGGCAGAGGGCTTTCCTCTTCAGATGTGGTCAGTCATGGACTTGGCACATGTGGTTTGGCTGATCTGCCCTTCCAGAAGGTAGTTTGCCCAGATGTGATCTGTTTGTGGGCGTGCACTACCTACAGTGTGGCTGTCTTATGTGTCACTGCTTGCTTTCTTGTACTTGCTGAGTGCAGGGTCCTCTTTGGCAAGCACCGTGGATTGCTGGGTCCTGCAGTGCCTGAGGGGCTCATGGCCATGGCCAGGACCAGGATGGCCACCAGGATCCTGGGTTGCATGGGGACCTAGCCATGGTCTGCTCAAATGCAGAGCACATAGCATGGAGCTGCAGCCACCTGTACGGGTGTGAAGAGGGCCTAGCAGCATCTTAGGTGACTCCCTAGTTGAGTTCTTATAGCCCCTAAGGTATCTGGGGATCCCAATAGCCATGGGCACAACTTTAGATTGCCCTTCTCTGAAGACCATTGTCATAGCAGCATTTGGATAACCAAGAACTTTTTGTTTTATATACATCCATTTCTTTACCCAATTCAAATCAACTTAAAATTGACAAGTATATAGGTTTTCTTGGCTATCTTTAGGAAGTAAGTTGGGAGCAGAGACTTTCCTGCACATATTTTAAGGCATAAGAAATTAATTTAAAATAGGAACACTAATTAAGTATTCCATGATGGAAATAGCAGTAGACATGATGTCAGAATACTCTTATTTACTATCTGCTTGACCTTGGGCTTGTTGCCTAACTTCTAAGCATCAGTTTCCTCATCTACAAAGTAAGAGGCATACTGTGACTTGCAAGGTTATTTTGAAGATTAAATGAGACTTCTTGAATATCATTATCAATCTGGCAGTGTGCTAACATTGATGAGTCAATGCTCAAGTAGATGTAACTCATCTTGAAAGTCACAAAATTCCTCTCATGTAGCCATCATTGACAAATTCTTTACAAATGTAGGAAACAGTATAGGAAACAGTTTAGCATAGCTTGCTCATGTTAATAAAACATGTATGTCTGTTCTAGCACTATTTATAGTGCTATTCAAATCCAGGTCTATGAATTAAAAAAATGAATGGAGGACACATAAGTTGATAAGATTATAACTGCCTGGCTCACGGTAGAAGTTTCTCAAATGGGTGTTATTTTAAAATGTAATTGAGACAATTGAAATAGGTGTTCAAAAAATGTGGCATACTATCAGCAGCAAATATTTTGGCCATACTCCTCGTGGAAGAATTAGTCTTAAAACTTTAAATGGTTGAGTGCCTGTAATGCTCACGCACATGGGCTAATGTTATTCTTGTTATCTATTTTGTAGCTCTCTTGAAACTAGCTTTCCTCTGCCACGTTTACCTTCTCTTCCTGTAGGGCGTGCACACTCTTCTGAGTGGCAGGAATGTGCGAACATGCCAAAAGAAGTATGGGGTCCCGCAGTTTGTGGTGGCGACTGGGCCGTGGTTGCCTCCATGCTCACGGCTCTTCCCTGGAGCTGTTTCATTTGCGGAAGTGCACCGGCAGCACTTAAGCATTGTCAGGTTAAATTAAATATACACCAATTAGCATTTTCCAAGCAAAATTATATATGTGGCCACATATTTTTTAAATGCAAGTTGAATATGAGTGTAAGTCTGGTATTTTTGGATCTCTTTTGTGCAGTACAGACTTGAGAGTGGCTCCCAAGATCCCCACCTCCTGGTGTTCAGTCTCATGAGTGATCACCTTCCCTCAAGTGTGGGTGTGGTCTGTAACCTGCTTCTAGTCAATAGAATATGGAAAGTGTAATGTATCTATGTCATATGTTAGCGGTTATACATATGCAGTTCTATGATTATATATGTTACATAAAAGTTCAGCACTGGTTAGCTGGAATCTCTTTCTTCTTTGTTGGCTTTGAACAAGGAAGCTTCCATGAAGTGAGCAGCCTGGTTGGGGAAGCTCACATGGCAAGGAATCCTAGGCAATCACTAGTTGCTGAGGTCAGTCTCTGTCCTACAAACAGCAGAAAAATGAGGCCCTTGTTTCCACAGTGACAAGGAAATAAATTCTGCCAACAATCTGACAAAGCTTGGAAGCAGATCCTTCCCCAGTTCAGCCCCTGATGAGAACACAGACCCAGGCAACACCTTGATTTTAGCTATTTGGGACCATAAGGCAGAGGCCCCAGCTACACCATGCTTAGACTCCTGACACACAGGAATTACAGGACTATCTACAGAAACCATAGATAATAAATAGGTGGTGTTTTAAGCTGCTAAGTTTGTGATTATTGCTTATGCACCAATAGATAACTAATACATTTTCCCCCGTATTTTTTACCAGATCAAATGCCGTGTTGTTAGTTAGCATCTGATAAGCCAATGAGCTGAAGTAGGCAATTATCTTAACTCATATGTATGCAAAAGGTTGCTATCAAGGGATAAATAATAAGTCAGCATTTATGGGCCAAAGATATATTAAAAAGTGTGTGAAACGCACTGGCCTGAGGTTCATGTTCTAGGTTTCAGGCTCAGTGCTAACATCTCATGTCATTCTCATCTAAGACCTTTCTATCTGTCAACTTAAAAATGAAAAATTTGAATCAGGCAAATCTTAAGCTCCATTGTAGCTGTAAATTCTGTTACAGGGTTTTAATTTATAGCTCTAAGACCTAGAACTTTGTTACCTCTAGTTAACTGTTAAATAAACCTCTTGCTTATTTTGGAATTCCTGATGCTTATAAGTGTCTGGTTGGGAATAAAAGGGCCTTACTTAATGACTGAAGAGAACACATTAACTTCTCAGTGGAAATCAACTGTTTAATTTACATAGTATTTTTAAAATCTCCTCTTTTTTTAAAGCTGGGAGATCTATCAGCAGGAATATGACAGTTTAGGTACAGCCTGTTAAGTATAAATAGATTTTCTCCATTCATTACCATATTAAAGAAAAGAGGAACTTTTCTTTCCAAGCTGAAAATGTGAAATGTTTGGCCTTTATACATTTCCTGTCCAACAAAAAAATTAAAAAAAACAATAAAGAAAGAACAAAACAAAAGAAAAAACAAAAAAAGACAGAATGTCAATCTATTTGGATTACACAAAGAAAGTAAAACTAATTTTATTTATTTTATTATTTAAAAGATATTTCATGCATCACAATTAGAATAGGGAATCTTTGTTGCCTTACTTGCAGTTTATAGTTGGTGTAAAAGATCCTATCCAGTAGGTGTCAGCAAAGTAGTCTTACAAATCAGCACAGGGGGCTTCTATTAGCTTTATAACCACTGCTAGGTAAATGATAAGAGCTTTTCTTTCTACAGGGAAATGTTACATCAGTGTATCTACAATTAAAGAAAAAAAACGAAGAAAGAAAGAAATTTCCGATAGAAAAAAAAAAATCTACTTGCTTCTCTCTTTTTTGGCCCCATGTAACAAAAAGTGCATTCTGAAATATCACAGAGAGAAACAGCACAGCCTTCTGGTTTTGGATATCATAATAAAACAGGAGATCATGTGTACCTAGGTAGCACTCACTGCGGATATTATGATGTTGTGAAAAGGTTTTAAGATGTATGTGGGTGTTGGGTGTGTGCGTATCTATCTATCATAGTCTGAGAAGCCCAGATGGTAAAACCTGAGCTGGAAAGTTTCTGAAATAAACAGCATAGCCACATTAACAACATCATTTCAAAATGTATGTAATTTAAGAGGAAAATAGAACAGATAAGTAGAATGCTAACCTAAGGTGGAATGTGTGTTCCTTCTTCCCTTCCTCTGAAAGAGGCTGTGGTAGGGGGTTGTGAGAAATCCTAACACAACCAGAGGGTGTCTTGTGGGAAGAGGAGAGAATAGGTCTTAGGAAAGGAGAGCTTGTTCCTCAGGAAAGATGTGTAGGCTCAGAGGCGGCCACGTTCCCAGGGAGGACTTGGGAAGTATCCAGCCTGATCACAGGACCAAAAAGGAATTACAGTATGGTAGGTAAGATGGACTAACAACCAGGGAACGTAAAGAGAAGAGAAGCAGAGTAGAAATGAGGAAATTTATTTCTTTTTTGGTTTTATCAAATTTTAATTCAAGTATAATATAGGTCAAGAAAGTGCACGTATGTTAAATGTAAAATTCAATAAAATATACAAATATTTACACATAGTCTACAAATACATACTAATAAAGATAAAATTTGCCCTGCTGGCAGAATAACTCTGAAGGAAGAATGGAGAATTGAAACAGAAAATCGACTTTTCAAAAGAGGTTGCGCTATAACTTGCAAAAGTAGAAAAGTTGAGCCAAACCAAACCAAACCATCTGGTGTGCTGTAGACTAGATTCAAACTCCTTGAACTCCAGCCTATTCAGATCTGTGTATTTCGAGACAACGGGGTAGATAAACTGACCCAATGGTGACTCCAAAGGGATACTGTGTTCTAAAGATAAGATGCCTGACTGTTCCAGACACTCCCCAGTTTTACAAATTCGAACCATTGCTTGCCTGTCCTGTCCTATGGTTAATTTCAATGTCAAAAACAGTAAGAACACCCTTTGCCTAACTCCTCCCATGGGAGACCTATCACGGTTTATCTTAGTGTTGATCTCTCTTGCTGCAGCAAGTAAGAAAAGTTACTGTTCTCTACATGTGTGTTCCTGGTAATCTCTGACTTAGAGGCATCAACACACATCAATGCTCCTGTGTAAAGGTTGCTCGGATTGAGAAACAACATCGCCAGCACCCCTGAGGTTCCCTTTTGTGGCCCCTTGCAGTTATTACCATTCCCTGTGATAACCAGTATTCTGACTTCTATCATCATGGATTTTTTTTTTTTTTACAAAATAAAATCAAACACTTGTACCTTTTTGTGTCTGTCTTCTTTTGTTCAGTATTATGTTTTTGAAATTTCTCAACTTGTGTGTGTAGCATTAGCACATTATTCTCATTGATGTGTAGTATGCCATTGTATGAATATACCACCATTTTTTAAGCCATTCACTGTTGGCCATTTGGGTTGTTTCCAATTTGATGCTATGTCGAATAACACTGCTCTGAACATTCTCGTATACGTCTTTTGGTGCGTATATGCATGCGCTACTTTAGTTGTGTGCCTGGGGGCAGAATCATAGGATCTCCATTTGTTTAGTTCGCGGTTACTGGAAAACAGTTTCCAAGATATTTATCCTAATGGATACTTCCATGAGCACTATATGAGGCAGTAGTTTTCATCACTCTCTTCCTATTAAGTTAACATTCCAGATGTCAGTGGCCTGTCCTAGAGCAATTAAATTAGAATCTTCATGGGTGGGGCTAGAGACTCCTAGTTCTTAGGTGACTCCTAGGAAATTCTAATGCGCAAATAGGGTTCATAACAACTGATGTAAAGAGGTCCCAGGACCAGTAGCACTGTACCACAATGGGAAAGTCTACATTATGGAGAAGGGATCTAGATACTCAAAAGGTCTCCAACCCTGGGCTTCCTAATGCCTCAGAAACACCCAACATGAACTGAGTTGAGTAGGATCTATGTGCTGGTACAGGAGCCACACTTTGACAGCCACTTATCTAAAGCAAGCCCAGGGTAGGTACTCTTTCTCTGCTTGGTGAATGCTGTAAGTTTAGTATACTAGCTCTAAAAGGGAAGGTTTTTCACTCAATAAACTCTGATAAATTAAATAGTACTTCAGAACTAGGAATTTTATGTCAGAAACAAAGATTGGTAATTCTACTCACAAGCTATTAGTGAATCATTTGGATAAAGAGATGCCTTATAATCTAACTGGAGTTACATTTCTACAAAGGATTCTTTCAGACATATTCTTCATAGTTCAGGCTGATTCCTATTTTCTATAACTTCCTTCAGTCGTTTTAGCCCATTCTGTGATGGTATGATGGTATCTCCTGTGGATTTACTTTGCATTCTCCTGATAATCAATGATATTGAGCACCATTTCATATATTTTTTACCTGTCAAGTATCTTTTTTTTTTTCTGTTTTGAGATGGAGTCTTGCTCTGTCACCCAGGCTGGAGTGCAGTGGCGTGATCTTTACTTACTGCAACCTCTGCCTCCTGGGTTCAAGTGTTTCTCCTGCCTCAGCCTCCCGAGTAGCTGGGACTCAGGTGTGTGCCACCATGCCCGGCTAACTTTTTGTATTAATAGAAACGGGAGTTTCACAGTGTTAACCAGGATGTTCTGTATCTCCTGACCTTGTGATCTGCCCACCTTGGCCTCCCAAAGTGCTAGGATTATAGGCTTGAGCCACTGCGCATGGCCCCAGATACTTTTTTTTTGATGAATTGCCGATTTGTAGGAAGGCTTAGGGATTTAGTTTGAATATTAGATCTGGATTCGAGCCCTAGATTAGTTGCTTACTAGCTGTGTGATGTTAGTTGGAGCTGGGACCATCAGTCTATTAGAGAAGCATTTAAGAGAATAAATTTTACAACAGTTTGTGTGCAATTTCAATGTTAATCCAAAGTCATTATACATATATATATACATATAAAATATACATAATATATAATATACAATATACAACCTGCCTTGGTTTTTAAAAATCTCTATTTGACAAGGCTCTGTTAGAGTTTGCTTTCCTGAATCCTGAAAATCTTTGGGTGCTAAGATACACAGCTCATGGTTCAAATTTTTTGTTCCCTGACAACCCTTAGAAGGTTTTATTGCTCCATGGAGTCACCCCTCCCTTAGGCCTATTTTCCTCCTGTCTTCTCTGATCAGGAAACTGGGGTTTGCAGAAGTTGAACAATCTGGCTGACATCCACCGCTCCTAGTAATTGGTAGTGTATGGTACTCAACTCAGGCCTGCTGGGTCCAAGGAAGTAGACTGACTATGCACTAACCCATGCTGCCTCTTGATAGAGCCCCAAAGTTTGAGTTGGAAAGGATTGTGTTGAGCTACTGCTAAGTGTGAGACACATTTAGGGATTGAAATACCATGCTGTAGACTATAGTCCTTGTATTATGTTCTCCTTCCTATGATGTGCATTATGTAAATACTTACAATCACCTGCTATGTCTAACTACACATTTACTAAGCATCTATTATAGACACGATAAATAAAATGATGAATAAGACATACATAATTCCTGCCCACGTGGAGCTCACTATAAACAACTATTTCAAAAGACGTTTAGAAGGCCCATAGAAAGGTGTTAGAATACATACATATCGGTGTTATTTGTGTGTATGTGTATGTGTGTTTTGCATGAGTACAAAATGAAGGACTATTGAACTCAGGGTTCTACCCCTCCTTACCTCTTCTCAGGCCTTACTTCATCTACTGTTTCAAAATTTTTCTTTCACCTGATTTTTCTCATCATTACTTAAGCAGCCCAGTTTCTCCCCTCTTTAAAACAAAACAGTTCCAAAGACAAAAGCTCCTTCCATGACCCTGCACACTCCCACTGGAGGGCGGGAGAAGTGAGGTAATGGGGAGCAGTGTCATGGAAGGAGGGTGTGGGGTCATGGAAGGAGGGTGCAGTGTCATGGAAGGAGGGTGTAGGGTTATGGAAGGAGGGTGCAGGGTCGTGGAAGAGGGTGTAGTGTCATGTAAGGAGGGTGCAGTGTCATGTAAGGAGGGTGCAGGGTCATGGAAGGAGGGTGTAGGGTCATGGAAGGAGGGGGCACTGTCATGTAAGAAGGGTGGCAGAGTCATAGAAGGGAGATGTGAGGGTCACGGGAGGAAGGGGGTGCAGGCTCCATGAAGGAGGAATGGCAGGGCATGAAGAGATGTAGCTGTCATGAAGGAGGTGTAGGGTCAGGAATGAGGGCATAAGGGTCACATGGAAGGAGGGGGTGTAGGTCAGGAAAGGAGGGGCAGGGCAGAAGGAGGGCAGGCAGGAAGGAGGGGTGGTCATGAAGGAGGGCCCAAGGGTTATGGAAAGAGGAGGCAGTGTCCATGAAGGAGGGTGGCAGGGTCATGAATGACAGGGTGTCAGGGTCACAGAGGAGAGTGGCAGAGCACAGAAGAGGGGGTAGGGTCATTGGAAGGAGGGTGTAGGGTCACGGAAGGAAGGGCGGTCACGGTAGAGGGGTATCGTCATGGAAGGAGGGTGTAGGAGGACACGAAAGAGAGGTACATCAAATGAAGGAGGGGTGTAGGATGAAGGAGAAATGTAAGAGTCATGAATGAGGGCAGGGTCTGAAGGAGGGGGTGTGCAGGGTCATGGAAGGAGGGTGCAGGATCATGGAAGGAGGCTTTCTCTTTGGTATTGTTGTGTTTGAAAGAGGGATAAACTTGGATGTGTAAGTACTTCCTGCCTAAGCCTCTGGAGAGCACATCTCATCCTGATTATTCACGGGCCTTTGGTCTTCAATGCGATCAGTCTACCCCTGTGGGGGCTGCTAGTTTGCAGAGACAGCAGCAGTGTTGCTGCTTTGAAAGCATGCTCCTCGGGCTTCACCTTCCTCATTCTCAGCATCCCATGACCTAGCTGGACATGCCTTCATTCTTCTTGCCAGTTTTTCTTCTCCATTTCTTCCCATGACTTCTAGGTCCTATTCGGGGCTTTTGGTTTTCAACTGGTCTCTCAGGATACTATCCTAGAAGTTCTCTCTCAACATGCTCTCCATAGGCATCATCTCATTCCAGGATCACCCCATCAAGTCTCTATCTTCAGCATCTATGATTCAATTCCAAATGTTCAACTGTCCACTGGACTTTTCCATGTAGACATCTGAGAGGACACCTCAAACTTCACATATTCCAAGTTAAATTCATTATCTGCACCCTTTGTTTTGTTTACTCTGTTCCCTAAATCAGTGAGTAACACCTATATCTAAGAAGTTGTGAATTATCCTGGAACACTTTTTTCACTTTATCCCCCACCTCAAACCAGTTGCAAATTTTACCTCCTGAATTTTCTCCTTACCTCTCCACCATTGTATGGTGGAGACTCTTGTACTAACACAGCTTCCTAAATGCTCTTCTGGCCACCAATATTGTTCCCACCAAAACTAATTTTCTTGCACCAGCTGGAAATTTGTATCCTAAAGGGCAAGTTGGTCAGGAGCAATTGCAAGCCCTTTATCTTGACTTGTGAAACCATTTCTTATCTATACCTGGCTTACATGGCTTACCCCTCTGTCCTGCCTCCCCTCATTTTTTTCCTTTTGAAACAGAGTCTCATTCTGTCACCTAGGCTGGAGTACAGTGTTGCGATCTCAGCTCACTGCAACCTTGGCCTCCCAGGCTCAAGTGATTCTTGTGCCTCAGCCTCCCAAGTAGCTGGGACTACATGTATGTGCCACCATGCCTGGCTAATTTTCTTTGTATTTTTAGTGTAGAGGGGGTTTTGCCGTGTTGGCCAGACTGGTCTCGAACTCTTGGCCTCAAGTAATCCAACTCCCTCGGCTTCCCAAAGTGCTGGGATTACAGGTGTGACTCATCATGCCCAGCCCCATCTCTCCTCATTCTTCCCTGCAATCAGAGTGATCCTATTTATCTGTTTTTCAGCCCTGCTCTTTCTTTTGCACGGAGGCTTTTCTCTTTTGTAACCCTTGCTTCTTCCTTCCACACCCCAAGATCTGGCTCACCTCTATGCATCCTCACTTCTCACTTCTCATCTTAGCTCCCATTTCTCTAGAAGGAATCCCCACTTTTCTCCCAGCCAGCTTGAATTAAGTGACTTGTCCCTATGTTCTCACAGCTCCTAATTTATTCTGCTCAGAGTTATGACTTAAAATTCACAGTGTGATTACCTGTGAGGGCAGTCATAGGACCGTGTTTACCAGGCTCCTTATTTCCCTCTAGCATCTAGAAGAGTGTAGAAAGAATGTTTAAGGATTGTATGTACATAAAAACTCCTCAAATATTTCCACACAAACTTTTTTTTTTTTTTTTTTTTTAAAGTCAAATGCAAGAGTTCCTGAACTGAGGGGTAATGCTTCTATAGTGATGTCTCCCAGACACTGTTACTTTCTGGCTATTGTTGCTTCATTCCTGTAGGTCTCCTCTTAATCCTCTGTCTTTATTTCCCAATTCTCCTGCAATTAGAGAAGCATTTGATAAATTGTAGGACAAACAAACAAACCAATATATTTTTGCATTCTCTGCAAGGAGCAAAATTGGAGACAAAATTCTCTATGTTCTTTCATTCCATCAAAGGACACAATACCAAAAATGCCACAGGATCTGGTCTCTGATGTTGACACCAAAAATTGCTTTGTGATAAGCTGTGTGTGGCATCACATAATTGCATAATTGTAATTTCCACATATTTCCAGGAATTCAACCATAAACATTTAGAAATATGGGTAATACCCTAAATTTTAACTTTCCTCTAATTGTAGCACTTGAATTGCTAGTTGTGATTGTCCTGAACTTTTACACAAGAACTTCCCAAAGGATTTTCTGTGGAAACTAGTCCCTTGAGGTGCTCATCTAGATGAGAGTCCTGTATTTAATACGTTTTGGAGCTATATGTTCTCTTTTCTTTCAGCAAGTCACAATGCACATCAGCCTAATGCAGGCTCTGTGATGTGTGCAGTCATCTCAGCATCTCCAGTCCATTTGCAACCATGAAACCTTTTTTTCTGTAATTTTATTAATTTGCTGAAGAATGTAGTTTAAATAAATTGATTTTGGCTTCTTATTTCTGCTTCGTAACACCCCCTGTGCTAACCAGATTCCTACCTTTATTAGCAACTGTAAAAAAGTAATAATAGTGACAGTAGTTAACATTTTTTGAGTGTTACTGTGTACATTATTCTAAGTACTTCATAGGTATTAGCTCATTAATCTTTCCACTTATCCTATGAGGTAGATATTACCATTATCATCCACCTTAATAGGAAGAAAACTTAGGCATAAAGAGGTGAAGTATTTTGTCCCAGCTCACACAGCTGTTGAGTAGTGGAACTGGGATTTGAACTCAGGCAGTTAGATTTAAGAATCTGGGCTTAGTATTATTTCTGGTGATATACCTACCTTCTTTTCTTTTACTATCCTGGATCCTGCACAGTGCCTTTCAAATGGTAGGTGTATTAGTCCATTTTCACACTGCTGATAAAGACATACCTGAGACTGGGCAATTTACAAAAGAAAGAGATTTAATGGGAGGTACAGTTCCAAGTGGCTGGGGAAGCCTCACAATCATGGTGAAAGGCAAAGAGGAGCAAGTCGCATCTTACATGACTGGCAGCAGGCAGAGAGATCTTGCGCAGGCAAAACTCCTGATTTTTTAAAACCATCAGATCTTGTGAGACTCATTCACTATGAAGAGAACAGCACAGGAAAGACCCACCCCATAATTCAATCACCTCCCAGTGGTTTCCTCCTATTACACATGGGAATTGTGGGAGTTACCATTCAAGATGAGATTTGGGTGGGGACACAGAGCCAAACCATATCAATCCACCCCTGGCCCCCCCAAAATCTCATGTTCTCACATTTCAAAACAATCATGCTTTCCCTACGATCCCCCAAAGTTTCAACTAATTTCAGCACTAACTCAAAAGTCCACAGTCCAAAGTCTCATCAGACACAAGGTAAGTCCCTTCTGTCTGTGAGCCTGTAAAATCAAAAGCAAGTTAGTTACTTCCTAGATACAATGAGGGTACAGGCATTGGGTAAACACATCCATTTCAAATGGGAAAAATTGGCCAAAACAAAGAGTGTACAGGCCCCATGCAAGTCCAAAATCCAGTGGAGCAGGCAAATCTTAAAGCTCCAAAATGATCTCCTTTGACTTAATATCTCATATCCAGGTTATGCTGATGCAAGAGGTGGGTTCCCATGGTCTTGGGCAGTTCCACCCCTGTGGCTTTGGAGGGTACAGCCTCCTTCCTGGCTGCGTTCATTAGCTAGCAAGGAGTGTCTGCACCTTTTCCAATCAAATGGTGCAAGCTGTCAGTGGATCTACCATTCTGGGGTCTGGGGGAGAGTGGCCCTCTTCTCACAGCTCCACTAGGTAGTGCCCCAGTAGGGACTCTGTGTGGGAGCTCTGACCCCACATTTCCCTTCAGCACTGACCTAGCAGAGGTTTTCCATTAGCGCCCTGCCCCTGCAGCAAACTTCTGCCTAAGCATCCAGGCATTTCCCTATGTCCTCTGAAATCTAGGTGGAGATTCCCAAACTCCAATTATTGACTTCTGTGCACTCGCAGACTCAACACTACATGGAAGCTGCCAAGGTATGGGGCTTGCACCCTCTGAAGCCACAGCCCGAGCTCTCCATTTGTCCTTTTCAGCCATGGCTGGAGCAGCTGGGATGCAAGGCATGAAGTCCCTAGGCTGCACACAGCACAGGGACCATGGGCCTGGCCACAAACTATTTTCTTCTAGGTCTCCAGGTCTGTGATGGGTGGGACTGCTGTAAAGACCTCTGACATGCCCTGGAGACATTTTCCTCATTGTCTTGGGGATTAACATTCTGCTTCTTGTTACTTATGCAAATTTCTGCAGCTTGCTTGAATTTCTTCTCAGAAAATGGGTTTTTCTTTTCTATCACATTGTCAGGCTGCAAATTTTTCAAGTTTTTATGCTCTGCTTCTGTTTTAAAACTGAATGCCTTTAACAGCACCCAAGTCACCTCTTGAATGCTTTGCTGCTTAGAAGTTTCTTCTGCTAGATACCCTAAATCATCTCTCTCAAGTTTAAAGTTGCACAAATCTCTAGGACAGGGGCAAAATGCCACCAGTCTCTTTGCTAAAACATAACAAGAGTCAGTTACATTTGTTCCAGTTCCCCATCTCCATTTGAGACCACCTCAGCCTGGACCTTATTGTCCATGTCACCATTCAACTGCTGTTCAAAGTCATTCAAAGGTCTCTAGGAAGTTCCAAACTTTCCCACATTTCGTTGTCTTCTTCTGAGCCCTCCAAATTGCTCCAGCTTCTGCCTGTTACCCAGTTCCCATTTTGGGTATCTTTTCAACAGCACCCCACTCTACTGGAACCAATTTACTGTATTAGTCTATTTTCACACTGCTGATAAAGACATACCTGGACTGGGCAATTTACAAAAGAAAGAGGTTTAATTGGGCTTACATTTCCACATGGCTGGGGAAGCCTCACAATCATGGTGGAAGGCAAGGAGGAGCAAATCACATCTTATGTGGATGGCAGCAGGCAAAGAGAGAGATTGTGCAGGCAAACTCCCATTTTTTTTAAACCATTAGATCTCATGAGACTCTTTCACTGTCCTGAGAACAGTGCAGGAAGGACCTGCTCCCGTAATTCAATCACATCCCACTGAGTTTCTCCCACAACACATGGGGATTGCGGGAATTACAATTCAAGATGAGATTTGGGTGGGGACAAAGAGCCAAACCATATCAATATGCTTTTATAAAGGTTTGATGGTACCTGAATCATCTAGCATTCTGTCTTTGACAAAGAAACCAACTTTCATCCCATCTATATCATTCCTAACAACGTAGTTGCCTAGAAGAAGCCAAAACCGTCCCCCTCCAACTTTGTTATCTAATTAAGGAAATAGAGCAGGAATTATATTGTAGTATATAGCCAGCACATGGTGGGCATATTTTAATAATCTGCCAGAATGTAGATTGAAAAACATGCTATAGTGATGGGTCACAAAACAAACACAGACATCACAAAACAGACTGCCAGAGAATGACAAACATTTGAATATAAATTAAAAGGAGCTTTGCAGACACAGCATAACAAAAAGCCCAATTAACAAAGCTAACCATATGCTACCACCAGAATGGTTGGACACAGTGTAAAACACACATGCACATTAAATGCAAAGAAATCGCAGATGAAACAGCTTCATCAAAGAAACTGGAACCACTGCCAAATCTACATGCTGCAGTGATAGAAGGGCTTCTTTATAGAGTCACTTTAAATGTCCCCCAATAAAATAGTTTTCAAAGGTACACACACCCTGAAGCACTGAACAAATAGAGGTAGAAACTAAAGCAAAACAGTGAGCTTTTGGAACTGTTTTGTTATTTTCTTCCACATTGAATAATCACACACCTTGATTTATTTGTAACATTTTTAAAGGTATTACAGAGTAGAGGTTAAGAGCATGAAGTTTAGAATCAGGCAGACTGAGGTTTAAATCCTAGCTGTGCAATGTGCTCATGGCATAATTTTTTTCCCATAATGTTTAGTCTAAGTGACAGTACATATGGAAATGGGAATAACAATATTCTTTACACTTCTTTACACTTTTATCAGGATTAACACTGATGATGTACCCAAATAGTATAGCATAGCATAGCGTTTAGCACAGAATAAGCATTTATTCTGTAAATAAAAGCAGCTATTATTTATTTTTTAAAGCCATACATATTCTAGGATGCAAATTGGAATGTATATTTTGAGCTGTTGACTGTTTAATTTCAACTGAGCCAAAAAGACTTCCATCTTGGGGAATTCCATCCCTGACATTATATTATTGTACAATAGTGATAGTGGTGGATCACAAAATATTTCATTTGTTCACTGGTTTGTTCATTCATTCATTTAATCATCTGTCCATTTCATTCAACAAACAGTTCCTAAGCATCCTTCAGGCTCAAAATGCACTGTCCTAGGTGCTGAAGATACAGAACTAAGTCACAACATCAGCCATCAAGATGCTCCAAGATTGGTGGGGGAGACATCCAGAAATAGAAATAATTGTAATGCACAAAGTAAGTTGTAAAATAGATACAGGTTTTGAATATCGTGAGAGTGGTATTCATTCTGTCAGGGGAGGGGTGCGCAGTGAGGAGTCATTTGTACTAGATTTTGAAGGATCAGTAGTGATTTCAGGAAGAAATAGGGATTTGGAGATGTTTGAATCTGTTTATTCCAGTTATTGAATGGTAGACCATCATTTTCTGGGACTATTCAACTAACTCCTAACTGCATCATGAAGGAAGGAAGAATTTTCCAACTTTTTTTGGTTTATTACTCCTCTCAACCCCAGGCCTTGAGAGAACTCCAAAGCGTTTAAAATGTAGATATTTAAAATGCAGATTACAGCGTTTAAAATGTAGATATTTTTAATAATCTGCCAGAATGTAGACTGAAAAACATGCTATAGTGATGGGTCACAAAACAAACAGAATGTGGACTTGGGAGTTTTCTAGACCTATGTGTGGCTTTTCTTGCCCTGTGCTCTACACAGCTCCCCAGATGACCCCAGCAGGGTTAAACCTGAGTTACCGGTGGGCTTAGCCTGCACCCACTCACTCCGTACTGGCTTCCTTTCCTTCCTGTCTCTCTCTTTCCTCCTCTACCAGTGTTTCTGGGATCACTTCTAAAATAAGCTATTCACACTCAGACCCTTACCTGAGGTTCTGTTTTTAAGAGAACCCAAGCCAAAACAAGACCTCTCTGCTTGATTGCACGTTGTCAACTTGGAGTTACTGAACTCATCTATGTCTGTGAACTATGTTTCCCAGAGTCTCCTTCCCCTTATGGTTCTAGGATGGACATTTGGAAAATGGAAGTGACCAGAAGCCATTACTCTCAGAAAGCCATGGAAGCCAACACAGTGACAGAACAATGCAGCTGCGCCTAGCAGGCCTCAGCTTCTAGCTTCCAACTCCCGGCCCCACCAACAAACAGCTCCAATGTCAAAACCAAGCACTAGACAACATTCCTTCTGACCATTATGGTTAGTGGCTTATTCTGATTCTCCATCTCCATCTTCCAGACCTTCACTTCACCAACTCTTCCTACATTTGTGTGTGCTCTAATTGCTATAGCAAGCCTCTTATTACCATAACATTTTAGCGATTCTGTTTTCCTGACTGACATCTCACTCTAATTCATAATAATTCAAAGAGCTAATGTGGAGAGTTTTTAGTGCTCATCTTATACCAGACACTGGTTTGAGCATTCTGCATAACAACTCAATCAGTTAGGATTAGTATTGTAATTATTTCCAATTTATAGACGAAGAAACTGAAGGACAGAAACTCTAGGTCAATCAGTTCAACATCACAAAGCCAACAAGTGATGGCGCTAGAATTCAAACCAGGCATCTGACTTCAGAGCCTGTGGTGCAGCCAAATTTCTACCTCCCTCCTGTGGTCAAAAGAAGGTAACTATTCCATACTTCTACCAGTTCTCTCCTCATTCATTCTTTCTCCCCTGGTGAAATCCTCCTTGGCCTAGGTCCACGTCATGGGGACCATGTACAAGTGACCCTTCGGAGGATGCCTCCCATAGGACAAGTGGTGTAGTTGGAAATTTCTATATAATATGCATGATGCACATTTATTGAAAATATGTCAAGTTATAACATAACATAAATGTTATGTGTCAACTTGACTGGATTAAGAGATGCACAGAAAACTGGTAAAACATGGTTTGTGCGTGTGTTCTTGAGGGGGTTTCTGGGAAAGAGGAGCATTTGCAGGGGTAGACTGAGAAATGAAGATCTTTACCAGTGTGCGTGGACACCATCCAATTTGTTGAGGGCTGAATAAAGCACAAAGGCATTGAAATGACAAATTCACTGTCTCTTTTTGAGCAGGAATATCCATCTTCTCCTGTACTTGGGTATCAGTGGTCCTGGTTCTAGAACTTTCAGACTTGGACTGAGACTTACACTACTGGTTCCTCTGGTTCTCAGGTCTTTAGGCTTGGACGACCCACAACACTGGCTTTTCTGGGCCTTCAGCAGCTTGCAGATAGCAGAGTGAGGCTTCTTAGCTTCCATAGTCATGTGATCCAATCTTTCACATGGAATCTCTTCCTATATGTATCCTATTGGTTCTGTTTCTCTGGAGAACCCTAATATATTCAGGTCCATACAAAAACCTTATGTATTAGTATGTTCTCATGGTGCTGATAAAGACATACCCGAGACTGGGTAATTTTAAAGAAAAAGAAGTTCAATGGATTCATAGTTTCATATAGCAAGGGAGGCCTCAGTCATGGTGGAAGGCAAAGGAGGAGCAAAGGCACATCTTACACACCGGCTGGCAAGAGAGTATATGCAGAAGAACTCCCATTTATAAAATCATCAGATCTCATGAGACTTATTCACTGCCATGAGAACAGTATGGAAGAAACTGCCCCCCAATTCAATTATTTCCAACTGGCCTCACCCTTGACATGTGGGGATTATTACAATTCAAGGTGAGGTTTGAGTGGGGACACAGAGCCAAACCATACCACCTGCATTATCTAATGTGATATTCAAAACAACTTTATGATATAGATTTTTTTAAAAAATACTTAACTTTCTTCTAGAACTGAGGCTTGAAGAGAGAAGAAGGTGTGCCAAGGGCACACACTGGGTACATGGTGAAACTGGGATTTGAAAGTTGGCAATTGACCTCTGCAGTGTACTCTGCTAATCTGAACATGCTTTTTAAATGCATGATTTAAATTGCCTTTTAAATCTGATGTCATCAAATATCTGAAATGGTTATATTGTGTTGGAGCAGCTGAAAGCAGACTAGGAAAACTGCACGAAGTGCAACACTTTATTTGGGCTATCAATAAGTCATTCTAGCAAGAAATCCAGGGACTAAAGAAAATATACTAAAATTGGACCACGACTTTCCCTGCCATACCCAACTACTTGTTTTTTATTCTAATTTGAAAGTTTGAAAAAATCTAATGTAACATCTCAGAAATCTGTTGCCTTAAGTAATTTTTTAAAAATCTCAATTTCTCCTTTATAAAGAGACGGCTATCATATTATTAATATGAAATGACTGACTTGGCAAAGCATATCACAGTACCTCTCTCCAGAGAGTAGCAGAGTGCAGCAACTTTGATATGTGCGAGGAAGTGCTGAGGGTTTGTTTAATGACAACAAAAATGATGTTGTGCTAGTTATTACATATGTGAATCCCATTTGTTTTATTTCCCTTTTTTTACATTTTTTTTCCTTGTAATTCATTGCATTAACTCCTCGTCTTCCTGGCTATCACTTGTTATCCACGACTTGAATTATTCTACTGAAGGATGCCTTATCATTTTAAGAAAACCAAGTGTTAGAAAGGACCTTTCATTTCTATTTGGATTATTTATCATTCAATAATTAGCCACCCCTCCAGAGAAGGAATTCAAAATGGGAGTTATGATTTGTCAAGGCATCTCATAGTTCCAGCCATTAGTGTTCACCCAGCTGAAACTACAGGACTAAAACTAATCCAATTAAGTAACAACAGTATATTTTGAATCAGCACTGAACAGATGGTAAAGCATCCCCCATTCATCATTAATTAATGTTCATTTAGCACCCATAGAGAATGTCTCTGGGTTACTGCTTCCTGAAGGTAGAGATGAAACTTCTGCATTGGAAGGTCGTACCATCTGGTTGCTGAAAAACCATCTTACAGGATCTGAAATAATTTTGTAGAATAAATCATCTCTGGAAATGGGAATGTTAAGGACCTCAATGGAAAGATTTTGTGAACTTCACAGAGGATTTCAGGGATAAAGCCTAAAATCTATGATTTTTCTTATTTAAGAAGAATTTAAAATAACAAATCTATCTCCCTCCTTTCTCTACTTAACATGCCAGCAGATATACTGAATGATTTTCCCTTCTTTTAATTTTGCCTTTGCATTTTTTAAATTTTATGATTGGTTAGTTTGTATTTTGTATCTATTCTCTCTCTCCTGAGCTCTGTATGGCACTCCCAAATGTATATGTGGGTAACATTTAAAGTTGGTAAAGTGATGCTCAAGCCTAATCATTCTTTCTGAGGATTTGTTGACACGAGTGTTTCAGAGAATATCAATTTGGTAGATAATTTGTGGAATGGTTTACCGTAATTGAATTTCTGTGCCGTAATAAGAATGGAGTAGACCCATGCCTCTCTTGAGTGTCTCTTTGTTTATAATTCTCTTTGAGAGTAATGTTTTCACTGTATTCGCATATCATAATTAAAAGAGCTTTTCCAGTGTTCTTTAAAAATTTCCCACTGATGGAATACTCATTAAAACAGTTTGAAAAGTTAGTTTACATATGTACTTTTAATAGCATTCTTATAGTATTTATTTTTGTGGACAAAGTGCCTTCCAAATTTAGACTTACACCTTTAAATGTATCTAATTTCTTTGTTTTCTGGTTATAAGCTATAACAATTTTAATTATCTATGGCAACTAGTTGCCTATTCAACCTCCTCTCTCCCCAAATAGGAGATGGCAATGTGTTTAGCTAAAATTTATGATTTTGCAACCCCTATTATAATCAGGAATAGACAATAAAATATAAGACCATATATTAGGTGGTGGTTTTTAAGAATTCCCCTTTAAAGGGACTTACTCAGCTGGAATGCAGGCATACGACCGGTGTTCCAGCATCCATTTTGTTACTATGAAGTAATCTTGAGAATAGAAGCCACAAGCTGATGAAAGCAGAACAGATACTTAAATGGAGGTTGGATCATGATGGTCATACCAGTTCTGGACTGCTTTTATTTGAACTTTATGTTATATGTACAAAAATAATTCCCTGTTTTGCAGAATGCACTCTTATCGTGGATCAATTCTCTAACCTAACTGAAACATATTTTCATAATGGAAGTGGGTTTGTATGGTGACCTACAAAAGCCCTACCAGATATGATTCCATGATACCTTTCTGACCCTGTCTCTTGACAGTCTCTCCTTTGTACATTCTATTCCAGCTACATGGCCTTTTTGGTATTCTTGGGATACATCAGGTATAATCCAGCTTTCAGTATTTTGTTCTTGCTCTTCCCTCTACCTGGCACATGAGTGCCCCAAATGTTTACTCAGCAAATTCTTTCATGTCCTCCAGACTGTTACACTTCTCTTTCACCCTCTCCATCACTTCAACTTGTTATCCCCTGACATTTTATATCTCCTTCCCTGATTTAATTTTCTCTCTTGCATGATCTAACATTAAGCATATTTTACTTTTAATCTATTTTATTGCCTGTTTTTCTTTAGAATGTAAGCTCCAAGAGACAGAGTTTTTTGCCTATTTCATTTACTAGGATAGAGCCAGATACTAGGACTGCACATACATATTTGTTGAATGAATGAAAGTGATAAAGAATTGGTTGACCAAGAGAGATGGGGAGAAAAAAATATTAAGACTCTGATATGGAAAGCTGGAAAGCTGGTAACCCTTATTTTATTTAAATAGCAGGAAATCATGACCAAATTTCAAATGCGTAAGTGAAGAAAGATATAATGCCTATTTCCAAGATGAAAAGTATAAAAAATGAAGCAAGAAAACGCAGGAAGATGAGGGCCAAAGAGCTCAATGAGAAGTGATTGCTGTAGTCAAGAGGGCAGATATGATTTTTTAAGAGTAGGAATGAGAATACCTAGAGATTGAGGATAAGAGAGATTTTCATAATCTGGGGTGGAAATGGAGGAAACTCAAATCTGACAGTCTTAATCTTCTCAGAAGAACAAGATGCAGACAATCTGATGATTGTGAGGGAAGAATAGAGATGGAAGGATGGAGTGAGGGGGAAAAGTTTTGCAATATCAGCCACTGTAGGAAACAGGAATAAAGTAGAACTAAATGAAAATTGCTACTGAGTGGTACAGAAAGGCTGAATTGAAACAGACAATGAACATTTATAGTCAAGCCAATTGTCATGGTTTTATTTCTTTTCTTATAATTGTTGGCAGTTCATAGGCAGAAGCGGGAAATTAGCAGGAACAGGTGGTCAGCTTTTCCCATAGTTGGTAAATAGTAAGGTGGGCACGGCAGAATTTCTGAGTGGTAGTAGTTGAGTAGACTGTTAAAATGGCATCCAAGTTGGGAAAGGTAAGTGGAGCTAGACCGAGGAGGATAGAACCTGAGCTGTGAAGACAGGAGCTGTCCTAAAGTCTCAGTGACTATGGACTCTACCTCTGTCCTCAATTGAAAGTAGATTTGGACTTTTTGTTATACTTCTTCTTATACCATACATAAAGTTTATATTCAAGGACTCAAAGTATTCTTTAACCCATTTGCCATTTGGACTGACAGATAAATGTGACCCAGTAGAACACCTCTAGGGCAAGATTTATGGTGCATACTGTCAGGTAGTCATGCTGGGAAAGACATATAGCACATCAATTAGAATTCTAGCATGCAGAATTCTAGCATGGAGGAAAAACACTGCTCATTTCTGCTTGGTTCTAGGTGTGTGAACTTTACATTAACTCTCATTATCCCCAGCTCTCCTTTTTGTCCATGTGCTTCAGAGAAGCAAAACAAAGAGGTTGGGAACTTGGGCTCTGAAATCTGTTATCTGGGATCAAATCCTGGTTCCATGATTTTCTAGCCATGTGATCTAGAAAATCAAGGTATTTAACCTCTCTCTGATTCAATTTTCTTATCTTTGAAATGGGGTCGATCCTGCAACATACTGTATAGGATTATTTCAAGGATTGATGAGATCTGTATAAAATATCTAGAGAGGGATCAGCGCATAAGTACACTTAATTGCTTATGATAATGATGATGATGATGTTGGTATTAATGTGATAACTACAAGAATTCAATGGAGCCTGCAAACAAAATATATCCATCATTCCCTTCAGGTGGGGCAAATGGGACGTGTGCCTTGTGAACATAAGCAGGGTACAATTAATAATTAAGATTATAACTGCACAAATTATCATAAGTACTACATGAATTAAATATCTGGCCTAGGGCTTCCCACAGAGCCTATTTAGATAAAACAAACATAAACTTCCAAGAGACATCTAAATTGTTCAATGGCTTTCTGAAAAAAGATTCAGGTTAAAAATATTGATTCTCAATTCAAATCACTACAATTTCATGATAAGAAAATTAGCAAATAAATTAATTTAGAAAATTAAAAATACCCATAATCCCACTGTCCACATATAGTCCTGAATAGATGCAAATAACGAAGGATATCTGGAAAATTTTGCCTTTTTTTACTACATGTCATACATTTATATTTTCATGAATGTTATCATTTGGCATTTCACGTGGAAGTGACTCATCTCTGTGTCTTTGGCTGATTCTCTGTGATAGTGGTGACTGGGCTATTTCCTCTGGAGCCTGTTCCCTGTCTTCTCTCTCCTTTTTTCGTATCTATGCTTTACTGTACCTGTCATTACAGCAATCCAGAAATCTAGGGGGAAACTGTGGCTTTGTTAGACTTCTAGCCTGAGCTGTGGGCTCCTGTCCAACTTCACCAGGAATTCTGCTGTGGGAGTGTATCAGATGGTGGCCTGCTATTAATAAAGGACTTTCATTTCTACCCTATTATTCATCATTAACCTCAGGGGGAAAAGCCAAATAGAGCATTCTTAGCTTCCGAGAAGGAAATATCATTGAATACTATAAAATTTGACTCAGGTTCCTAATATCCCATCTGTATTAACCTGTTCTAGCACTGCTGTAAATAAATACCTGAGACTGGGTAATTTATAAAGAATAGAGGTTTAATTGGCTCATGGTTCTGCAGGCTGTACAGGAAGCTTGATGCTGGTATTTGCTCAGCTTCTGGGGAGGCCTCAAGGAACTTACAATCATGGCAGAAGGCGAAGGAGGAGCAGACACATCACATGGGCAGAGCAGGAGTGAGACAGCAGGCCGGGGCTAGGGGCGGCATAGAAGGGAGGTGCCACACACTTTTAAACAACTAGATCTTGAGAGAACTCACTACCTGAGGGCAGTACCAAAGGGACGGTGCTAAATCATTCAGGAGAAATCCATCCCCATGATCCAATCACCTCCCACCAGGCCCCACCTCCTACACTGGGGATTATGTTCAACATGGTTTTGGGCAGGGACACACATCCAAATGATATCACCATCTAATCCCTGGCTCCACATAAACACCTTGTATGTTCAGCCGAGTATGCTTTCTTTCTTTCTAACTGTAATGTATACAAAACCCTTAGTAGAGTAGCTGACACATAGTTAGCACTTAATCAGTTTAAGTACTACTTCATCTTTTTAAATATCTTAAATACAATAAATATTAGAATATCAATATTTATTTGTATTTATTATGATATTAATCTAAATATAAATATCAATGTTCCACTCTTGGAACAATTATTATATACTATATCCTTTCAAATAATCAGTGTGTTAGAATTTTGGGTTATTCAGTTTCTTAGATGTTTGTGATTACCCAAGGATCACCCACTGATGGAGGAAAAAGACCTAGGTAAGAACCTCCCAGGAGGGGATTTAGGACAATGCACCTTTAAGATTTTTGTCAGTGTTGCCACATTGCATGAGGTGGCCTTTTGATTGCATAACATTAGGCATTCCACAACTTTTCACACAAAGGTCTTGCTTACTAAACTAATGATTAACCAAGTGCAAGTCACTTTGATGGATTTAAGTAGATTCTAGCAAGAGAAGAAAATAAAATATTTTTCTAAATCATTACATAAATAATAAAAAAAGGTTCTGAAATCCAAGAATGACAATTTCATAGATATCAAATTATATATAATGTATAATTATATTATATATTAATAATCATGATAATGAAAATCGTGATGCTTTACATTAATATAGAACAATTTCTAACATTTCGATTGTCTTATGATTCTATAATATTCTTGTGATTTATAAGCAAATGAGGAAAAATGATGGGAAAGGAGTAATGATAAAAGTACACATTTGAGTGCTTACATTTCTTAACTGATAGAGTAAACCTAGGTTTAAGATTAAACAATTAGTTTTGATAATCCCAACAGTATAGTTTTCAGATGAACTATATTCAAAATATTTCAGAATTTTCAGGAAATGCCAGGGCACTAAATATAATACATACCTAACCTAAAATATAGAATGAGTTTAAATAACAATTTTATATTCTGAAATTGTATGACAACATTTCAAAATAAGTTATAGTTTTTATGCATAATTTTAATTAGAACACCACAGCTATAAGGTATTGCATATTATCAAGACTTTATTTTACTCATGGTGAGACACAATATCAGTAATAATATTTTATGGGACCATGACACATGCAAAACCCTCCTTTTTTCTGCACAATTATCTGACATGCCAACTCAGACAACATTTTAGCGAAAATCTTGGGATAAGAAGTCATCAGTAATATTAGCCAAGGATGTTTCATTTCCCTCGGGATCATCAAATTATTAACTTACTTTTTATAACTCCTTAAAAAGTATTAAATGCTTTATATAATTTGTCTCATCTGGTCTGCAGGAGAATCCTAGGAGCTAGGTTTGGCATGTTTTATAGGATAGTGTAGCGTAGTGGTTAATAGCACAGATACTGGTGCCAAAGTACCTGCCTTTGAACCTTTATTTTGTCCCTCAGGAGCTTTGGGACCATCTGACTGTGGGCCGGTGGTCCAACCTGGAACAGGAGGATGGCCACTTCATAGTGGTAAGGGGTGAGTGAGGTGCTAGACATGAGATGCTTGGAGCTCCACCTGGTTGTGATAGACACTGGACCAGTACCAGGACACACTGCCCTTGTCTTGCAGAGGAAGAGCCTATGCTCAGAGAGATTATTCTGCTTTTTCTAAGCGTTTGCATCTTTTCATTTTTGTAAGGTTGGTTCTTTATTGTGAAACAAAGGGAAAGGGGCTGATTAATGCAACCAAGAAAAAGAAAAAAAAATTAAGAAGTTATACTTAAGTACAATTACTTAAGTGTATTTTCAAGAATCATTTGTTTAAGAAAAGCCTTCTACCTTGTTTACTTCTGTGATAATTTGAGCTGGTTATAGCCTGAGAGGGGTGGTGGCAGGCAATACAATAACAAAAGAGCTCATATTTTAAGAGCTATCAACAAAGCTAATGCATTTTCATTTTCTACTTATGATATCAAAAGACTTTCCCTAGTGATGGATTATTTCTATAATGACAAAGGCATTTTAATACAACTAGATGCGTTCCAAGATTTTATTCTTCATTTGGCAGTGGCTGGATGGTGTTGCTCATACGTACTACCTACATATATTTTTTTTTCCATTTTATTCAGGCATATATAGAGAGTGATGAGATTTCCCTCTTCTTTATAAGGGTAAGTTAAAACTAAACAGCAGTCTGGGCACAGTGGCTCTCACCTGTAATCCCAGCACTTTGGGAGGCTGAGTCGTGCAGATCACTTGAGGTCAGGAGTTCGAGACCAGCCTGGGCAACATGGTGAAACCCCATCTCCACCAAAAAATAGAAAAATTAGCCAGGCGTGATGGCGCGCCTGTAATCCCAGCTACTTGGGAGGCTGAGGTGGGAGAATCCCTTGAACTGGAAGGTGGAGGTTGCAGTGAACCCAGATCACACCACTGCACGCCAGCCTGGGTGACAGAGCGAGACCCTGTCTCAAAGGTGCAGACATGGCCAAGTCCAAGAACCACACCACACACAACCAGTCCTGAAAATGGTACAGAAATGTTATCAAGAAACCCCGATCACAAAGATATGACTCTCTTAAGGGGGTGGGCCCCAGGTTCCTCAGAAACATGCACTTTGCCAAGAAGCACAACAAGAAGGGCCTAAAGAAGATGCAGGCCAACAACGCCAAGGCCATGAGTGCATGCGCTGAGGTTATCAAGATCCTTATAAAGCCCAAAGAGGTTAAGCCCAAAATCCCAAAAGGTGTCAGCTGCAAGCTAGACCGACTTGCCTACATTGCCCACTCCAAGCTTGGGAAGCATGCTCGTGCCCGCATTGCCAAGGGGCTTAGGCTGTGCCAGCCAAAGGCCAAGGCCAAGGATCAAACCAAGGGCCTGGCTGCAGCTCCAGCTTCAGTTCCAGTTCAGGCTCCCAAAGGTGTCCAGGCCCCTACAAAGGCTTCAGAGTAGATATCTCCGTGTCCAACGTGAGGACCGAAGGACTGGTGTGAGCCCCCTGGGCTACCATCTGCCTGGGGCTGGGATTCTCCCGTGCTATTTGTACAAATAAACCTGAGGCAGGAAAAAACAAAACAAAACAACAACACAAACAACCAACTAAACAACAACAACAAAAACCAAATAACAACAACAAAAAACAACAAAAGAGCAGATATTCGGACATTCGAACTACTGGTAGCTTTTTCTAAGCCTTTGAGGTGACTTGAACGACAGTCAGTGATAATAAGCAATAGCTTTCTTCTCTTTGCCCGTAGTGGTGGGCAAAGGGAGATGGAGAACACCAAGAGAGAGGGTGTGCGTTTGTGTGGTGAGCTATTCAGTCTTATTTATCTTATCAATTTCTAAATTCTCCTAAGTTTGACTCAAATTCTTACCTATTCTCAACCTATGAGTCTCAGTCTTGGCTACATTTTTAAAGTATTTGGGATCTTACACACTAATTAACAGATAATATGTATACATGATGTACATATATATTTATTAGATTGGTGCAAAGTTATTGCAGTTTTGCCATTAAAAGTGTGGCAAAAACCACAATTACTTTTGCTTCAGCCTAATACACACATGTATATGCCCATACACCTAGACACCTATATGCATACACAGACCCTACCCTTTGATGTTGGCTCCAGCAACATCTCTACTAACTCTCTAACCTAATTGACTTAGCTACCACTGTCTTTCCAGGCTCTCTACTTTCTATGCAGATATGTGCTTTGCTATAGTTATTCCCTCACTGGAAGCATTTTCTCTTCCCTTTCTCCCTTCTCCATTCCTAATCCTCTGTGTGGAGCCTTTGATTGCCTTTGGACTTCCCATCAGCGTTTACCTCAATTCTCATTTTGGCTTTGAATTATGTAGGGCTTTCTACTTAACTGTTCCAAGAATATCTATCTTGCTTTTTCAATTAGACTAATGACCAGGTTAGTCTAATTAAATAAAAGAGAAAGATATTTCTTTTATCTTTATATTTTTCTAATGCCCAAGACTACATGTGTATCTACCATAGTGCCACATGCTTAGTAATCATTACTTGAAGGAATGAATTTCATCCAGGCTATCCACATTCATAGTTTAAAGGAAACACCTGTTGATCAGAAGAGTTTTAGGCTGTAATCAATCTATTAACCACAATCATTACCTACAACTCATCTATTTTAAAAACTAATTAGGGCCGGGCGCGGTGGCTCGAGCCTGTAATCCCAGCACTTTGGGAGACTGAGACGGGTGGATCGCGAGGTCAGGAGATTGAGACCAACCTAGCTAACACGGTGAAACCCCGTCTCTACTAAAAAATACAAAAAACTAGCCGGGCGAGTTGGCGGGTGCCTGTAGTCCCAGCTACTTGGGAGGCTGAGGCAGGAGAATGGCGTAAACCCGGGAGGTGGAGCTTGCAGTGAGCTGAGATCCGGCCACTGCACTCCAGCCTGGGCCACAGAGCGAGACTCCATCTAAAAAAAAAAAAAAAAAAAAAAACAAAAAAAACTAATTAGTTAAAATTTTAAATTGAGTAAAAATTATATATATTTATTATGTAAAACATGATGTTTTGAAAATGTATACTTTGTGGAGGGGCTACATTAAGTTTATCACCACATGCATTACTTCATAAACATTTTTTTTTTTTTGTGGTAAGAACACCTAATACCTACTTTTGGCAATTTTCAAGAACACACTGCATTGTTATTAATGATAATTACCATCTTGTACAATAGACCTCTTGAACTTATTCCTATCTAACAAAAGTTTTGTAAGTTTTGACCAATATCATTCCAACACCCTCACCTCCGTCTGAAAAATCCCCGGTAATCACCCTTATACTTTACTTTTATAAGTTCAACTTTAAAAGATTCCACATATAAGTGAGACCATGTGGTATTTGCCTTTCAGTGCCAGGCTTATTTCACATATCATAGAGTCCCCAAAGTTCATCTATATTATCACAAATGACAGGATTTCCTTCTTTATACAATGGGAATAGTTTTCTATTGTATGTGTACAACATTTTCTTGATCCATTCATCCACTGATGAACACTTCAGTGGACTCCATATCTTGGTTACTGTGAATAACCCAGCAGTGAGCATGGGGTTGCAGGTATCTCTTTGTTGTATTGATTTTAATTCCTTTGGATATACACCTAGTAGTGGGATTGCTGGATCATATGGTTGTTCTATTTTTATTTCTTTGAGCAACCTGCATACTGTTTTTCGTAAGGGTTTACCAATTTACATTCCCAGCAGTAACGTGCAACAATCCATTTTTTGACTTTAACCATATAAACAATCACCTATGTAACCTTTCTTCTCGGATGTCTAAAAGGCACTGAAACCTGTCATCTGACCCTCTGACTATGTCAAATGCCTTGTCAGATGCTCTTATATTTATATCTCCTTTAAAATTTTACATTTATTTGTGCAATTATTTGCTTAATCTCTGATTGCCTCATTGGACCATAGCCCAACGAGGGGCAGAGAATATGACTGTTTGACTAACTATTCTATCTTTCATATATATCAGAAGGAAGAAATGAAAGAAGGAAGGAGGGAAGAAAGAAATGGGAGGAAAGAAAAATGAAAGAATGAGAAATGTTCACAGTCTATTGCTAAAAGTTCAAAGCCTGTTAGTTCCTTTAGCTGTATGTTTGATGTTTCTTTGCAGACTAAACTAATATTTCCAAACAAAATCATTTTTAAAATTTAACACCAAGCTCAATTTTCATTTCAAAATTGTGCCAGTTATTGAAAATGTTTTATTATTATATGGTGTCACAAATGGTCTGGAAGCTCTCTCAAACATGCTGGGCATGTGGTATTGATAGTGAATAAAGTTGGTTAAAATTCAGGACAAAACCACAAATGCAGAAAAAAGAAAAGGGGTTGTGGGAAATTCAGAATGTATATTTACATCCTAAACAGTAAAACAAACATAGATATAAAAATTTCATTCTTCTCTAGGATGAGACAGGATCCTCCCAAGATGGTCCTCATATTAGTCCATTTTCACACTGCTGATAATGATATACCTGAGACTGGGTAAAATTTAAGGAAAAAGAAGTTTAATGGACTCACAGTTACACATGACTGGGGGGGCCTCACAATCACGGTGGAAGGTGAAAGGCACATCTTACATGGGGGCAGGTAAGAGAGAAAATGAGCAAGCAAAAAGGGAAACCCCTTATAAAACCGTCAGATCTCATGCGAGGTATTCACTACCATGAGAGCAATATGGGAGAAACTGCCTCCATGATTAAATTACCTCCCACCAGGTCCCTCCCCCAACACATGAGAATTATGGGAGCTACAGTTCGAGATGAGAACCATATCAACCATATCAGTCCTCAAACAGAAGGCTTACCCAGGTCTGTTGGAAGCGACTTTCCACTGTCAGGGTCCAAACTATCCCCAAATATTTATTGTGAAATGTTTCTTCTAGATCTTGAGATCTCTAAAATGAGAAAAATTTTTCCCATTTATCTTAATGAAGATTGCCTCTACTGCTGGCTGGACATCAGGAGATCATTCAGCTCTGCTAGTATTTGCCCTCCCTTGGAAGTCTTGCAGGTACCTTTCTCACCTGGAGTTCTCTAACTTTGAGAACTCTAAATTTCCTCCATTGTTTTCTTTAAAAAATAGATTTGAAAGCATCATCCTCTAAAGAGTCTGTTGTAATAATTCTAGAGTGGTGGGTCCAGGAATTTGTTTTATTTCATTTCATTTTTAAGGCACCATAAATGACTCTAATGAATCACCCCAGGTGAACTCAATGAGAAACACAGCATTACAATTTTTGGCCCTTGAGAAAAGTCATATCTACACGGGTTTTATTTGCCCAATTATGTCAGCAGAGACTTATATTTAATATGCTGGTTTCTCTTAAATTAAAAAATAGTCTTCTTTTCCCCTGTGTTCTACTATAGTTCTTTCCCTCTTTCTCCCCTCCCCTCGAGTCCTACCTCCCCTCACCTCACAGATCTATACTTGGCTAAGCAGGATAATAACCCAGTTTCTTCAGATTTTGTGTAGCACAATTTGTATGCATCTTATCTTGATATATCTTTTCTTTCTAATACCTCTTAACCCCCAATGTTCTCCCTTTTTCTTCAACTAATGTACTCTTTAGGGATATCAGTCCACATGTGTGAGAGCCCTTACTATACCATTTCTGTTCTTCAGGGTATTGTTTTTCTTTGTATTCATACTTTACTGCTTTTTTAACATATTTAATTTTTTTATTAGGAAAGACATTGTTAAACTTCTATCACTTTTGGTTGAGGGTTGGGTAGCGGAGTGTGATGATGACAGCTGAATATGATCCTTGAGCAGCATGGGTTTGAGCTGCAGGGGTCCATTTATATATGGATTTTTTTTTCAATAAAAGTTGGTCCCCGCTTAGGGGTGCATTCCACATTCACAACCAGATGTGAGTGGAAAATACAGTATTCGAGGGATGCCAAACTTGAGAATATGGAGGGCCCATGTTTTGTATATGCAGTTTCCTCAGGGGTGACTACAGGACTTCAGTGTGTGCAGATTTTGTTTTCCGTGGATGGCCCTGAGATGAATTCCCTGCAGGTATCAAGTGACAATTGTACACACACTACACACACACACACACACACACACATGTCTTTGCTAATAATCCAAAAACTGTGCTTCCTAGATCTGACGATGGTATCTGATGATGGTCCAATCAGAAGACAGAAACCACTCGAGCCTTTCAACAGAGGCAGCTTCATTCAGGGAATTTATCCTTAGGGAAGGGAAGATCTGAGAAGCCAAATGGAATGGTTAAAACACTCAGGAGATTAGTAACAGCTGGAAGCTATGCTCACTCTTAAGACTGGAGAGACATAGGGAGGCAGTGGTGTTGGTGGTGTTACCAGAACATAGGAACCAGGGTCTCCTTCAGGGAGTGAGAATCACAACAGGGACATGGTAAAATCTAGAGTTCCATGGAAGACACCACTGCTGGGTGTGCTGTGTGAAGCAGAGCAAGAGGGAGAAATGCCCCTACTCCTTCCCAATATCTGACTTCTTTCTTCTTGCCCTCCAGTCTTCTGCCAGTACTATCCAATGGTTAAAACTATGTGGAATCCAGATGACAAGGGATCCTTGAAATGTAGTTCCTTAAAGGAAGAGCAGAAAATGGATTTAAGAGAAAAAGACACACGACTGGCACAGTTTCTATACAAGCACGAGCTTATATGACATATGGAGTCTGCCTTTTCTATCCAAGCAGAAATTACTCCCCGTAGTGAGTTACTAAGTATGTACATCCCAGCTAGCCACAGAACCCGGAAGGGTCCTCAGACGATCCTTAATCTGGAGCCAACAAATGACACCAAAGAATATCAAACTGTGTGTGGGACCAGATGTAGATGGTGCAGACCCCAGAAAGAGCTGCAGCAGACTGTATCCAGCAATTGTGTTTTATGCTATTTAGTTTTTTTTTGACCCAGCATAATGATGGAACCTCCACGTTGTATGCTGGTGTCTCTTCACCTTTTCTACTGCCTTGCCGACCATTCTATATTTAGATCATTTCAATTTGGTTTGGTTAATTCCTCCTCTGAAAATGTCCTCTTAGTATAACCTACTGACTGCCAAATCCACTGGTAACTTTTCTTGGGTATTTCAGTTGGCTATTTAGTAGCATTGAAAACTGTGGAGTACCTTCTTCCTCTTTAAAACTTTATAGACTTCATTTAAGATAATATTTTTTTGCTTTTCCTCCTAATTTTGACTACTCTTTCTTCACTTTTAATTTTAATTTTAGGTTCAGGGGTCCATGTGCAGGTTTGTTATGTAGGGAAGTTGTGTGTCATGGGGGTTTAGTGTATAGATTATTTTGTCATCTAGGTAATAAGCATAGTACATGATAGGTAGTTTTTGGAACCTCCTCCTCCTCCCATCCTCCACCCTCAAGTAGGCCCCGGTTTCTATTGTTCCCTTGTTTGTGTCCATGTGTACACAATGTTTAGCTTCCTCTTATAAGTGAGAACACACAGTTTTTGGTTTTCTATTCTTGAGTTAGTTCACTTAGGATAATGGCCTTCAACTACATCCTTGTTACTGCAAGGGTCATGACCTCATTCTTTTTTTAATGGCTGTGTAGTATTCCATGGTGTATATATACCAAATTTTCTTTTTCCAATCCACCGTTGATGAGCCATTTAGGTTGATTCTATGTCTTTGCTATTGTGAATAGTGCAGAGATTAATACACATGTGTTTTTATGAAATCATGATTTGTATTCCTTTGAGTAAGTATTTAATAATGAAATTGCTGGGTCAAATTGTAGTTCTATTTTAAGTTCCTTGAGAAATCACCAAACTGCTTTCCACAATGGCTGAACTAATTTACATTCCCATCAGCAATGTATAAGCATTTCCTTTTCTCTGCAACTGTTGTTTCCCTCACCAGCATCTGCTGTTTTTCTACTTTTTAACAATAGCCGTTCTGAATGGTGTGAGATGGGATATCATTGTGGTTTTCTGTGCATTTCTGTAACAATTAGTGATGTTGAGCAGTTTTTTAAAATATATGCTTGTTGGCTGTGTGCACGTTTCCTTTTTGAATAGTGTCTGTTCATGTCTTTTGCATACTTTTTAATGAGGTAGTTTGTTTTTTGCTTGTTAAGTTGTTTAGGTTAATATGAGACTTTTGTCAGATGCATAGTTTGCAAATATTTTCTCCTGTTCCATAGGTTGTTTACTACATTGAAATTTCTTTTGCTGTGCAAAAGTTTTTTAGTTTAATTAACTTCCATTTGTCAATTTTTGTTTTTGTTGCAATTACTTTTGGTGTCTTCACTATGAACTCTGCCAGCGCCTATTTCCAGAATGATATTTCCTAGGTTTTGTTTTATAGTTTTAGGTTTTTCATTTAAGTCTTTAATCCACCCTGAGTTAATTTTCACATACGGTACAAGGAAGGGGACCAGTTTCAATCTGCATATGGTGAGCCAGTTATCCCAGCACCATTTGTTGAATGGGAAATTCTTTCCCATTGCTCGCTTCTGTCGACTTTTTTTTTTTAAAGATCATGGTTGTAGGTGTGTGGCTTTATTTCTGGGTGCTCTATTTTATTCCATTGGTTTATGTGTCTGTTTTTGTACTGGTACTCTGCGTTTTGATTACTGTAAAGTTGCAGGTTAGTTTGAAGTCAGATAATGTGATGCCTCCAGATTTGTTCTTTTTGCTTAGAATTGCTTTTTCTATTCAGATTCTTTTTTGGTTCCATATGAATTTTAAAATAGTTTTTTTTCTAATTCTGTGAAAGATGTAGTTGGTAGTTTGATAGGAATAGAGTTGAATCTGTAAATTGCTTTGGGTGGTATCGACATTTTAACAATATTAATTCTTCAGCCTTTTTTTCTTTTCTTTCTCTAATTGCCTTTTAGTTCTAAATATTTGTGTTCTCAAGAACTCCAAAATTGGGCTTTTTGCCTTCTCCCAGCCCACTCCCCTGTTTTACTGATATGTGTTCCCTGGACTGTCTCATGCTATGAAATCAATATAACCTATGTCCTTTCAAATGTCGTATCTTCTTTTTACACTGGAAGTGTTTCCTAAACTTTAGGTCTGCATTTCAGTTGTCTACAGATCACCTTCATG
Source organism: Rhinopithecus bieti (assembly GCF_001698545.2). Lineage (NCBI taxonomy): Eukaryota > Metazoa > Chordata > Mammalia > Primates > Cercopithecidae > Rhinopithecus > Rhinopithecus bieti. The sequence goes on along the minus strand of NW_016810977.1, from coordinate 1,064,851 downwards.
GGCAAGTGTTACCTCAAATTCAGCATGTCCAAAACCAAAGCTATTATTGTCTCTCCTTAAACCAATTCATATCTCAGTTAACAGTAGCATATTAACTGGAAAAACCTACTAATCTCTCTGACCTCCTCCAAGGTGAATTGTCATCTGTGCTTTTAGGACATATAATTTATTACTCTACGTTTTGGTGTGAATGTTTGTTCTCCTCCCAAATCCAAATGCTGAAACCTATTCACCAATGCAATGGTATATGGAGGTGGTACAGTTTGGAGGTCATTAAGTAATGATGATAGAGGTCTAATGAATGAGATTAGCGCCCTTATAAAAGAGGTCCAAGAGAGTGCCGTTATCCTTTCCTGCCCTGTGCAGACACAGCGACAAGGAACCATCTATAAGAACCAGGAGATAGGCCCTAACCAGACACCAAACCTGCCAGTGCCTTGATCTTGGACTTCCAGCCTCCAAACTGTGAGAAATAAATATCTGTTGTTTATAAGCCACCCAGTTTATGTTTTTTTTTTCTTATATCAGCCTGAACATACTAAGGCACTCTCATATTTATTTATTTTTTTGTGGTGAGTTTTTATTTGCCTGTTAGTTTATAGATTGTGACTTCATCAAAAGCAGGGACTGTATCTTATTTATCTCTGAATTCCCAGGCCTAACTCACTGCAGGCCTTATTCTCATTATCCCCTTCCTTCTCAGATCCTGATTACCCTTCAAAAGAAAATGACAATGTATACATTTGTTTACACATTTGGAGAATTCATGGTGTCTTTTATTTTCTTAACTGTTTTTACTTCAGTTGCTTACATTTTCTAATTATTTTAAAGAGTTTGGACATACCTATTTTATTTTCACTTGCCTGAGCATATGAATTCCAGCCATTTGAGAAATACACATGTTTTTGTTTGTTTTTGTTTTTTGAGATGGATTCTTACTCTGTCACTCAGGCTGGAGTACAGTGGCATGATCTCGGCTCACTGTAACCTCTGCCTCCCTGGTTCAGGCAATTCTCCCACCTCAGCCTCCCAAGTAGCAGGGATTACATGTGTGTGCAACCACACCCAGCTAAATTTTGTATTTTTAGTAGAAACGGGGTTTCACCATGATGGCCAGGCTGGTCTCGAACTCCTGACCTCAGGTGATCCACTTGCCTCAGCCTCCTAAAGTGCTGGGATTACAGGCATGAGCCACTGCTGCCAGCCGAGAAATATACATGTTTTGAACCATAAGAAATTGATTTGTCTAGAGCATGAAGTTCATTGCACTGGAAATTTTACTGGTCTCCTATACCATATTTATCTTTATAATGTAGATGAAGAGGAAAAATGAGAATCTTTGATAATTTGTTGTTGTTGTTCACCACAGAGTTCCATAGATTTTGACTGTAACCTTGTTTTTTTTTTACAGTAACATTTTTATTGTACTTGGAAGAAGGTACTTACTTATAAAAAACTTCAAATATTTTTCTCTGTTTTTTAAAAAAAAAACAACCAAAAACAGAGTCTCGCCCTGTCACCAGGCTGGAGTGCAGTGGTGCAATCTTGGCTCACTGCAACCTCCGCCTCCCAGGTTCAAGTGATTCTCCTGCCTCGGTCTGCTGAGTAGCTGGGACTACAGGCATGTGCCACCACGCTCAGCTAATTTTTGTACTTTTAGTAGAGATGGGATTTCACCATGTTGGCCAGGATGATCTTGATCTCTTGACCTCGTGATCCACCCGCCTCGGCCTCCCAAAGTGCTGGGATTACACGCGTCAGCCACTGTGCCCGGCAGATTTTCTCTATTTTAAAACTGATGAGTTTGCATGTATCTTAGTATTCTACCAAGGATCTAGAATTTACTTTTAGTTGTGTCTCAATTCTAGAATTTGGATGAATGACGTAAGTCAAAAATCAAGTTTAGGTGAAACTTTATAAATTCAATCAAAGACTTAGTCTCCTAGAAAACAGAATCTGATGCAAAGATGTGAAATATTGATGCTTTACTTGGGCAATGCAACCCCAGGTAGCAGAATAAGAGTGAAGAAAAAGGTGCGCCAAGAAAGAAAGATGGGAAGAGATGCATTCCCCAACCACTGCTGCATCACAATGAGCTATGAAAAGACACCGCTGGGCCCCACAGGTGCACCTCCTCTGCTCAGGGCACTGACAAAGACTCCTGCATGGCAAAGCTGTGCCCACAGAGCAGCCCGTGTGGGTGGTAGGGGTTGACTTCCTCCTGCTTCCTGTTGCCATTGTTCAAAGCGTGCTTCACAGGGAGTTAACTCTCCTGCACTTCTTTTTATTTTAGAGTGAGGGGTCTCCCTCTGTTACCGAGGCTGGAGTCCATTCTCCTACTACCTCACCCTTCTGAGTCTCCAATGCCTATTGTTCCACTCTCTATATCCATGTGTGCACATTATTTAGCTTCCACTTATAATTCTGCGTGTGATATTTGTCTTTCTGTGTCTGTCTTCTTTCACTTAAAATAAAGACTTCCAATTCCATTTATGTTGTTGCAAAACACGTAATTTCATCCTTTTTTATAGTGGAATAGTATTCCACTGTGTATCTATATCACGTTTTTCTTTATCTGATTTTCCACTGATGTTCACTTAGGTTGATTCTGTATCTTTGCTATGCTGAACAGTGCTGTAATAAACATATGATATGATTTTTTTTTTCCTTTGGGTAGATACCGTATTTTTAGTTCTCTGAGAAATCTCCATACTGTTTTCCATAGAGCTTGTAATAATTTACATTCCTACAAACAGTGCATACACATTCCCTTTTCTCTACATCTTTGGCAACATTTATTATTTTTTGACTTTCTAAGAATAGCCATCTGACGTGGGGTAAAATAATATCTCATTATGGCTTTATTTTTATTTATTTATTTTAATTTTGCTGGAAAAATCTCATTTGTTTTTCATTGTCTTTTATGTTAAACTTTCTACAAAAGGATGTATAAATGGGTAGGTAGAGAATCTCTATCACAAAATGTTTTCTTTGATGACTAGTGATGTTGAACACTAAAATAAATATACCTGTTGGCCATTTATTTTTCTTTTGGAAAATGTCTATTCATGTCCTTTGTCCATTTATTAATGGGATTATTTGGTTTTGGTTTTTGTTGAGTTGTTTGAGTTCCTTGTAGATTCTGGATATTAGTCCCCTGTTAGATGCATAGTTTGCAAACATTTCCTCCCAATCTGCCTTGTTCTTTGTTTACTCTGTTGATTCTTTTGCTGTGCAGAAGTATAATTCTGTTAGTTTGCATCATGTGATGGTTAATATCAGGCGTCAACTTGACTGGTTTGAGGGATGCCTACATGGCTGGTGAAGTATTGTTTCTGGGTGTGTTTGTGAGGGTGTTTCCACAGGAGATTGATATTTGAGTCCATAGACTGGGAGAGGAAGACCCACCTTTGCTGTGGGTGGGCACCATCCAATCAGCTGCCAGCACAGCTAGAACAAAGTAGGTGGAAGAAGGTGGGATAAGTTTGCTTGCTGAGTCTTCTGGCTCTCTTTCTTCTTCTTGTGCTGGATGCTTGCTTCTGCTTCTCCTGGCCTTGGACATCAAACTTCAGTTCTTTGGCGTTTGAACTCGGGAATTTGCATCAGCAGCTACCTGGGGGCCTTCAGGCCTCTGACTGTAGATCAAAGCCCACACTGTTGGCTTTTGTGGTTTTTGGGCTTTTGGACTTGGACTGAGCCACTGCTGGTTTCTCTCTTTCCCCAGCCTGCAGACAGCCTATTGAGGGACTTCTTGTAATAGTGTGAGTCAATTCTTCCTAATAAATACTCTTTCATACATACATATATCCTATTGGTTCTGTCTCTCTGGAGAACCCTGACTAATACATATCATTTAGCTCTGCCTATGGTCATCAAGTATGTTAAATCCCATTCTGTGTGGGTAGTGTTATTTTTATTTCCCTGTTTTGTACAAGCTACAGTTCACCAATGGGCTAAGCTCTGTTGCTTGAATTCTGGTGGCAGAGGCAGGGGCCACACACATGGCAGATGGGCTGGGCTGTATGGTGGTAGCTGAGAGCAAGGGATTTTCTTGCCCTAAGCAGGGTCCAGGAGGCAAGAGAGTCACACATAACTCAAAGAAGTGCATAACATTAGCATCTAATAGAGGTGTTAGCTCAAATTCTCCTCTTCTAGGGTTAGCTGACAAGTTTACAGAGAGGGAAGGAGAGCAGAACATTTCTGCCCAGAAGTTGCATCAAGATGACCAAGTTGCCATGATTAAATCATCGCAGATATTTTGAACTGGAAAACAGAAACAAAAGCATTGAAAGCTAAAATGCTCCTATAATCCTTTCTTGACTCTGTGTGTCACCCTTGGAGAAGTCTGCATTGTCTCTGGCTGTAGGATGAGTGCATGGGACACACTTAGTGTCTCTTCTGAAGAAGGTTTCTGATCTGCTTAACTTTTCCCATGGTTTTTAAAGAGAATCTAGCTTTGTTGCCCCTGCCTTCTGCTAAAATAAATGTTAAAAAAAAACTGGAAAAACTAGTGACCTACAGTTTTCCAGGGATAAGGCTCACCTGTGGAGAAGCATTATTCCAATGACATTTTTTGCTGAACTTGAAGCATTATTTCCAGAGAAATGTATGTCCTAGTTCTAATTGCATTTCAGATTTTCACGTTATCTTTGGTTAGGAAATAGAGCTACACAATGTTTTACCTTCAGTGGATGTTTTAGGACCCAGCCATACCGTGAACAATTTTCCCCATGGGCGTGCAAAGTCAGCTGGTTCTAAATGTGCCTCCAGAAATGAGCAATCAAAGCTTTGGCTAGAAACATGTGTCCAGGTCTCTTCCCCATGCAGGCCTTTGGACATTGACTCCAGTCCTGAGTATGACCAATCGGAGGCTGGCACTCCTTACAACACCCTTCTTTTGAGGTCAGTTGTGGATTACCTGAATATTTTTTGAAAAATTTTACACAGTGCCCAGGAGTAATCCTCAACTGCATTTGTTAAATCCCCAAAGCATTATAATACACATATTCTAATGGTTTATTATCTTCGAGTTCTCTTCTCTGAATTGTGCTTCTTCTGTTCTTTAACTGAAAGGAGTGGTATCAAAACGTGCGTCTCTGGAGTTGGGCTGGGAGTCCTGTCCTCTGCTGGGCAGCTTATGTCCCTTTGGTGGCTGCTCCCAGTCATTTCCTGACCTGCTGCTGCCCTTCTGTGTTTGCTTTTAGATATCTCTCACCTAGAATGCCAAATGATCATTTGTGAACTGGAACAGTTCCCTGGGGCTAGTTGGTGGACTGCCCATGCATTCTAGACAGCCGGCATCCCGAACTACTTGGAAATGGCCAATAAATGAGTGTTCTTTGTATTTCCTGTTTTGTACAAGTTATATCACTAGTGGCCTAAGCCAAATGGCTTGAATTCTGAGATGTACATCTTATCATTTTTAAAGTCAATGCAGAGTAATTTTTTCCCAATATTTTGCTGACAATGGAGAAGGCTTGATATAGTATCTTTCTTTCCCTTCTTCTTGAAAGGACAGACTAACTCTACAAATCATTATCCAGCTTGACAGAAATCAATGAAATCTACTAGTGGAAATTCACATTTCACCCAACAACGTGAAAAGGCAAATAAATAAAATCTATTCAATTGTGCAAGTGCTCTGCAAGCTCTGTCTTGAAAGAAAAATAAAATAGGATGGCTTTGCTGATTTAAAAATTTGTTAGGGTGTTTCAACCTGGGTTAGTTCATGGCTTTATCTTGGAGATTTCAGCCACTTCTAACAAGGAAGAGCTGAAAATTTTACTAGGCTGTTAACCTTCATAAAAGAGTAAGTAGTTTAATTTTATTGGATATTCCTCTTATTATATTGATCTGCTTTTTGGCAGGTGCTTTGTAAAGAATTGTGGGAGATAGAGGGACTTGGTATTTGCCCTAAAGGGGCTATATTCCTGTGTGGGAGAGAATATGTAGATGATATAAAGATGACTTGTATCATTACAATTGAACAGGCTTGTACAATATAACAATTGCTGATAGACATTGCATTGCCCTAATTTAGATCTAAGAGCATTCTCCACTGATTGTTACTTGCTTGGCTAAAGTCATATCATAAAATAGTAAACCACTGTCTTGATTGGGAATAAGTACTCTCAAAATTGTCTCATAACATATTTGAAAAAATAGAAATTATAATAAATGAATGAATAAGTAATTAATTATTTTGTATTTCTTAAAATTAGGAGTTATAAAGCTTACCTAGAGTCTTGAATGTTGGAAACCTCTCTTTAAGTCAATGCCTTCAGCTTAGTTCTACAAAATGCACTAGTGTTTCTTCACAGGCAACCTTTAGTGATAGTTTTTGCTATTCTTTTAGTTTTACTAGCTTTGTTTTTCCTTACGGGGAACTTAAGGTCTCTGGGGGATTACTTAGGGTCTTCTGTCAGTACATGCTATTCAAAGCACAGTTTGGCATTCATTGGATGATTTCCTTTTTTTATCCTTACTTTCTTTGTCTCTACTTCTATTCCTGGCTATATTTTCAGCTGCCCACCTCTGCATTTTTTACAATATTGGCTCTTGGATCTATGGTAGAATGCCTGTTGTTTGTTTCCAGTACAAAAGCAAATCATGAGCTGTTGGATTTTGTTTGTTTGTTTGCTTGTTTTTTGTCTCCCAAAGAGTCTTTGCTGTTAGAAACCACCTTTAACTGCATAAAGAGCACAGATGACTAGTAAAGTGAACGTTTAAAATTTACTAGAGGTAAAGCAACTATAGTAGTAACCTAGATAGAGTGTGGTTCATGAGCTCATGCCTGCCAGCCTAGAGCTAGGTAGCTCCACTGCCGGCTGTACATCCTAGGAAAACAGGCTCTCTGGATGGATATCAGAACTTGAGAGTGCTTTCAGAAATGACATGAAATTACAAATTGAGGAAGTCAGAAGATAACATATCCGTGTAATTGACCAAATTGTTGCTGACATTGATTAAACATAAATGGTTAGTGTTCCAGGTGATCTAGTAAAATATATGTATTTTGGTAGAAACATTAGGATATTAAGATACTGTTAAATGCCTCTGAGTGGCTGCAGTTATAAGTGTTCTTTGTCGTTGTTGTTGATCTTCATATTCTGTAATGAGATCACATTTTTTAATAAGAGAAAGTAATATTTTAAAATATGAAAGAAAAGCAGTTGGAAAGTTTAATTAATTTTTTTTTTGTCAATTATGCCTGTTACAAAATAGGGGCAGAGGGAAAGCTTCTCTTATGTTCTCTCTCTTAAATTTTGCTGAAATGAATGGCAATAGACAGATTAATAGGAGAAAAGGGTATATAAATTTATTAACGTGTATAAGCACAGGAACCATGTAAAATATGAGACTCAAAGAAAAGTCAGATGGTTGAAGCTTACGTAGCCTTTTCATAGGAGAGAGGACAAGGGAGATTGGGGAAATGTGGGCAGTTGTGAGGGGTAGTGCATGATTTTCAGATGAAATGAATAAGCCTGAAGAACAGTGGCCTGGAACATAGCTCCTTGGAGCTCCAAGAGATGTGGTGGGAAGGTGAGGGATATAACTTCACTGTAGACACAGTTTGTCCTATTATGCAAATAAAGTGTCCCAAAAGTCTCCCTGGCAATCTCTCAGAGTTTCCCTGAGAAGAATAGATTAAAAGTCTATCTGGGTGAGGTGATGACTTTTAGTCTCTTTCCATCAACCATTCCTGGCGAGTTATTTGATGAGATTCCTAAGGAGGGATTTTAAGACAACTGCAGTTCTTCTGCAAGCACTTCCTTTAATCAAATAAGGGAACTTCAGAAAAAGTCCCTGCTGGTACTTCTGGAAAGGAAGGGGACAAGAGAGACAGGGAGTGGAGGAAGCTCAGAGAGGGAGCTTGGTCCTGAGGTTTATTTCTGAGGCCTTTCAGTTTCCTCTAATTCAAAACACTCAGCATACCAAAGCACCATGCATATCAAGCACAATATTAGAAAATTTAGCATAACTTTTAAATTGCAAAATTTGAGGAAAATGAAATGTCATCAGTCAATAGTTTGTTATACTGTATGTTTATCATTTCTTGTGGCTTTAAAAAAATTATGGTGTTTTAATATATATCTTACAGAAAAGAATTAAAAAAAGATTAGAAATGGAAAAAAATCCAAAGCAGTAGAAAATAATGTTCTGAAAATAACATGAAGGTTTGCAGAACTTCCCTGTAATGTCCTGAAATTTTACCAATGTATGATAAATATGTTGCTAAGGAATATAAATGTTCTATAAAGCAATTGTTTAAAACTATTGTCTTGATATATCTAATTTTGTCCAATTTTCTTTGACCAAACTAAATCCTAATAGTGGAGTTAGTTCCAATTTCTGTTTACTCCGGGTCCCACCAATCCAACACCTTCAATTCTTACATTAAATGAAAAACTAACCTTGTGCATCTCCTTTACTGAAAGGTCTGATTTTTTCAGTTATTCATTTTTTTTTTTTTTTGTAAGGAAGACTTCATTTCAGATTTTGCTTTCTACTTCCTTCCCTTTCCTAGTCTTCCTTTCCTCTCTCCTCCCGTCTCTCCTCCCCTCACCATCCCTGTTCTCCTTCCTCTCCTTTCTTTTCTCCTCTTTTTTCCACTTCTCTCCTCTGCAGACTTTATTTCCATCTTTACTGTTTTCTTTTCCATTTCTTCTCTCTTTTCTTCACTTTTCTCTTTTCTCCCTTCCTTTGTCTGCCCATCTCTTTCTGTGTCTCCTTTCTTCCCTTTTTCCTTCATAGAGCTGGAATTAAAACAAAACAAAACAAAACAAATGGAAAGAAACACAGGTATTCATGATTGGCCTTTCCTGTTTCTCAGACCCTTGGGAAACAATGGCAAGATTCAGTTACAGCTTGATGGAAATTTCTAACCATTTAACTCCATTATAAATGTCATCCATGTAAAAGAGAATAACTTCCCCAGTAGGCTCATTGTCATATTTTATCTTATTTGACCAGGTCATGAGTTAATTGAACATTATATGAAAAAGTCAATATATGGGCTTAATTGTACTTAATCATGTTTTAATAATTGATGAACTTTTGTGTCATAAGTGAAAAACGTCATCGTGTCCATTGCCTTGTAGTTCACATAACATAATGAGATGAATAGTAGGGTTATGAGGCTAATTAATATAGGTCAGGCCTGTTCAGGTTTGTTTTATTTAATCCAGAAATAATCTTAAAACAACCGGATTTGTACTATAGCATTTTCTTTTTTGAGACAAGCTCACTCTATCACCTGGGCTGGAGTGCTGTGATGCTCTGATAGATCACTGCAGCCTCAAACTCAGGTGATCCTCTTGCCTTTTTTAGTGAGGAATTGTGTGTGGTAAGATTTGGCAGTCTTGTTGCTGGAAGAACTTAAGATGTTTGTGAAGTATCTCATTTTTTTTCTCATTAGTTTATGTTGTTCTTATGCTTTGAGCAGTTAGTTCCTGATGCTAACTTTATATTTAGAAATGATGTAAGTTGAATGAAGTGCTCCATATAAACAATGTGACATAAGGGGCAACAATCCCAATGAAGAGCCTAGAGCTTAATTAATATGAATGACAATGTATCTTGGTGTATTAGTCTGTTTTCTCATTGCTATAAAAATACTACCTGAGACTGGGTAATTTATAAACAAAAGACATTTAATTGACTCACAGTTCCACATGGCTGGGAAGCCTCAGGAAACGTACAATCATGGCAGAAGGTGAAAGGGAAGCAAGGCATGTCTTACATGGTGGCAGGCAAGAGAGAGAGTGCAGGGGAAACTGCCACTTTTAAACCATCGGATCTCATGATAACTTCCCTCACAGTCATGAAAACAGCATGGGGGAAATCACCCCATGATCCAGTCACCTCCCACCAAGTCCCTTCCACAACATGTGGGGATTACAATTTGAGATGGAATTTGGGTAGGGACACAAAGCCAAACCATACTGCTTGGCTTGAATCAACTTGAGGGATTTGTTTTTGTCTTTCTAAATTGTTACTAATGCAGCTGGACTTTCACATAAACTTTTCTTTTAATTGACTATTGCAATGGCTTCCTATTATCCCTGTTTCCTTCTATCTGCCCTCTCCAATCCATCCCATATTTTTTCCAGGTCATTTTCCTCCAAGGCGGCAATCTCGTCATACTACCTGCTTGATTTTTTCAGGGATAGTATTTTATTTAGGATTTTCACAACGATGTTCATTAGGGATATTAGCCCGAAATTTTCTTTTTTTCGTGTGTGTCTCTGCCAGGTTTATTCATTTCCTCTAGATTTTCTAGTTTATTTTCATGGAGGTGTATATAATATTCTCTGATGGTAGTTTGTATTTCTTTGGGATCAGTGGTGATATCCCCTTTATCATTTTTTATTGTGTCTATTTAATTGTTCTCTTTTCTTTTTTATTAGTTTAGCTAGCAATCTATCTGTTTTGTTAATTTTTAAAAAAAACAGTTCCTGGATTAATTGACTTTTTGAAGGGTTTTATCTGCTTCAGTTCTTCTCTGATCTTAGTTATTTTTTTTAATATTCTGCTAGGTTTTGAATTAGTTTGCTCTTGCTTCTCTGGTTATTTTAATTGTAATGTTAGGGTGTCAATTTCAGATCTTTCCAACTTTTTGATGTGGGCATTTAGTGCTATAAATTTCCCTCATAACACTACTTTAGCTGTGTCTCAGAGATTCTGGTACATTGTCTCTTTGTTCTCATTGGTTTCAAAGACCTTCTTTATTTCTACCTTAATTTTATTATTTTCCCAGGAGCCCTTCAGGAGTGTGCTGTTCAATTTCCATGTAGTTGTACAGTTTTGAGGGAGTTTCTTAATCCTGAGTTCTAATTTGATTGCACTGTGGTCTGAGAGACTGTTGTTATGATTTCTGTCTTTTGCATTTTCTGAGGAGTGTTTTACTTCCAATTATGTGGTCAATTTTAGAATCAGTGAGATGTTGTGCTGAGAAGAATGTATATTCTGTTGACTTTGGGTGGAGAGTTTGGTAGGTGTCTATTAGGTCCACTTGATCCAGAGTTGAGTTCAAATCCTGAATATCCTTTTTAATTTTCTGTCTAGTTGATATAATATTGACAGTCAGGTGTTACCATCTCCCACTATGATTGCTTGGGAGTATAAATCTCTTTGTAGGTCTCTATATGAATCTGGGTGCTCCTGTATTGGGTGCATACATATTTAAGATAGTTAGCTCTTCTTGTTGCATTGTTCCCTTTACCATTATGTTATACTCTCTTTGTCTTTTTTTATTTTTTTTGGTTTCAAATCTGTTTGTTTTATCAGAGACTGGGATTGCAACCCCTTCTCTTTTTTTACTTTCAATTTCTTTGGTAAATATTCCTGCATCCCTTTATTTTGAGCCTATGTGTGCCTTTGTATGTGAGATGGGTGTCCTGAATACAGCACACTGATGAGTCTTGACTCTTTATCCAATTTGCCAGTCTGTGTCTTTTAATTGGGGAAATTTATCCCATTTACGTTTAAGGTTAATATTGTTATGTGTGAATTTGATCCTGTCATCATGATGCTAGCTGATTATTTTGCACATTAGTTGATGCAGTTTCTTCATAGTGTCATTAGTCTTTATATTTTGGTGTGTTTTTGCAGTGGCTGGTACTGCTTTTTTCTCATATTTAGTGCTTCCTTCAGGAGTTCTTGTAAGGCAGGCCTGGTGCAAAATCCCTTAAGATTTGCTTGTCTGGAAAGGATTTTATTCCTTCTTATGAAGTGTAGTTTGGCTGGACATGAAATTCTGGGTTGAAAATTTTTTATTTAAGAATGTTTAATATTGGCCCCCACTGTCTTCTGACTTACAGGGTTTCTGCAGAGATATTCACTGTTAGTCTGTTGGGCTTTCCTTTGTAGGTGATCTGACCTTTCTCTCTGGCTGCCCTTAACACTTTTTCCTTTGTTTGAACCTTGGAGGATCTGATGATAACATGTCTTGGGTTGATCTTCTCGAGGAGTATCTTAGTGGTATTTCCTGAATTTGAATGTTGGCCTGTCTGGCTAGGTTGGGGAAGTTCTCCTGGATAACATCCCAAAGCGTGTTTTCCAACTTGGTTCCATTCTCCCCATCACTTTCAGGTACACCAATTAATCATGGGTTTTTTCTGTTCACATAGTCCCGTGTTTCTTGGAGGCTTTGTTCATTCCTTTTCATTCTTTTTTCTCTAATCTTGTCTTCCTGCCTTATTTTAGCAAGGTGATCTTCAATCTGTGACATCCTTTATTCTGTTTGATTTATTTGGCTATTGGTACTTGTGTATGCTTCACGAAGTTCTCGTGCTGTGTTTTTCAGCTCCATCAGGTCATTTATATTCCCCTCTAAACTGGTTATTCTAGTCAACAGTTCCTGAAACCTTTTATCAAGGTTCTTAGCTTCCTCGTATTGGGATAGAACATGTCCATTTTGCTAAGAAGGGGTTTGTTTTTACTCACCTTCTGAAGCCTATTTCTGTCAATTTGTCAAACTCATTCTCCATCCAGTTTTGTGCTTTGGCTGGAGAGAAGTTGTGATCATTGGGAGGAGAAGAGGCATTCTGGATTTTGGAATTTTCAGCGTTTTTGCGCTGTTTTTTCCTCATCTTCATGGATTTATCTACCTTTGATCTTTGAAGATGATGACATTTGGATTGAGTTTTGTGTGGAGGTTTTGTTGATGTTGTTATTGTTGCTTTCTGTTTGTTAGTTTTTCTTCTAACAGTCAGGGCTTTCTTCTGCAGGTCTGCTGCAGTTTACTGGAGGTCCATCCCAGACCCTATTTACCTGGGTATCAGCAGTGGAGGCTGCAGAATAGCAAAGATTGCTGCTTGCTCTTTCCTCTGGAAGCTTTGTCCCATAGGGGCACTGGCCTAATGCCAACCTGAGCTCTCTTTTATGAGGTGTCTGTTGAGTCCTTTTGGGAGGCCTCTCCCAGTCAGGAGGCATGGGTGTCAGGGACCCACGTGAGGAGGCAACCTGTCCCTTAGCAGAGCTGCTGTACTGTGCTGGAAGAATATCCCTTGTCAGGATCAGCTGCTCTCTCCAGAGCCAGCAGGCAGGAAAGATTAAGTCTGCTGAAGCTTTGCCCATAGCCTCCCCTCCACCTAGGTGCTCTGTCTGAGGGAGAAAAGAGTTTCATCTGTGAGTCCCTGACTGGGTTTGCTGCATTTCCTTTGGAGAAGCCCTGCCTAACCAGTCCCAATGAGATGAACTGGGTACCTCAGTTGGAAGTGCAGAAATCACCAGTCTTCTACATTGGTCTCACTGGGAGCAGCAGACTGGAGCTGTTTCTATTCGACCATTTTCAACTATACTTCTTGAGTTATTTTTCTATGTGTGGCTTCTTTAACAATTATGGAAATAAATAATATCAAATGAGTTTGAAGTAGTTTGGCAGCAAGATATTAAGTATTTCAGCAGATTCATTAGAAATGACACCTGTTTGTAAATAATCACTTGAAACATATTTTGACCCACTGATAGGTTTAATTAATTTTTTCATTTTTTATTTTTATTTTTTTTGAGACAAGGTCTCCTCTGTCATCTAGGCTGGAGTGAAGTGGCATGATCACAGCTCATTGCAACCTTGATCTCTCAGGTTCAAGTAATCTTCCCACTTCAGCCTCCCATGTAGCTGGGACCACAGGTGCATATCACATGTTCAGCTAAGTTTTTTTTTTCTTTCCATACAGATGAGATTTCCCTGTGTTGCCCAGGTTGGTCTTGAACTGCTGGGCTCAAGTGATCCTCCTGTTTTGGCCTCCCAAAGTGCTGGGAGTATAGGCATGAACCACTGTGCCCAACCCCACCTGTATGTTTTAGTCTAGCTATCAGAATAAGTTGCCTTATCAGAAAATGTCAATATTAACAAGGCAAATATTTCAACTATTGGAAACAAATATGTAAATGAGGCTCAAAATATAAAACCTGCAACAGAGTATTACTTTTTAACTAGCAGTATTGGTGTGTCATGCTGACCATAAATGATACTTTGACTCATTTAGCTTCATTTTCCAGTACATTTAAGGAAATTATCTTTACAGCAAAATACATAGTTTGCTATGCTTTTGCATAAATGGAGAAATGGCATATGAATAAAATCTATCAACTATTATCTCTGGTCTTGTTTTGTACCCTAGTCTTAAGAAAGTGGTATAGTGTTAATAATGCAAAACTAAATGGAAATATAGGTGGCATTTTATGACTTCATTGAGCCTCGTCACTGAGAATGTAATTTCTCAAAATATGCCTTCTATCTGTTAATGTTTTCTCTTCCTTTAAATTCTTGGGAAACCATTCCAAATATCAAGTGAAAGGATGAAGACACGGCATAAGTATCCTGAGTATCCTGGCCTGGGCGCAGTGGCTCATGCCTGTAATCCTACCAATTTGGGAGTCCGAGGTGGGTGGATCACTTGAGGTCAGGAGTTCAAGACCAACATGGCAAAACCCTGTCTCTACTAAAAATACAAAAATTAGCTGGGCATAGTGGCACACCTGCAGTCCCAGCTACTTAGGAGGCTGAGGCAGGAGAATCACTTGAACCTGGGAAGCGGAAGTTGCAGTGAACCAGAATCGTGCCACTGCACTCCAGCCTGGGTGACAGAGTGAGACTCCATCTCAAGAAAAAAAAAAAGTATGCTGAGTCCTGACTCCTGGTTCTTGTTCCCCCCTTAGCTAGTTGGACTAGTCATTCACTTCTCTGGGCCTTGGTCGCCTAATTAGAAAGTGAGGGTGCCAGATAGAGGGTCTCTCATGGATATTCCAATTCTGATAATTCATGGAGTGACACAGCAGAATTGTTGAGGTCTCACTGGTGAGCCAATTGGTAATTGTATTAGATGAGGCTGTGTTTTGTATATTCACTACTGAGAATGTTTGTTGTCTTGATGGCTTACTGTTTTGAGAGGCTTCCCTACAGGTTATCAATCTCTATGTCTACCAACAATGCATATTTCTTAAAATGTCAACTTTATTTTGACCTTTGTATCTAAAATAGCTTGAATGTTTGTTCATCTCTATAGAGGCTGTGCTGGTAAATCTTGTGCCAGTTATAAGGAGTCCCTGTGGTTCTGTCAGTGGCTGTAGCATTCCTGGGATCATTACGGTCTTGTAGCAAAGAGGATGGGTTTGAAGTTAGCAGGCCTGGATTTGAATCTCATTTTTGGTCTTTTACCCGTGTATCAGAAGGTTCATTGTAACTATTGAGTGAGTCATCAAGATACAAGAAAGTCTTCAGATGGAGATGTTGATTTTTAAAGGAAGTATGTGGGAATCAATTTCACAAATTTCCAAGCTCATCACATGTAGGGAGGATATTAAAAGATTCAAAAAGAATGTAGAGAGAAGACTTGAGAGAAGGTGGAATGTTTTTTGAGAGCTTATGGAGTTCTGCGAGTCTCCTATTCCTCCCTAAGCTACTAATGAGATAGCTTTGAGCTTTAACAGGATAGTATGAAGTTCTTCTGAGGATGGAGCACAGTATCTTTTAGAAATCTCTCTCACAGGGTGACTTGTAAAGTGTTCTGAGGGCTACAGTAACAAAGAAGGGCTGTTGTGGGTCCTTCCTGGGTCTTTCCTGTGGGCCACATGTGAAAGAGCTGATCTGCTGTCATTTTACATTTTTCTTGAGAGGACCTCCTTGGAGAGTGATGGGACTCCAGTGGAGAAGATGTTTCTGTGGAATGGACCATGAGAAACCCAGGGTGGAGGGCCAAGGGACACCTAGAGGAAAACTGTGTCTCCCGGCCTTGAGAGTTGTTTCCAGAGAGTTCATGAAGGTGCCCACTAGAGATGGATTTGGCTTTTTCATAAGCCAGTGTCTTAGGCAGTCAGCACAGGACACCAGGTAGGAAGTCTCTGTGCCCTTCTGCCTCCTCCCTCCCTATATCTGATCCAGAAGAAACCTAGAGGCAGCCATGATGTGGGAGGATAGGTCAGGGAGAAGGTGAAATAGCAACTTGTAAACAGAAGGCTGAGGACTCCCTTCTGTGCTTCTTGCTGGAGGAAGCACTCAGATGTAACTTCTAGACTGGGATTATGAACTGGCCATAAGACTTGAATTTTCTTATAGTGATCAAAAATCTTGAGTCTGCCTCACTTTTTATCCAGCTGAGTACATTTCAAGGAAAAGAAGAAACAAAAATAAACTTGTATTCTAAGTATCTCACAGGCAAGCTTGTACCATTTACTGGAATCTAGAATGACATTGACCTAGGGACCTTATTTAGAGTGGAAGAGTTCCATTGCCCTGGTTATGCTCAGATGGTGCTATCTAGGGAGACTTCGTTGACTAATCTGCTTCCCATTGTCCATTCCTTCATTCCTACATACACTGTGTTTGTGCAGAATAAGAGCAGTGATGATGTTAAAATGTTTCACTCTTGGTAGGAGTTTGATCAATGATATCTTTCTTTAAGTCCATCTTAATTGGAAGTGATTTCATAAAATGATAATTTTGATTTGATTACAACCTTTTTGAAAGAGAAATAAATTTAGAGTGAAAAGCATATTAAAATCCTTCAACTGTATTCTGATGAAAGGGTTTCTATCTGCATCTTCACAGCAGCTTTTCCACAAGGGCAGGCAGGTAGTGCGACCCTTTTCCCTCTTATTATCACAGCCAGCAACCAGAGCAGCAGGACCTCCTCCATCTCTCCCTCTCAAAAGAGATGGGAGGGTGGGGCAAAGCTTATCTCCCAGGAGAGCTCCTGACAAAACAGTCTCTATTTTTAATATCCACAGAAGCTATACATTTTCTCAGATGATTCTTAGGATCAAAGGAAAGAGCATATTTTGGCCCACTAGGGTCTTAGAAATTGTTACCTCCTCCTTGGGCGGCTATTGAGGTGACAGTAAACAAGGAACAGATCTTCAACAAAAGCCATTAATAGATGCTGAAGCACTCAAGTATCCCTCCCCACACCCCTTCACCTCCCCACCTGGTGCAGAACCACAGAGACTCAGATGAAGTGAAGCTGTTCTTTCCGAAACGTAGCGACCAATGCCTTCTTACCTCTTGTTAACACATGAGCTCTATGAACAATGGGCATGTAGTTCTCTTTTGAGATTGTAGCTGTGTTGGGTGCAGAAATATGGATAGTATCCACATTAGAATTTTCAGGAGTTACAGAACCGTTGTGCATTTAACTGGATAAAGGAGGACTCTGGAGTCATCAGTGAGGGTGAATTTCCATTCATGATTTCAGGGACATAGTTGACATTGCTGTCATCATGCTGTGCTGGGCAGAGCCTTGTCACCATGGATCAAAAAAAGATAACAGAGGCTCCGCTGTATCAGAATCTGGAATGACATTGGTCTGGAGACCTTGTAGAGTGGCCCCTGCCTCAGTTCTCAGCAGAGACTTATTTCAGTAGCACAAATACTCAGGAACTCAGGTAGGCAGGGCAGGTTATGTTCTGTGTGTGAAACGTTTCTGGGTGGTTTTAGTTCAGTATTAAAAACTTAATTTCAGCAGCAGTTTGTCAGAGTTGACTTTGTTGGGAAAGCACATTTTGGGTAATTACCAATACAGCAAATATATCTATCATTCTCTTTCTTAATTAAACAATTTGTTGATGTAATACAAGTACAAATATTCACAAGTCAAGTAGTACTGGAGGGGATTTAATAATAAACAGTTATTTCCTGTTTCACCCTTTCTTACCCCTCAGTTCCACTCCAAAAAGCCAACTATTTCCAAATCAGTAGTGCTTTATTCACCCTGGTGTTTATTTCTGTATTTCTAAAGAAATTGAATATGCTTGCTGTTTCTTGATGTATCCACTTTAGTCATTACCTCTTGTTTTCTTCTTATAGAAGATAAAAAATGTGAGAGGTACTTTTTTGAGATCCCACATATTTAAAATGTGTTTTTTAGTATCTCACTATTAATTTAGGAGTTAAACTTTTGTGCTGGATGTCATCTTTGTTTAGAATTTTTAGGTTCCCTGTTGCAGGTTTCATTCTGATTTCCTTTTTTTTTCCCTGCAACTATTCTCCCATCTCTCTAACCCTCAGAGCCTTGTAGGATCTTTTCTTTATACTTGGTTTTCTGGACCTTATAGGAATGAGTCTTGGTGAGTCCTTTTTTTTTTTTTTTTTTTTTTTTTTTTTTTTTTTTTTTTATTTGGCTGGACTTTGCTGTGCTGTTTCAACTGGAAAAGTTAATTTTATAATTCATTTGATAATTTCTTCTCCTCTATTTCCTCTGCTCTTTTAGTCAGGCATTATAGGGAGGAAACTTAGATATTGATCCTATGCTTAAAGATTCTAAGTTTCTTTTCTTTATTTTAAAATAATTTTATGGGTCCATAGTAAGTGCATATATTTATGGGGTACATGAAATATTTTGATACAGGCATACAATGCGTAAAATGCACTCCAGGTAAATGAGGTATCTATCACCTCAAGCATTCATCATTTCCTTGTGTGACACACACTCCAATTGTACTCTTTTAGTTATTTTAAACTGTGCACTAAATTATTGTTGACTGTAGTCACCCTGTTGTGCTATCAAATACTAGATCTTACGTATTCTATCTAACTATATTTTTATAGTCTTTAACCATTCCCACTGCACCTCAGCCCCAACTACCCTTCCTAGCCTCTGGTAACCATCATTCTACTCTCTATCTCCATGAGATCAATTCTTTTAATTTTTAAGTCCCACAAATGAGTGAGAACCTGTGAAGGTTGTCTTTCTGTGTCTGACTTATTTCACTTAACGTAATGATCTCCAGTTTCATCCACATTGGTAAATGACAGGCTCTCATTCTTTTCTGTGGCTGAATAGTTCTCCATTGTGTATACATACCACATTTTCTTTATCCCTTCGTCTGTTGACAGACACCTAGGTTGCTTCCAAATCTTGACTATTGTGAATAGTGCTGGAATGAAATTATGGTAGTGCAGATATCTCCTTGGTATACTGATTTCCTTTCTTTTGGGTATATCCCAAGCAGTGGGATTGCTGGGGACCGCCATACAGTTTTTCACAGTGGTTGTATTAAGTTACATTCCCACCAACAGTGTGCCCTTTGCTCCACATACTTGCCAGCATTCATGATTGCCTGTCTTTTGGATAAAAGCCATTTTATCCAAAATGGGTGAGATAATATCTTATTGTAGTTTTGATTTGCTCATATAAATGGAGTCATACAGTATTTGTTTTTCTGTGACTGGTTTATTTCGTTAGTTTCATCTCCTCCAGGTTCATCCATATTGTCGTATTCTTTTTTAAAGGCTGAACAATATTCAATTGTTTGTATATACCACATTTTCTTTATTCATCTGTCAATAGGTTGGTTTCACATCTTGGCTATTGTGAATAGTATCACAGCGAACATGGGAGTGCTAATATCTCTTTGCGATCCTGATTTACATTCCTTTGGAGAAATATCAGAAGTGGGATTGCTGTATCCTATGGTAGTTCTAGTTTTATTTTTTTGAGGAATCCCTATACTGTTTAATATAGTGGCTGCATCATTTTGCACCCCTACTAACAGTGTACAAGGGTTTTAATTTTTCTATATCCATATCAATACTTGTTTCGGTTCCATTGATAATAGGCATCCTGAAAGGTATGATGTAATGTCTTATTGTGATTTCGATTTGTATTTCCCTGATGATTAGTGACATTGACCATTTAAAAATATATATGTTTACCTGTTGATCATATGCACGTTTTCTTTGGAGAAATGTCCATTCAACGTCTTAACCCATTTTTAAATTGAATTATTCATTATTTTTTAAACTATTGAGTTGTAGGAGTCATAGATTCTTGAACTTAATGAAATTTGTTATTTGATCTTTTTTTTTTTTTTTTTTTTTTTTTTTTTTTTTTTTTTTTTTGGAGGCGGAGTCTTGCTCTGTGGCCCAGGCTGGAGTGCTGTGGCCGGATCTCAGCTCACTGCAAGCTCCGGCTCTCGGGTTCCCGCCATTCTCCTGCCTCAGCCTCCCGAGGAGCTGGGACTACAGGCGCCCGCCACCTCGCCCGGCTAGTTTTTTGTATTTTACTAGAGACGGGGTTTCACTGTGTTCGCCAGGATGGTCTCGATCTCCTGACCTTGTGATCCGCCCGTCTCGGCCTCCCAAAGTGCTGGGACTACAGGCTTGAGCCACCGCGCCCGGCCGTTATTTGATCTTTTTATGTTTGGCAATTCCCATTAAACAAATCACTCGACTGAGGTGATACTTTGGAATAGTAGTTTCAATTCTAAGTAACCTTTGAAAACAATATGCTTTTACCTGAAAGTGGTCTGTAAAGATTATATGGACCCTTGATAACATGGGTTGGCTACTTACAGAAAAGCAGATGCTTTTGGTGAGATATGCTACCTACTTAGGCTTGTGTTATGTGGCCTTAATATTTTCAGTGGTAAAATCAGTTATAGGCAGGAGGCATTTCTTCTATCCAAGGATTTTTTGCACAGAGAAGCTGCATGGAGGAGTAGAATTCTGGAGGTAAAATGATGATTCTTCTGTGGAAAAGAGATGGCCTGTTTCACAAAGGCACCATTCATGAGTAAGAGCTGTAATTTACAGTTTGCAAGCCATTCTATTTTCTTGTTTTTGTTTTGTTTTGTTTTTTGTTTTTTTCTTTTCTTTTCTTTTCTTTTTTTGACGTGGTCTTGCTGTTTCACTCAGGCTGGAGCTCAGTGGCTCAATCACAGCTCACTGCAGCCTCGACTTCTCCAGCTCAAGTAATCCTCCCATGTCAGCCTCCCAAGTAAGCTAGGATGACGGGCACATACTACTGTGTAAGGCTAATTTTAATTTTTAAAATATTTTTGTAGATATTGGGGAGGGGTCTCATTATGTTGCCTAGGTTGGTCTTGAACTCCTGGCCTCAACAATTCTCTTGCCTTGGCCTCCAAAGTGCTGAGATTATAGGTGTGCTGTTGGCTTCTTTATTGGTCACCTTTTTACTCAGTTTGATATTATGAATGGTAATGGAATTTAATTAGCCTTAAGTTGTTTGCTTAAGTCACTGCTTCAGTAGAGGAGTCTGGGATGAGTCATTATAGATATTTCAGGATATGGGTAGGCAGTATCTGTTTTCCTGGTCTTAATTATAATCACAAAGCCCTTGAAAGAGTCTCTTATAATGCACCCATAGAATAAAAATGCAAGGCATAGGTAATCTTAGGGATCAGCACTTTAGACTTATTTATTAGTACCTCATGTGTGAGAGGAACTATGCTGACTGTGGGTTAAGCAGGTAATTAATTAAAATGTTGCGTTATTTTTCTGCAGTTCGGTATTTATGGTATTTGTCTGGTTTCATATTTATTTGTTGTAAGTTTTTTTTATTTTAAATATTCACTTTTGTACCGAATTTTATAGTCATAACTTTTGGTGTTCTTATTTGAAAGAAGTCTCCCCAAATTGAATTACCTAGTGGACCACACAACCTGGACAATCTGAACAACTGCTGGCCTAACCCCTTTGGAATGCAGGTGACTTGGGAATAGGGACTTTGCCTACCATATTTACTACTCTATTGTCAGTGCTTAGTGGAGCACATTGCTTGTAGCAGATTCTCAATCAAACAAGTACATGATTGCTGTTCGGAATTTTGTGCAGCCAGCATTGAGTGTCTCCCAGAAACACAGCAGCCTCTGGGTGGATGTGCATACTGGATTGTGTATACCTCATATTGAGTGGGGTGAACACCAGCAGCTTTCAAGAGTCAGCCAAAGGGAATACTGGGAACCCTGCCTTTGTTTCCCTCCTTACTCTCATTCTTCTTTCCTCGAATACATAGAATACATAGCTTTTCAAAATGTAAGATTTCCTAATTTTTATTTTTGTGGCTTGGCTCTCTCATTGGTAAGGTATGGATTTAAAATGGCAGTGGCTCATGCCTGTAATTCCAACACATTGGTCATCCAGGGCAGGTAGATTGCTTGAACCTAGTAGTTTGAGACCAGCCTATACCACCCACAAAAGTACAAAAAAAAATTACCTGGGTATGGTAGTACATACCTGAAGTCCCAGCTACTCAGGAGGCTGAGGTGGGAGGATTGCTTGCGTTCAGCAGGTCAAGGCTGCAGTGAGCTGTGATTGCACCACCGCACTCCAGCCTGGGTGATAGAGTGAGACCCTGTGTCAAAAAAATAAAGAAAAAGAAAAAGCATATAAAATTACCACTGTCTTGGACTTCCAAGGAAATTAAATGGGATAAAGTCTGTGAAGCACTCAGTACAGCGATGGGGAAATCTTAGTTGCCATTATTCTGATCTTATTCCTAGAGCGCTTGTCTCCATTAAGTCATAGTTATTGACAATAATGGTACAAAGTGGGTTTTTATGTTTCCACAAACTCATGAAAACCCTAATATGAGGTCAGTCACAGGTGATGGGAGATTCATGTTTAGGTTCCACAGACACCAAGGTACATAATTACAGGCTTCTGCTTAAAGTCTCCAAGCTAGAATCAGCTTCATGAATCTTCAGAAACAGGTCCACTGACGTGCGGCTCCCTAGAATCTTCAAAAGCAATGCTTAACATTGCTAAAATCCAAATTTCATGGTATATATTGAAATGAATGTTAGTACTTGAAAATAGGTTTAACACATAGTCCAGCTTTCTTTTTACGTGGTCCTCGTTTTTGTCAGAATATATTACATTGGGTCAACAAAGGCAGACAATGCGATTGTATTAGTCTGTTTTCACAGTGCTATAAAGAACTTCCCTGAGACTGGGTAATTTATAAAGGAAAGAGGCTTAATTGACTCACAGTTCTGCATGCCTAGGGAGGCCTCAGGAAACTTACAGTTATGGCAGAAAGGGAAGCAGGCACCTTCCTCACAAGCTGAGAGCAAAGAAGGAATTCCAAACACTTATAAAACCATCAGATCTCATGAGAACTCACTCACTATTGTGAGACAGCATGGGGGAAACCTTGATCCAATCACCTCCCTCCCTCAACACGTAGGGATTACAGGTGCCTCCTTTGACATGTGGGGATTATAATTTGAGATGAGATTTGGGTGGTGACACAGAGCTAAACCATATCAGCAGATCCTTCATAAATAATTATTTATTGAGTCCAAAACCAGAGAGCTAAATGCACCCAAAATTCTTACAACAAAACATGACAGAACCTAAAATAGGATAGAAACACTAATATCAAACGTTGGAGTATCCTGGTATTAAAAACAAAATACCAAATTTTCTTCTATCTTGAAACACTTGAGAATTGACCTTTAAAACTATGGTATAAAATTTAAATGAGATGAACACTGCCATAAAGACAAAGTCATGAAAATGCAGTGATTTGTTAGGAATTAAAGAACTGCAGCTTTGATGTTACAGGTCTATTCTGTTTTTTTTTTTCTTTTTTTTTGGTGGGGGGAGATATTGAACATCAAACAATGTGTCATTCCAGCATGTTGTTTTTATATTTTTTCTGTGTGAAAATTTGACACAAACATGTATTGATTCTGACTCTAATATGTAATAATTACATGGAGAAAAACTGGCCCTCTGAATTTTGCTTTTAATTAAATAAAATTTAATCTTACTGGTGATATCCTGAAGCAGCAGGATACTTTGCAAACTGAATGTGAAATTTAATAAGTCTACAAAAGTTGATTGTACACTTAGCTAATGCCAGATGCTGTGATAGGTGCAAGGTTTCAAAAATCAATTTACTTTTCAAGGAGCTTGCAGTCTAGAAGAGACTGGTGTACATGAGAAGGTCTTTGCAAGGCTGTCTGTCCGCTGGTATAATAGTACCACTGGGTATAAGCAATGGAGTGGTTAGAAAGGGTTTAGAAGGTATGGAAAGGAGACATTTAAGGAGGGGCTCGGCATTCGTGCTCTTTAGTGTCTGGGGAATTAGGTAAGTAAGGCTTGGGGAAGTAGGGGTTTAGAGAGGAAACAAAATTTGGAACTGTCTTCCTGTTATTGATCATTGGTCTGTGAGCACTAGGGAGCCACTGGAAGATTTTTATGTACCAGAGACACTCAGTAATATTTGCACTGAAGAAAGACAGTGTGGCTAGGAGATGAAAGAAAAAAATTCCAGTCAACACGAACCAAGTTAGAATATCTCTGCTCCATTTTTCTCATGGAATCAGAGTATGTAAAAGTGTTCATCACTTGGACAACAAAACAATAGATAAAAAATAAACCTCTATAAATTAAAATTGAATGATTATTTGCAATGTAAAAGAACTCCTCTGCTTAACTAATTTGAATCACATGACTTTCAGGTAGCGAAAGAGAATTTAGTTACATTTTTAGAACACTTCCTGTCTCCCTTCCTCTAAATTGGATACAATCAGGTTAGTAATACATATGCAAGTATTTTGGAAGGAACCCTGTGGAAAAACCTAGGAAGGGATCCCTGGGATGACCACACTTCAGTTATTTTTCTTATTCTACAATTATTCTACTTTAAGTAAAATTACCTTTGGGGTAACCATTTATTGCTCTCCTTGTGAAGCAATTCTCCTGCTCAAACTCTCAAGGGAAAGAGCGCAGCTTAGAGACCCCCTTTCCTGCATCCACTGACTCTAATTATATATTGCACTTTACTCCGGTTTTTATCAAATTTTCCATTTCCCTTGTTTCTTGGCCTTCACGACATAGTATTAATAAGGCAAAGGAAAGAGATAAGTCAAAAACCACAGATGTGTTATCATCCCTCTGCATCATGGACCTGGCCTCTAGCTGGTCCTTTTCTCTCTGGAGATACAGCAGGGACAGGAGAGCATGAAAGATATTCAGGATTATGAGAAGTACAGATGTGAATGACATACAAACCAACAAATCTACTTTCTCTACAGTAACTATGCTCCCAGAGGGGCCAATTTATCAAAAAAGAGTTTGTTAGGGAGGTGGAGGCCACTAAGCAATTTCCCTGGGAGACAGAATTATGAGTTTGGGGAGAAAGCCTCAAAATCCAATCGAAATAAAATGTGTTGGGCTTTGTATGAAAAGACAAAGGCATTCACTTGGTCTGGCTTGGATTGTGCATCACTGCCTTGCTGCCCTGAAAGCATTTGGAAAGCCTGTCAACATGTGTAGCCCTGCACCTTCTTGGCTGTTGCTGTCTTTTGTTATCACATGGTTCTTCCTATGAATCAGTGTGTGCCGAATCCCCGGAGAGCAAAGCAGGCAGCATTTGTTCTTGTCCTCTTCTGTATCATCTTTCAAGGTCACCCTTTCAGTACCTTTCTGTAGTACTCTGGTTAACACAGGCCCTTTGGTAGCTCTGTAAGTGAGTAATGTCTCCTCTTGCCATGAGTGTACCTTTCCATTCTCCTTCCTTCAAAACTAGCCCCTGTATCTTAAGTCGGGGTTTGTAGAAGCACAGCCAGGGATTCAGATGCATGTGATGTACTGAAGGAGGGCTCTTGGGAGAAGGGGAGTGAAGAAGCAGGATAAAACATGGGGGAATGCTGATGGACGGGGTCTTGGCAGGGGACCAGCATCATCCTGGTCCCAGTGAATGCTCCAGAGTGCATGATCTGCCCCACAGAGTCAGCTTATTTTGAGATATGGGAGTTGGCTTTTTGTACCCCTTATCAGTCAGTGACTGGCTGTGGGCCGTCCCAGGTTAGAGTAAAGGTTGCCTAATCTCTCAGGAAAGGCTGATGCCTTTAGGCTGAGGACAGTTGTCTGCAGAAGGGACAGTTGTGGGCCACAAGCAGCCAACACTCAAAGTAGTTGGGGGGCAGTAACTCGGGCAGTAGGTCAATCTGAGTGCAAAGGGGTCAGGGCAGAGCACCAACAGCATCAACTGCATGTACGCCTTGCCTTTAGGCCAGAGTTTCATACTAGTCTTTAAGAGATGATAAGTGCCTACCCTATTTTCTTTTCCAGGAGTGTTTGCAACATGTCCTAAGCTGAAGGAAATAATGAACAGTGGAGGTGCCACAGGCATTATGCATGAGTCATGTGGAGAATTCTTTGGGCAGTAGGCAGAACCATCCTAGTATCTTGTTCATCATATTCACAAAAGCTGGAGTCCTAGCTGGAAGCCTTGTGTCTCTGTCAACTACACATATTTCCTGGTAAAGCTCAGGGCTGCATGGTTTGATTCATGGTTTGTATGCATCCTCAGAGATGTGTTTCTTCAATGCTCCAGGACGCACACATCCAGCTCAGATATGTGACACTAGGAAGCTGAGTTATACTGAGCATGAGTCTCCTGCAGCGAGGCTCTGTGATCCTGTAGTAGACATGGCTACCAGATTTGTGTAGTTTCTTCCATTATTCCAATTCCTGGGAGCAGCTGAGTAGCCAAGGACTATATTTACTAACTTACCTTGCATGAAAGTGAAGCCATACAGCTATTCTCATCAATGAAATGTGGGCAGAAATGTCATTTGTCACTTTGGGGCCCATGTAACTAAGAAGCAGAGATGACTTCTCCACTGTCTCTGTTCTTCCCTCTGCTACATGGATGTCAACATCTAGTTTGCAGAAAGGTGGGATGGAAGAGTCTGTACCTGAGCAACCTGTGGAACTCCCCTGCAAACACATACATTGAACTGTTATATGAGCAAGAAATAAATTTCTGTTGTATTAAGCCACTGAGATTTTGGGTTCCTCAGTTAAAGCAGCTGATAGTAGTTTAATTTACACAGGTGTGGAACCCATGGTTGTCTGCAGTGAATGCTGACTCACAGGTGATCTTTGTGAATCAGTGAGGGGGAATTTGGATGCTTCCAGAAGCAAAAGTTTCTCAGCTATGGTTTGGGAGCTTCAATTTCACATAAGCATCCTAATGTAAAGGTCATACTAGAAGTGCTGATGTGTCTTTATACTCCCATCATTGTAGCAAACACTAGCAAAGTGGCAGAACTTAGGGAAATCTCTCACAGAGTTTTTGTAATTTCAAAAGTGGTGTAGTGCAAGCTGATATATGATCAAGACCTGGTCATTATTGTTAATGTTGGTCAAAGACAGTTCTGACTCTGCAAAGCAGCTCAGAAAAGACAGAAGGCAGTGTTAATAAACTCTGAAATAAATGCTGTAGGAATTGACAATTCATTTGTCTAGATATGATGGCTCAAGTTGCATATTCATCATTCTCTTACAGTTTTGAAACACTTGAAAGTTCTCTCTAAATCATTAAGAGACTAAATTGTATGACATAATTCCCGTTTATTATGTCTCCATGGAGAGATACAAAATGAAGTCTTAGAATACTAATGTTAGCTTTCCTCAAAGATATGTAAGGATTCCTGATTCTTTGGATTGAATTGGTTAGCCTGGCTTGTTTACCGAGATAAAACGGAAATATGTTAATTACATATCTGAGAAAACACATCATAGCCTCGTATTATCACTAGAACAATGACTTGTCCCCACTGTGGCTTATGAAACCAAATTAGCAAGGAGGAAATGGGTCTCTCGTATTAAAATTTATTCCAAGCTCACTGCTAAAGGCAACGATCAGAGCTGATACACAGAAAAGAAATGGTGCTAACAATGTGCTGCAGAGACAGGAACAAGTGAAACGTGCCAGGAAAGCAATTAGTAGAACACTTATTTCTTCAGGCGATTGAATCAAGGTCGAGAAGAAAGCTCTATTCTTTTGAAATTCTTACGTCGTCTCTTTACTTTGGACTGTAGAAGTTGAGAGTTCACTTGCAGAATTCTCTCCTTAAATCACATAAATCGCCTAGATATTGGCAAAGTATTTTAAGAAAACGTTGAAACTAACGGTTAACTCTCATTTTTTGTTTGTTTAAAAAGCAGAAAAGAGGGACATATTCCTTATTGAAAAAATTTAAGCCAAACAGAACAAACATGATAAAAAGTGGAAGTTCCCTGTGACTACCCTTCCCAGTTACCAGGGTAATCATTAATATCAACTCCGTATATACCCTTCTAGGTACAGAATATATAATGCACCACATGTTATATTATACATAGTAGATAGTATGGATTATATACTATATATGACATATGTATAAATAGAATATGCTTATACATACAAATGTTTTTATATAAAAGAATATCATATTTTGTACACATCTATACAATTTGCTTTTATTTCATTCAAGAATGCCATGAACAATAGAAAACTGGGAAAATACTATGGTTTATGTCACAGAAAATGTTTTAATATCACTTAGTACATACTAAAGCTTTCTAAAACTTGAGAAGAAAATACTAACAACCGTTTAAAAATAAGCAAGAAATGTGATACATTTTACAGAAAAAGATGTGCAAAGAGTCATTCAACATGAAAATGTGATCAACCTCACTCACTTTTAGCTGGTTAAAAATACAAATCTACATTGTGAAACCATTTCTCATTTGTCAGATTGACCAAATACTACAAGTTTGACACATCCTCTGTTGGCGAACAAGTGAGAAACAGGCGTGTTCACATGCCTGTTTTATTGCTAGTGGGAATAAAACTATAGATAATCTATGGAGAGCAATTTTTCAATATGTAGTAAAAGTGCACTCATCCTTTGACCCAGCAATTTCAAATCTATAAAATTTCACTTCAGTGTCTCAAAAGGTCTATTGGAAATAATACAAATTTACACTTGAACAAAGCTATTCATTGCAGCAATATTCATGAGCAAAAGCTGAACACAATCCAAATCTTTATTACCAAGGGAGTAACTGAATAAACATGATGCAGCTGTAAGAAAGAATAAGTGATATCTTTATGTATGATGATAGGTATGGTCTACTCTACAGGATATATAGTCCAGAGAAAAAAAATTACGTGCATAACAAACTATATAGAGTATATTGACTTTTATTTTGGGGAAGAGGATAGACATACACATAGACCAAAAGCCCATAAGAACGGCGGTTACATATTGGAAGATAGGGAGAAAAGAGGACATTGATGGAAACTAGAGTTCTCTGATTGTGTCTTTTAAAATCGTTTTACTTTGGGAGCATAAAAATGTTTTATGCAATTATAAACCAAAATTTAAAAAAATTCAGAAGACCATCCTTTAAATAAATACATGTCTTGTTATTTTGAAACAAATATATATAATGACAAAGTAAATACATAATTATATTAATGTCACTAGCAACCAATAATTTCAGCATGAGTAAAAAGAATACAATCTTAAAAAAGATTCCTATGAAAACATGATTTATTTATATCTGTCAATGTGTATGTTTCTAGAGAAAAGAAATAGAAGCTGTGAAGAGCCCAATAGTAATGAGCACCTCTTAATGCCTACATTGTGTTTTCTAAATACCACACTATACTAAAATTAATCAAGACCCCTTGGGAGAAAAACGTATAGTTGAAAATTTGGGAGCAGGAAATGTACAAGGTATGCTTCAAACATCATTTTGCATTAAAAAGCAAAAGATGGGGTGTGGTGGTTCACATCTCTAATTCCAGAGCTTTGGGAGGCTGAGACAGGAGGATCACTTGAGGCCAGGAGTTTGAGACCAGCCTGAGCAACATACTGAGACCCTGCCTTGATGAAACAGAAAAAAAAATTAGTCAGGCATTATGATATGCCTGTAGTCCTAGCTAATTGGGAGGCTGAAGAGGGAGAATCCATTCAGCCCAGGATATGGAGGCTGCGGTGAGTTATGATCATGCCATTGTACTGTACTCTAGCCTCACTCTCAGAGTGAGACCCTGTCTCTAAATATATATAATATGCAATGCATATATATATATATATATATATATGGCAAGAGAGGTATCAAAGACTGCTGAGGGCTCTGTTAAAAGGATAAAGAAGCAATCTTGAAGAAATATCTAGTAGTCAGAAGTTTAACAATGTGAACACAGAAAAGAATGACTCCAAAAAATTCCCTCATTGGTCATTGTTGGAGGTTACTAAGGCAACAACTTGTTATTCTTCAAGTTAGTAAATAAAAGGAACAAATCAAGTATTCACTGGCATTTCCTAAAAGTATTGTATTTCAAAGAAACCAAATAGTGGGGAAAAGAAGTCTTTTTAGAGAAGAATTGCATTTCATATAGGAGAAGGGAATAGCAGAATTTAAATATCACTCGTTGCAGCCTCCATCAAAAGAAAAGAACAGAAGTAGAGAAGTTAATTCAGAAGACACAGAAGAGCCAGACAGAATCAAATAAGAGCCAAACGGGTAACGTTTCTACCTGATGTTGTGAAAGAATAGGTGTAGGAATTTTGGACTTCTGGTTCTAGCTAATATGTGGTAAGCACACCTTATTCCATCTCTTTGTCTCTCTCTCACTAGCAACAACTAATAACCCTGGACTAAAATGCAAAAAGCAACTATCAGAAGACATCAAAAGATGGGAAAATATGGGTCTATTGAGTAAGGACCCGTAGGCCTCAAGTATGACCCAGCAGTGAATTCCTTGACTTCTTTGTCTTTTTGCCTACCATTTATTTCCATCTGGATGCTAGAACAGTGCTATGGTTTGGCTGTGTCCCCACCCAAATCTCATCTTGAATTCCCATGTGTTGTGGGAGGGGTCCAGTGGAGGTAACTGAATCATGGGGGCAGGTCTTTCTTGTGCTGTTCTCATGATAGTGAATAAGTCTCACAAGATCTGATGGTTATATAAGGGGGAGTTTCCCGGCACAAGCTCTCTTTTGGCCTGCTGCCATCCGTGTAAGATGTGGCTTGCTTCTCCTTGCCTTTTGCCATGATTGATTATGAGGCCTCCCCAGTCACATGGAACTGTAAGTCCATTAAACCTTTTTCTTTTGTAAATTGCTCAGTCTCTGATATGTCTTTATCAGCAGCATGAAAACAGACCAATACAAACAGCCTGAAGAAAGAATGCCAATAGATAAGGCATTAAGAGTCCCAGAAGAGACTACTCTCTCCAGCCAGAGGACCAAGTAAAGGAAGTCCTATGGGACAGAACCTTTCTGATTTTACCTGCGCTATTCAAGGCAAACAGCACCAAAGAAATACCATGTCCTCTGCCCTACCTTCCACCCCAGCTTCAGCTTGGGATGCTATGGGTGGGAGCCCTGTGGCCTCTCCCCACTACAGAGTAAGCAACAGCCAGCAGACATGTGTTCTTCCCCTCCCACAGGCTCTGAGACGGCAGAACAGAGCTCTGTGGACTCTCTCCACCCTACACACATTCTGCCTGATTTGGGTTACTTTAATTTTGAGCATGCAAAACAGGAACATGGTTCGGAAAGTCAGAAGTTGATAAAACAAACGGTATTCTCAGAGAACGTCTCTCCCACTGAACCATTTGACATCGTTTCTATTCCACTGTTCTTTCCACCTTGTTTTAGCTCACCCACCAATCATATCAGTTTCTGGTTTATTCTTCCACAAATGAGCATGTATGTCTTGATTTTCTTATTTTTCCTCCTTATCGTCTGGTTTTAGAGTCTTTTTTAAGTAGAATAGAAGCGTCCTAAACTAACTGAATTGTTACTAGTCATTGGCTGATTAGATTTTTTTTAAACCCACCCAGTTCTGTTGGGAAGCATAACAGAATATTTGTTATTCTCATTTTTGTTGACTTCTAAGTGCCCAAGCACAGCCTGTGAGCCAGGCATTCTGCTAAGCACTTTAAATCCACCATCTCCTGTAATCCTCACAATAGTTTGTGAGGTTAATACTATTATTATTGCCTTTCTTTAGTTAAAGACACCAAGACAGGTAGGAGGTGGTGGAGTCTGGATTTGAATTCAGGCCCTTCAGAATCCTTCACTCTCAACCCTGACAGTGGTGGTTTTCCTGTAGAAACGTCCTTTGCCTTAGTCCAATCTGATGCCTGTATTTTGGGTTCCCTTTGTTGGGCTTTATCATCAGTTTGATTCCATCAGTTCTATATCTTTGAGAAATTTCTCTTCATCTTGTTTGCTGGTGAAGACCTTTTCTGATTCTGCTGTGATTTATCCTCTGTTGTATTATATTCTGGTCACATCAGTGGGACATTGGTTTCAAAAAAAGGCAAAAATGTGTGATCTCTTGGCTATCTTCAGTTGGAAGTTTCCGTATTTTTTCTTCA
This sequence comes from Rhinopithecus bieti, assembly GCF_001698545.2. NCBI lineage: Eukaryota > Metazoa > Chordata > Mammalia > Primates > Cercopithecidae > Rhinopithecus > Rhinopithecus bieti. The sequence continues at coordinate 1,032,923 of NW_016810977.1, read as the reverse complement.
AAATATCTGAATCAGACTCCCTTTGTGCAAACAATTTTCTCTATGTGTGTTGTTTTGAAATTTCTTTCCCCAAAATTGTAATGAAATTCCAAGGGTTATATTTTATTTCTAATTTCTTATAATTGTTTGTAATTTGTAAAAGTTCAGTTTTCAGTTTCTGTCTTGTCAACCTTCATCTCAAGCCCAAAACTCATTTCTGAAGTGATTAGCGATGTAGAAAACAATTTTATGCCGAAAACAACACATTCTAGAAAGCAGCACATCCTGCAGAGTGGCAAATCCTTTGGATTAAGAAGAAAATTTCATTGTTTTTAAAAAATCTTTTGCTCAATCTGGATCATCCTTTTTTTAACAAGGCATATTTGTTTGATACTGAGTGTTTTCTACTTACAAGATCCAAACTTGACGTGACAGCTAAAATACTCTCCTACTTGATCTCTATCTATTCTTTTATACATTATCAGGCTTACTTGATCTTTAACCAGTTGTCCACATTTTTTTCATCTTCCAGCATCATGAAAAATTTTTAATTGCCATGCTTGTCCATTTTTTTCCCACGGGATGGCTTTCATATACACGAAGAAGGTCCTATGCTTGCTGTGTCCATTGTTTATCAAGAATACTTGAGTTTATGAAATTCTCTATTACACTAAGATCTGGCTAAACATATTTCAGTAAATAAGGAGAATTTCCCTTGAATTTAAAGCTCTTAAAATGATTTAGAGGGTTTTTTTTTTGCCTCCTTTCCCACACACAAAAATGTTCTTTCTTGTCAAAACCAGTGAAAATAATTTAAGTCTAGACTAATATGTCGCTAAGCTACTAGCAAAATATGGATACACCATTCTGGCTAAAGAATTCTAAACTTTTTAATGTTCTGACTGTAGGGTGTTTGACTCTGCAAATTTCTTCTACTGTGGATTTTCCTTCTGCAATATTAATAGTTACAACAGATTGCTGTCTTCCCACAGCGGGGACTTTGGCACCAAAAAGAGCTATGATGGCAGATGTACTCTCACCTCTCCCACATGTAGCACTTATTTCATGAGGAAAGTTCTAGGATTCAAAATTAAAGAAGCAATGGGTTTTGAAGAATGAGCCTCACACCAGCTGCTTAGCAACAACTCACCATTCTTTATTCTTTATAACCCTCATGAAAAAGAATTAGTACTCCATTTAAGACTGCTACTAATACATGATAATGTTGCTTTCCCTTGGGATCGCACATGTTACACAGTGCTGGCATGGGAAGAACTCTTTGGTGTTTGGGTCATCTCTATAAATTTGCAGTCAATGGCTGTTTATAGACTGGGTGCATAGATGGAGTTCTGCTGCGAAAAAGAATTCTACTCAGATCAGACCTATAAACTAAAGACACTCTAATGAGAAACTCTAGAGGTGTAGCAAGATAGAGGGGAAAAAAAACAGAAGATGCAGAGCCACCCTGGGAGTCGCAGAGTTGGAAATTTGAAGGGTAAGGGAAGAAGGAGTCCTTTCTTTACCCTGCCGGGTCCTCCCATTGGCTATGAAGCAGGGACCCAGGGAGTCAGGAAAAATTCAGTATTTAAGAATCAGATTTCTAGGACACAGAGTGGTCACAAAAGAGTAGAGAGGGATGGGAGATGGGGGAGGGGAGGGCAAGCAGAGTGTAAGCCTCATACAGGTCATAGATTAGATGTTTTAATAGGGTCCCTTTGTCATTTATCCTCATAACAACAAGCTGACAGGCTGTATTGCCAGTTATAAATGAAGAAAGTAGAGTTCAGACCCCTTACATCTGTCTAACGTCCAACAGGTAAGCAACAGTGGAGCTGGAATGCACTTGAATGTCCTCAAAGATGATTTTTTATACTTTATATAACACTGGTTTTAAAACATTTTAACACAGGATCATGCTACTTTTCTGCTGTAAATTATTCAGTAATTCCCTGTTATCATTGAGATAATATCAGACTTTGTAGTTTGGCATGAAAAACCTGTCAGTATCTGGCCCCTTTTCCTCTTCCACTCATGTGTCGAGCTCCCAACATCTGAACCTCTTCACATTTCCTTACTCCCCATCCACTCAGTTTTCACATTTCAGGATGTTTGTAAATGTTGCACATTTTCGTGGTACCCTTTCAATTCCATTTTCACCTCTCACCGTCTCATTTTGGTCTTTCAAAACTCAGTTCAGCTACAGCGTCACTTCCCCCTGGAAATGTTCCAGGACCTCATGCATCCATTCTGGGTTAGGCACCTTTCTCCACATTCACACAACATAATTTGACAGTCACAATCACAGAACTAATTGCGTGGTGCTGTGTGCCTTTCTCACTGGACTGTGTTTGAGGGCAAAGATTGCTTTTTATTTATCTTTTTATCTCCCATGCCTAGCTTCACAACTGGCATATGGAAGGCTCCACACACTATTGTAATTGTTGAACAATGAATGAATACTCTGAATTATTGAGTCTTCAGCGTTTTTGCATACAATATTTACTTCTGGAGGGGAGAAGGGATACTAAATCCCCAATGCTCTAGGTACAGGTAACATACATGTGCAGTGTTACTTCAGAGGATGTGCGACAGCACCAAAGGATTCAACTTCCCAAAATAAAATAATTCCTTTGATACAGAACAAAGGCAAGGAGACATTATTTACTTTAAAGTTGAAGGAAGGCTAACTATCTGCTGAAGCACATCTGATACACCAGAATAGATGGATCTGCTAGACAAAGAACGAAGAGTGACCCTCAGGTAAAATATATGACAGGTTTTAGCTGTTTGAATTGTGGAGGTGGGACAGGGTGGGAAACAGCCCTGGAGATATTTGAAAACAATAAGGAACAAAATTTGCAATAGAAAAAGTCAGTGGACCAGCCTGGCCAACATGGTGAAACCCTGTCTCTACTAAAAATACAAAAATTAGCCAGGTGTGGTGGCGGGTACCTGTCATCCCAGCTACTCGGGAGGTCAAAGCAGGAGAACTGCTTGAACCCAGGAGGCAGAGGTTACAGGGAGCCAAGATCATGCCACTGCACTCCAGCCTGGGCAACAGAGTGAGACTCCTTCTCAAACAACAACAACAAAAGTCAATGAAAATTCAGATGATAGCCCAAGGACAGACATTTTACTTTCTCCCCCTTAGTTCTTACATGTGTGTGTATGTGTGTGTGTGTGTGTGTGTGTGTGTGGCTCCATTTCAAAAGAGAGAAGAAAATTAGAGAGGATTTGAGCTAACAGGGAGATGACATAGAATAGCAAGTAAGGAAGATAGAATTGGAGAAATGAGAAAACAAAAACTGAGAGCCAGAAAGAGGTGAGACTGTCAATTAGTAGTTCTCAAATATGGTGGAGAGAGGTTGGAAGGGCAGTGATACGTTGGAAAATTGTGTAGTAGAAAGAGGAAGAGATTCAAAGTCTTCTCCTATTCTGTATCTTGCCTTTGCCTGGGCATGCTTCTATGGTTTTAATAGAATATTAGAGGCTAAATGGATTGGGCTAAAAGCTGTTGAATGTTACGTAGACAGGGCCAGCAGGTAAAAGGCCCAATGAGAAGGCAAAACATTTATTAGAATAGAAGTTGAAGGCAGTGGTGAACGAAGATTAAATAAAAACTGTCAATTTGGGCTATTGTTTAAAGGCTCATGGGTGTTATGAAATCTGCTTTTAGTTTCATGGTTTTTTTTCAAGGAAATTAAAATTAATTTTGTGAGCTTTAGGGTAAAAAGGAACTCAAGAAAATGCAAAATTTTGTAAGTGTTTTCAAGTGTTGGGAACATTTTGTTATGTGGAATTAGGAACTTTACTTGACTAATAATGTGAGAACGGTAGCAGCATTTTGGCATATGTGGGTTTAAAAATTTTATTCATAGGTAGCATATGCCATGGGGACTTCGGAATATGAGATTAAAAAACACATTTTAAAAATTGTGGCAGAATTTGAGGGAAATAAGAATTTCACTTAAACATGTAAACACCCCCATTCTTTTTTCCTCGTTACGGCATAAGGGATTTTGTATAATTATAGTCTGGCGCCATTGTGGAAGAAAGAAAACATTAACAAATCACTTTTTTTCTATGGAGTGAAGGAAACATCTAGAAAGCTTTTCAGCTACTTTACTTGCCAGACAGTAATAACATATGTAAGTTTAAATAAAGTACTGAAAGCTACTTTTGCCCTCTGATGATCAAGTATTTTGTTACGCATTTCAATAGGTATTTAATTTCTCTTTTGGCAGTGGATAGCAAACCTCTCTTTTCCAATATGTTTAAAGCTTTGACAATTTTTCCTCAGTGGCTGCATTGTAAATTAGGAATTAACGTCTAGGGAATGTGGAAGAGGCCATATGCTAAGAACCTAAACCCTAAAGACCTGATTTTTGAATGTGTTAACAGCTTTGGTGTCAGCACTTAATCTTGGTTTGTAGAGTGGTAAAAATCGAGTCCAAGACCACCCTATTACTCTCCTTACCTGTGAAAGTTAGAATGCCAGAAGATCGTCTTTTCTTCCCCCTACTTTATTATCAACAGTATTCATAAAAGAGAGAAAATAAGTTACTACAAAAAAGCTACATTCTTCATTTGCATTATATTATTATTGTGTTTTCCTATAAAGTATTGGACATGAGTGAAAATCAAGGGGTTATTGTAGAATAGAAACATACATCAGAATATGGGGATATTGGAATTGTCAAACTATGATTATTTTTTTCTCTGGACAACTCCCGACTGTTAGGCAAGCCAATAAAGAGGTAGTTTTGGATAAATAGAATGGGCTTGCTTTTCCTGTCTTCATTAACAGAGTAAAGATTTGAATCTCAAGGCTGAATTGTACTGTGCTTGTAGAGCCTCCCAAAGGTGTGAAGGACACGTATTGATAGGGTAGCAATATCGCTTTCAAGACAATACAAGGCAGTAGTGACAAACAATGATGTGACTTCTGCAAACATGTATTAAGAGCAATCGGGTAATTTTGGTCTATTTCTGTATTTTATTTGTTTTCTAAAATATGCATCACCTTTATTAGATCATGAGCCTTTTGAAGTCACAGCCTATATCTTACTCATTTATGCATCTGCAATTCTTAGCACAATTCCTGGCATATGTGTATACTTAAGACAATTATTATATAAAACTCATGCCCAGGTTCTATAGAAGAGGAGACCTCCAGAGGGAACTGAGGGACTCAAAATACATTCTTGTTCACACCTAAGACTTCAGCTTCCTGAAAAGGTAATCTCCCCACCAGAGAGTAAGACAGTCTCCCCAACTTAGCCTCAGGCTTGCAGGTTTGGTTTTCAGGGACTCAGGTGTGCCTAGAGAAGTCCTGGAGGAAGAGGGGTAGACAAAATCTCACAAAAGCAGATGTCAGAAACATTGGAGATCATATGAAACTGCGTAGATTTACTCATGTCTTTATGTGTGAGACTTGAAATTCCAGACATTCTTAGAGATGGATGAATTTTTTTTGTCTTTTGTTTTTTGTTTTTTTTTTAGATGGAGTCTTACTCTGTCACCCAGGCTGGAGTGCAGTGTCACAATCTCAGCTCACTGCAACCTCCACCTCCCAGGTTCATGCAATTCTCCTGCCTCAGCCTCCCAAGTAGCTGGGATTACAGGCACCCACCACTATGTCCGGCTAATTTTTGTATTTTCAGTAGAGAAGTTTCACCATGTTGGCCAGGCTGGTCTTGAACTCCTGACTTCAAGTTACCCACCTGCCTCAGTCACCTAAAGTGCTGGGATTATACGTGTGAGCTACCGCGCCCAGCTGAGATGGATGAACTTTTAAGGGTTTAACCGTTAAGAGTTGATGTTTATGTGAGACAAGAACCTGAGATATCTGGGTTATCACTGTTAACATAATTCTTTTCTACTCATGGACTGTGAAACATACGGAAACTTCCTGATACTTCATAATAGACTTTTTATTTCGACTTCCTAGGTGCTGGACCTCCCTCTTTTGGCATCAATTCAGAGAAATTTTCAAAAGGCGTATAAGGTTTTTCTTTTAAACAGCAGGGTAAGCTTAGGTTACGAAGAGATTAATATTGTTACCACATATCGTTATTGACTGGATTATTTGCTTTTAATTATAGAATCTTGGTTTCCTATTTACTTTGGCCTCATTGATCTGGGACAAACAGCATTGTTAATGAGGAGGGTTCTCGTCATTAAATCCCTGATGCTCTTGTCTTAGCATCTGCTTTCCTTAAATGGTTGTTGTTTCCTAACACACTAATGCCACTAATTGCAGTATTGAGGGTTAATAACATTCAAATGAGTCCATTGATTTACACAAATTAATTTGCGTGCAAACTGTTGATAGAAAACATTAACAGAAGAGTAGAGGTTTTCTTATTTAAGAAAATGTGATTTTTACACATTGAGTTTATAAAACAAGTGATGACTAAATAATTGTTTGATTATAAGAAAATTCTCCATATTTTAAGTATTGATTACCAAAATATACTTAAAATATAATTCAAAATTGCTTCTTTTGTAGAGTTTTCTACATTAAAATAACCTCTAATTCCTGTGAAGGCAGTCAAAGATAGATCAAACAATGTCAAAAAGTACCCAAAATATCTGATTACATTTAGAAAATACATTAAGAAATGCTACGTTTTTCTATTGTAAAGGCACAATAGTTTCCTGATGTTAAAATACTATCTACAGAGACATGGCAGTTTGAAAAAAGAAAGAAATACTACTGTTAGTTATGGCAGTTTGAAAAAAAGTTGGTTATAGCAGTTTGAAAAAAGAAAGAAATACTACTATGAACATATACATTTGATGTAAGTGCTGCATTCGGAAACGTAATGTGTGTAACTATGTGCTTATTAAAACCTAGTACTTGTACATTAACTTCAGGAATTGTAGAAAACTTCAAGAAATGGAGAAATAGGCTATATCCTGGAGGGAAAGACTAAATAAAATAATGAGATCACATTTTTAAAATTTAATCTAAAATGAGGTTGAAATAAAGACAAGAAATTTGTATGGAATCTGACAAATTAATGTTTAAGTTTATTACAAACAATAGCCAAAAAATTTGGAAGTTTGAAAAAAATTCCTGGTGAAGTGGAGGTAATGTTTTTTAATGGGTTATGATTATAAAGATAGATTTCTTTCATTTCTAAAAATAATGGGTAGTCACATAGCTCAATGAAACAACACGAAATATGGAAATATTATATGTGCTTATGCACACAGATGAAAAGTGTGTATATCCATATATATGGAATGAGAAAATTTTGTATATGATAAAATTTGCAGTTCAAGCCAGACTAGAAAAGTCAAATTATTTAATAAGTGATAGTAAGGTAGCTAAGCATTCGTCTGGAAAAACACAATGACTATATCATGACATATTTCAATATTAATTGCAAGTGAATTAAATATATAATTGTAAGAAAACTATATGAAGCTATAAACACTCTAAAAGAAGATACGGGAAGACAAATTTATAATCTTACGGTATGAAAGTCCTTCCTAAGCATGACTGAACACCAAAAAGATAAAATGAAAAGAGCTGAGAGATTGGATTATATAAAGATTAAATGCTGGCCTATACAAAAAGACACCATAAACAAAGTTAAAAGACTAAAATTAGAATGAGTGAAATATATGCAATATGTACTACAAATGAAGACCAATAATACTGACAAATCAAGGATTCCTACATATGAAAAATAAGGACAAGATACAGAAATGCATACAGAAAGAATTACAAATGGCCAGCAAATAAATGAAAATATTATCAGCCATTATCAATCAGAGAATTAGAAATTAAAGCAATTGAATTCTATATTTATTCTCCCTTTTGGCTTATGAGGGTACAAAAGTTTCCAAAAAAAAAAAAAAAAACTATTATATCTAGTTGGTAATGATGTAGCAAAATGGGCCATTATACTGCTTGTTGGTGTTATAAATTTATATAGCCAATATAAATGGCTATTTAATAGCTTTGGGGGTGTCTTTGGCTGCATTTCTTGCATTTAATGGGTACAACAAACCAACATGGCACATGTATACGTATGTAAGAAACCTGCACGTTGTGCACATGTACCCTAGAACCTAAAGTATAATAATAATAATAATACAGAATATCTACCTTGAGAACTAAGTTCCACATAAATACTTGCTGTCCTGTGGTTCCCCTGTGGAAGGGTGGGATCAGTACCTACTCAGATTTGGTGCAGATATCTAGATGCCACGCATGTGCCAAGAGAATATGAAAAAAAATTATCACATAATAAAGCTTTCTGAAGAGAGCCGAGCAGGCTCCCAAGCAGGGTGACATAGCTTGAGAGAGCAAAGGAGAGTGAGTGGCAGTGGGGAACAACACACACCGGGGCCTGTCGGGGGTGGCGTGGAGGGAGGGAGAGCATTAAGAAAAGTAGCTAATGCATGCATGCTGGGCTTAATACCTAGGTGGTGGGTTGATAGGTGCACCAAACCACCATGGCACACACTTACCTGTGTAACAACCTGCACATCCTGCACATGTACCCCGGAACTTAAAATAAAAATTAAAATAAAAAAGAGGAATGAGGCCGGGCGCGGTGGCTCAAGCCTGTAATCCCAGCACTTTGGGAGGCCGAGACGGGTGGATCACGAGGTCGGGAGATCGAGACCATCCTGGCTAACACGGTGAAACCCCGTCTCTACTAAAAAAATACAAAAAAACTAGCCAGGCGATGTGGCAGGCGCCTGTAGTCCCAGGTACTCCGGAGGCTGAGGCAGGAGAATGGCGTAAACCCGGGAGGCGGAGCTTGCAG